>NC_083227.1:109569045-109884295 GCF_032191835.1 Heteronotia binoei | reverse complement strand
GGGCCTCAGCATAGTACAATGCCATAGAGTCTACCCTTCAAAGCAGACATTTTCTCCAGAGAAGCTGACCTCTACCAGCTGGCGATCAGCTGTAAAAGCGGGAGATCTCCAGGCCCCACGTGGAGGCTGGCAACCCTAACTCTAATGCCCTTATATAATGCTACAGTGGAATACTGTAGGCAGTTCTGTTCACCATACCTCAAGAAGGATATTGCAGAAATGGGGGGGGGGGGGGACAAAAGGGCAACCAAAATGATGAGGGGTTGGAACACCTTTCTTATGAGGGAAGTTAAGACTTTTCAGTCTTCAAAGAAACAAAGCATGGGGCGAAGAGGGAGTTTCCCCCCCCCCCTCTTCCTCCCATAATACTGGAAGTTGAGGGCACCCAATAAAATTCTTGGAAAATAGGTTCAGAACAGACAAAAGAAAATATTTTACTCAATGAGAAATTAAACTGTCAAATTGGACACATTTGTGGTAGAGAGATCCATTAACAGCCACTATCCATGGTAACTGAAGGGAACTCCCACATAGAGGCAACAAACCTCTGAATACCAGTGCTAAGAGGCAGCAGCAAAGGAGGGCCTCTGCTACTATGTTCTGTTTGTTTGGTCTTCCAGTGGCTGTCCACTGTATGAAAAAGTATGCTGGACTAGATGAGCCACAGTTCTGATGCAGCAGATTCTATTTATGTTTTGCAAATGAAGCCAGTATGAGCTCCACAGGACACTTTAAGGAGGAGAAAACAGCACAGAGGTGAAGGAAACCACCACTTCTACTTACACACCTGGAAGCATCAAGCAAGGGGGGGGGAGGCTTATGTGAGTTTCCACTTCACATTCCTCATGTCATCACCCAACACACAAAAAACCTTTGTAACGTGTAAAAAAGTCCCAGACAACATCCATAGATATTTGAAATTCAGGACTGATCTTTAAAGTCAAATGAACAAGGAGGTATTTATTTGATGGTGCCAAGTGAGTTGGATGGTGCCATGATTTTTAAGAGCACTACACCTCACAATATGCTTTATGTTCATGAAAACACCAACAGCCATTGAATGATCAGCCTATTTTCTGCCCTTCCTGAGCAACCAAACAGGCCATGCCAGCCTTGTTAAGATTTTTGCAGACACATGTTTTCCTAAGTGATTGTGGCTATTCATGTCTCAACATTTCAAGCACTTTCTGGAAAAAGAGTAAGACAGTTTCCTAGAGGCTTTGCTCAGAGCATTTCATTCTCAGGGCATTCCTGGCAGAGTTTGTAACAATACTGGCAGGGGGGCAGAGAAGGGGGAAACTGTAAACAAAGTAATGACTTTACCTACTAACTGAAATGGCTCTCTCTTTCCTGCCAGGCACCTGATGCTAGATCAAGAACAAACAAAAAGACACAACATGCTTTTAGACATTATCAAACGTTAAAGAGGTTATGATTTGCAACCAATCTTCAGTTCTCACAATATTCCAACATTTTCATTAGATTCTAGCTTTGTTTCTCCCAAAAATATCTGCTAATGAAGGATTTCAGTCATAGAACAACAAACTCTTGCCTCCCCTTTCCCACTGAAGCCCAAAATGCTCATGCACTACTTGACTTGAAATGCTTCTCCTGGAACCATGAGGAAGTGTATGAAGGGAGGAGTCACAGGCCTGCTACAAGACAAAGGAAAAATCCTACCCCCCCCCTTTTCAATTACTAGAACTTGGATATCACTATGTGGCTAGGGGGGCTGTAAACTCTTTATCATGATAAACTGTATTTAGGACTTTTCAGAAATAAAATGGAAATTTCATCGTTTATAACGTGTGCAGTTTTTCTATTTGTTTTGGAATTGGCATGGTGGGGCTGGATTACAAATTTCAATATGGTCCACAGCAATGATGGTTGGGCTTTGAATGACATTTCTCCAGGAAATGCAAATGAAGAATCCTGGATAGACCAATAGAAGGAATTGCTGCCAGCCAAGGGGGGCATTCTTACCTTGGCCACAGTTTATATAATTGTTGAATAAACCATTCTGCTTACTCAAGAGCTGACTGAACTCACTTTATAACAGCGCCTGGCACGATAGCATCACTTCTGGGTGATGTCACTGCACCATGTGTGCAAAGTGCATGCAAAGAAGACCCCCCGTCAGGAGCCGGGTAAGACCTGGCAACCCTAAACAATTTTGTTTTAGGAATAATCATATATAAGGTCATTGTAATTTCAGTAATGGGATGAAAAAGATGCAATTAATTTTCACTTGTCTTCTGCAAATGCCAGCCCACCTGCTAATTAAGTGGCAGTTGCAGCAACTGCTCTTTCCTGGCATGGCAAGAGGCAAAAAATATCATTCTAGCCGGTTATATTGAGGCAACATATATTAGCTCCTCTGGAGATGGATTGTGCAGAAAGGCATCACTAAGTAAAAAGAGCCCAGTCCCATCCCAGATGGGCAGAGAACTCAGAAACCTACGGACTGGGCAGTAAGCCTCAAGCACAGTTACTTGGAGGTAAATTCCACTGAAATTTGAGTATGATTGACTCTCCTTCTACATTTCTTAGAATTCTTCTGTTCCCTGATCTACTAAGTTAACCAGCAACAAGGCTGTACTTTCCCCACAAACATCTGGCTAGTTACTTAGGAATTCTATACCCCTATGTCTCAAAAACTAAATCTAGTTGTTGTTGAACAATCTGGCCAACAAATGCAACTCTCTCATTAGTGTCAGGGCTTGGGTTTCTGATCTTCAGCCAGATGTCAAATATCAACAAATCTACATAGTCAGTGCTAACCTCCTCAGTGCTTGTTTCTCCATCTGTAAGCCATGACTAACAATATAGGACAACAACCCTGCAATTACAGTAGATCACAGTTATTTAAATCTCTAATTGGCTCTAAAATAGCAGCTGCTACACTCCAGTTGCTTGTGCCATGTTCTGTGCCAGTGCAAGCAGGTTTAGGTAGGTTTAGGGTCTGCTAGTATTTTGGGTATGAAAGTATAAAGCATAAAAGAACAAGACTTGTGACTAAGTATTGCCATAATCTGGGGAAGCTACAAGCATGCTGATACAAGGCAATCTTCCCCCTCACACTGTGTTAAAGCAATGTGAGAAGGCAGGAGGATTTCAGCACTTGGAAAGGCATGGGGGGGGGGGGAAGAGCACTTTATTCCACCATGCTGCAGGACCAGTCCGAACTGGACCCTCACAGCATTTTTATTTGTATTTTTTGTATATTTTGTCTGTGTGTGCATGTGCATTTGCACCTGGAAGTAACATTGACATCTGGTGACTGACCCTTATTGGGGGCTGGAGGATATTCAGAAATGTGACTGAATATAGTCTGCCCCGTCCTCTTGACTGGGTATTTTAAGGAAGTCTGACATTTAAGTACTAACCACTGTCGACCCTTCTTAGTTTCCGAGATCTGATGAGTTCAGGCTTACCTGGGATATCCAGGTCAGGACAACCCTCACAGCATTTTTAAATTGCCCATTTTAGGATTTCAAATGGCAGCAGTGTCTCTATGTTGGACACAAGGATACTACTACATCTAGCTTGGCCCTGAGCCTCCAGGCCTGCTGGCAACCTAACAGCAATGAATGTTGTGATATTTTACCAAGAAAGGCTCAACATTTTTCGAACAGTTCTGATAAATCAACGTTATCTCAACACTGCTTTCGCTATAAGAAAAAACTGTCCCCACATCACCCATCTCTGCATGGACTGCTTGTTCGGCTAGCAGAAGAATCCTTATCTGTTTACAAAACCACAGCAGCTGCACTAAGTGTGATTTTTGATGTCTCAAGGTAAGAGTCACTGTCACTGCCCTGCAAAGCAGCAGAAACCAGCAAAATCTAAAGAGGGGATTTACTTGGTGAGCTGATGAATAATAATGTTTTCCTGCTGGCCTGATCTGCCCCTTCTCCCACCTAACTGGGATTAAAACATGGGAGGATATGACAAGTAGTAGTTTGGTGTGTGTGTGTGTGTGTTTTTAGAGAGATCTCATTCTGCTTAAGATAACATTACAATGAAGATGCTGCCTTCAGCTGATGTGCTTTCAGTGAGACTGTCGTACAACTAGGTATGATGGGGAATGTGTTAACATCCTTGTAGTTAGAGCTGATGGAGGGGGGGAAATGTTGAAGTAGAAGCCAACTAGAGCTGCAAGCTAAGCTCATTCTGAGGTGACACTATTACTGCCAGATACCTCGGACAGAAACCTGGCCATGCTCCAACTATGCAACCCTTCCCCCTTTTGTACCCCTTTCCAAAAGATACCACTAAAAGCCTTCTCTGTTTCTGCTGAGCTCCAATAACAAGCACCTACGAAAAGCTCTGCCTACAGAGACCTAGGGCATGATCTCAGGAAAATTCTCCTACACTGGCCCTATTGAATTGAAATTTTTAAAAATGAATGAAAGCATGCAGCTCTCACATGCATTTCAATGGGGCATTGCATGATTTCCTAGTGGGTCATGCCCATATTATACCCTTGTGGGTTTGCTGTCTGATTATCATGATTAGGCTTGGCCTAAAATGACATATGACATATGGCCTATAAAATGACATATGTGGTTGGAGCCACATCCTGTCAAAAGGCTGTTAACATTCCTCAGTGGGTACATTGTACAGAGATGGTCCCGTTAGCTCTGGTGTCAACCATCAGAGCTTGGAGAAGGTGGCACCTCCAAACTGAGGGGAGGGAGTGGGTCTGTGTATATGGGGATAAGAGAGAAAGATAAATAAAACAGAGTAGTGGCAGAAGTAGCATGATGTTGCAGACTCTGTTGGAGTCTGGCATGGGACAGTCTATACCTGCTGCCTACCTCACAGGAGTGCTTCTTTGCTTCCAGGTATTGCAGAATCAACACAAGTGATCTTTCCTTAAAGGAAACCAACTCAGCCCATTCTGCTGCTTGGACTTACCACTGCTCAGAGGAGTAAAGACCATGCCATGTAAAAATATATTCACATGTGCACATACAATGCGCCTAATGACCTGTCTGATTACCTTTGCCAGAAGAGTGATAGGGGAGTGCATCCTTCTTGATTCTACTGGATCTCTCAGTGGCTTTTAATACCATCATCCACAATATCCTTCTGGAGAGGCTGGCTAGGTTGGGGGGGGGGGGCACATGTTTTGATAGTTCTGCTGTTACTTGACCAACCAATTCCAGAAGGTGATACTAAGTGACTGCTGTGGTATTTATGCTATTAGGTCCCGCAGCATTCCCTCTTTTCCTCTTGCTATTTAACATCTACATGAAATCCCTGGGAGAAGTTGTCTAGGGATTTGGAGCTACAATATATAGCTGACACCCAGTTTGGTGTAGTGGTTAGGAGCATGGACACTAATCTGGGAGAACCAAGTTTGAATCCCCATTCCTCCACATGCAGCTGCTGGGTGATCTTGGGTCCAGGGCCAGCGTGTTCCAGTAGGCCAGGTAGGCAGCCACCTATGGCGCTACCTGGACACCCCCTCTCGTGTACCCCTTTCTCCACTGCCACCACTGCTCACCTCTCTGCCACTCTCCTCCACCTCACTACCTACCTGCAGGTGGGTGGTGATGGGAAGGGGCACCAGGGGCAGCATGGCGGTGGGTGAGCTCGGAGGTGCTCAGAGCTTGGCTCCGAGCACCTCCAAGCACACATGAAGCCTCACCACCCCTGCTCAGCCATCTTGGGTTTGAACAGGGGCAGCAGGGTGTCAGGCATACTTAGAGGCACTTGTTGCTGCAACACCTGCCATTGCCATGTTCACCCTCTCTGCCGCAGGCGCAGGGGCCTAGGGTGCCAGAAACCCAGGCATCGGCCCTGCCTGGGTCAGTCACTGTTCTCTCAGAGCTGTTCTCTCAAGAGCAGTTCTCAAAAGAGCTCTCAGCCCCAACTACCTCATAGGGTGACTGTTGTGGGGAGCTGCACTCCATAGCATCACAGAGTTGGAAGGGACCTCCAGGGACATCTAATCCAACCCCCTGCACAATTCAGGAAATTCACAAATACCCTCCCTGAAAGTACAGGTTCATACTTAATCCCATTCCATTCCTCTGTTATGTGTCCATTAGGATTATATAATATGTCTAAGACTGATTCAGTCACGTGATAAAATTCATTATAAGCTAACCAGATGGGTTTTCATCAAGTGAGACTGATTTCATGGTTCCCCAGCTGAAAAAAATAACAAGGATGAGACTTAGGTTTAGGCCCCATAGTTTACCCCTCTCTCTCCAGAAGTCTGGCGATAAAAGGAGATCTCCCCAGCCCAAGCAGGAACAACCCAGCATCTTCCCTTTGGCTAATGTACAAAAGACAATAGAAACTTCTCTTCCTCACACCCTCAGCTTCTCCTGAGAACACATTTAGCATGCTTCATAATTACTGAATAACACTAGTATGCATTGGTGTATTTAGTTCAATGATCCCTCCCCCCTCCCCCCAAAAAAAACTTCCAGAGGAAAAAGGGTTTCCTATGACTTCAGTTGCCAGAAATGGTGCATTTCTATATACGGCTGAGGCAAAATTCATGGTTGACACCAGTAGCCACAGACAAGGAAGGGGCCCTGATGAGAGAAGAAAAGTGAGGTATAAATTTTGTAAATAGATAATGATAAATAAATACAAATCCTGAAAGGGATAACATATAACAGTTTAAGATTGTATTGATAGTTTAAGATTGTATCAAGATTGTATTTCACAGATGTCTCTTCAGTGGCAAAAACAATTTCCTACCCCTTTCCCACTCAGCAGTGACACACTACTAAATTATGTAGCACTACAACTTGGGAAGGGGTACAGTTAATTGTAGCAATCTGGATTTAGTTCTATGGCAGTATGATGCTGATCAGGTCTTCCAGCTGTCATCTACACGGAACAAAGAATGCAGACAGTGCCTTACATCCCTCTGCTCCATCCATCATACCACATTAGCAGGGAAAAGGCTCATGCATCTTACTGTGTCCCTCCAGTTATACTACTGCAGAGCTAGTATTCTTCAAAAGTATGGAAAGCAGCCTACCTTGCTTTTATACTACAATTTTAGTAAGAGCCTGGGTTTCATTGAGGTCTTCAAGTCTTTGCTTTCCATTTCCTTACCTATTACGGGAATCCTTGAACATTACATTAAAACTGCCCTGTCTGTGGTCATTAATACGTGTAGTGCTTGGAAGGGTGGGATGGAAAGCTTAGTCACTTTTACTTTCCCAAAACAATTTCTCATCTCCGCCTCCCCAAGAGACTTCTAAGCTGTTTAAGCCTCTGTTTCTATACTTAACAAGCAGCTTGATAGAGAATTAAACATGCATAGCTGGCTCAAAGTTGACTCAGCCTTCCATCCTTCCAAGGTCGGTAAAATGAGTATCCAGCTTGCCGGGGGTAAAGTGCCGATGCCTGGGGAAGGCAATGGCAAACCACCCCTTTAAAAGTCTGCCAAGAAAACGTTGTGATGTGATATCACCCCATGGGTTGGTAATGATTCAGTGCTTGCACAGGGGACTACCTTTGCCTTTTTAGATTGGTCAGACATGTCTTTTGTCCCAAGGATGGCAGTGCAATGTAGACAATGACAGAGACAGGGCTTGGTAGAAAGTAAGAAAATGTAGGCACTGGGAAGATTTCGGGAGGGTATAAATGTGGCACAAGAGGACTGATTGGGGTGATACAGTGTACACATGGGAGCCAGAAAAGAAATTAGGAGCAAGGGGTAGCAGTTGTCAGTTGGGGGGGGGGGGTGGAAAGGGTAAGAAATTCGAAATACAGTGTTGGAAGAGAATGTTATGGATGCCACGGAATGCCAAAAAAGACAAATAAGTGGTTTCTAGGTTAAATCAAGCCTGAATTCATCCTAGAAAATAAAGAAGAATTGCAGATTTATATCCTACTTTTCTCTTTGAATCAGAGAGCAGCTTACAATCTCCTTTATCTTCTCCCCCCACAACAGACACCCTGTGAAGTGGGTGGGGCTGAGAGGGCTCTCACAGCAGCTGCCCTTTCAAGAACAACCTCTGCCAGAGCTATGGCTAACCCAAGGCCATTCCAGCAGGTGCAAGCGGAGGAGTGGGGAATCAAACCCGGTTCTCCCAGATAAAAGTCCACACACTTAACCACGACACCAAACTGGCATAAAATGACTAAATTAAGGCTATCATACTTTGGTCACATCATGAGAAGACAAGATTCACTGGAAAAGACACTAAGGCTAGGAAAGTTGAAGACTGCCGGAAAAGAGAAAGACCCAACATGAAATGGATTGACTCAATAAAGGAAGCCACCGCCTTCAGTTTGCAAGACCAGAGCGATAGGATGTTTTGGAGGTCATTAATTCATGGGGTCATCATAAGTCAGAATCACTTTGACAGCACAACGGCATCAGTGAAATGACATCAGTGAGGCTTAACACATGCACAGTGATATCATGGTCAATGACTACACATTTCTCCTATCTGATACAAGCTTTGTCTGGAGTTCCCTGGAAATGAATGATACAACCAGGCCTCAGATTCAGCAGGCGCTTACAGGAGCATAGCTCTTGAACCTTTCTGACAGTTCCCCCTCTTTGTCCCCACCTATCTTGTCCATTGAATAGTAGGTGCACCTGCAAAACAATCCCTGGATCAGGAGAGCGGGCAGCCAGTCATGCCCCCAGCAGCCCTCATTAACCCCTGGAGAAGCCCACACCACCCTTTCTCCACTGCTTATGTGATTTTGGGTGGTGGGTGACTTGCTGGCCTTTTGACTGGGGGTGGCCCAGGAGAGCCCCAGGTGAGTGAGGCTGGCTTGAACTCTCAAAGAATAGATCTTTTATAACTACCTACTAGACTACAGGAATCACCTGAAGCTTCTTGCCAGACCTAGGATGCTGGACTATACATGTCATTGCAGTCAGTGTAATAAGATTATGAATGCCACTATCGTAGTGAAGAAGCCTGTAATCTGTATCAGTCTAATCATGATCACAAGTTACATTCACTTTAGGGCTTTCTCAGGATGTTGAATAAATAATTAGCTACACTCCATGCCAATCTGTATTTGCAAAGATATAGATCAACAGCTGCCTATGTGTTGGCTGCCCCATGTTTTCTTGCAACTTGCTTCGATGGGAAAGTTTCTGCTTTTGAATGAAGCAGATGCTCATAATTCTTTTAATTACAGTTAGGTGGAGATTTATGTTCAAACACTACCCACTTGCAAGAAAACCCAAATCCCCAAGCCTCTGATCAGGTTTCTACACTTTTTTTCTTTCAAAGCAATGGTGTGTTCAACAGTTGTACAACTGCTAGAACGGAACAGAAAAACTGTTCCACTGAGTTTTTCTCCAAGCCAAGGTAAGCAGTGTTTGCTGAATTTTTGCTTGTTAGGCAGGCAGCACTGAAAAGCAGAGGAGCCTGGTCAGGAAAAAATTAGGCAAATTATCCAGATTGCAACCCAAAGAACCTGTAGGAAGCTTTACATTCCCTGGAGCAGTAAGCAGAGGCTGCTGCAGTTTTTCTCATTTGGTCCTTTCCCTGGTCCTGTCATTTGGAGCCTTTTTCAGTTCAACAAATAGGGAAGAAGGCAGGCAACACTGCTGCAGAATGAACAGGCAGGAGAAGCCCCAGCTACTTCAGCTCCTGCTGCATCAGGAAATTTAAGCTCCACGCACATTCACCGTGTTGCAACTGGGCAATGCTGCCTACCAGTGATAAGGACTTTTGTTGTTCTCTCATTTCATCCTGCTAATGAAGCTGTACAGGGGCATAAACTGCAACCTTTTAACTCTTTAATTATATTAGTGAGGATTATGATGTCTGAAGAAATTAGATACTTGGGTCTATGGTACATTATTCTTATGATGACAGTTCCTTTTCATCTTTGGAAGCTCTGGTCTGATTCTGGACAGAGCTCCGCCTCCTTTTTATTGTTACCTCAGAAACCACAGTGAGTTTACTCCTGGCTCCTCTGTCAGTCTCCCTGTTTTGTTGCAAAAATCTTACATGTCACCTCATGCAGACTTCAAGAGTTTCTCTACTGCTGGGTATGAAACCAGCAGAATGGCTCCTTTTCTTCTTCCAACAACACTGCCAGGATTGCCAAGTGCAGACATTGATAGTACTCCTGCATCTTTAAGAAAGAAGAATTTTTTACTTTATTTAACTGTCCCCCTCATAGTCCAACTAAAACAGGAATCAGAGATGCAGAATGGATGGGACACAGGGGACAAATGGCCCTGGGGCCCCACAAAGCTGAAGACCCATAACTTATACATTCATATTGCTTAAGGTTGGAGGGTGAACATGGTTATTGTGCCTATCAGACCTTTCACCTTCAAAGAAGTGGTTTACTGAATCAAAGAGACTTCCTATTTGATTATTTGTTGAATCAACATTCACAGTTGCTAATGAATTTGTAGTTATAAAATGTTCCATACCAAGCTAATTATTATGTCAATATTGCATGCACTTAATATTCTTTGTTATCTACTGACAACAACTGTGTAAGGTGCAGGAGGAGGGCCCCAAGTTTCTTTTTGGGCCTGGACCCTGGGTTGCATCTCTAGCATCCCCCACAACCAGTGACTACTTCCTTTTTAAAATATAGGAGCATTCTCAGCTCTGCCAACAGTAGACACCAATGCCAGTCTCTCCAAAGCAGCAGCACAGGATTTCAGAACTCTTCAAGTCACTTTACCAAAGTTAAATATCACAGCTCTGTAAATCACAGATCAATATTCCTATTTTGCAGCTGGCAATAGGTCTTCTCAAAGGACAAAGAATTCACAGTTGAATCTATACTCAAGTCTAGCACTCCATCCACTGGCCTTCTCTGATTCTCAGCCTGCTTCTCCATCCTGTTATATCACTAATAATGTTTGCTAAGAGGAGATAAATGTTTTTCTTGTGTCAGCCCCAACACCAGGTATCTGGCAACACTACACAAAGCAATAGGGCTCCATTTAGATAATTAGTCCAAGAAACCTCATACTGTCTCTAAAGGGTCATATTTATTCTATTACTTCAATGGAATTTAGAATCCATCAGAAATATAGCTGGGGTAGCACAAAAGTTCCATCTGCATGGACAGGAAACGCTGAATCTCATTCTCTCCAGGGATGAAAGTGCAGTTCCCTTAAGGATACAAATGAAACCAGGTCACACATGAATTGCCTGGATTTCTAAACTCCTCACCATACGGCATCTGTGGAAGATCCTCTGTGACTACTGAAACTTAACTCTGATCCTAGTTTTTTAAAGCTATTCTTCATTTGTATTTGTTTCTAGTACAACACTGAGAAGAGAGGCACAGCTCTGATTTTAAACTGTCGAATACCTTTCCTAGCATTTTTCTGACTCAGCTGTATATCTTTCTCAAACTTCCCATCAAAAGTGGCCCAGTGCTGCATTAGAAGAATTTTTACTTTACTGCATTACTTTAGCTACTTCCCACAGAGTTTAGCCATGTGGCTTGCTTTCCTAAATCATCTGGCACATCCTCCTAATCTCTATGGCAGAGGTCCCTGTAATTACAGTAGTCCTCTGTCCTTCCTTCCAGCTTTTTGCTTACTGCCCTCTGTAACAATACTATCACTGTAAACTGTCTTATTTGGTGTTTAATTATGGTGTGAGAAAAGGATGTATTTACCTCCCTATCTGTTCAATCTTACAGCCCCGTGGCGCAGAGTGGTAGAGCTGCAATACTGCAGTCCGAGCTCTCTGCTCACGACCCGAGTTTGATCCTGGCAGAAGCTGGGTTCAGGTAGCTGACTCAAGGTTGACTCAGCCTTTCATTCTTCTGAGGTTGGTAAAATGAGTACCCAGCTTGGTGAGGGGGGAAGTGTAGATGACTGGGGAAGGCAATGGCAAACAACCTCTTAAAAAGTCTGCCAAGAAAATGTCATGATGACTCATCCCAGTGTTGGAAACAACTGGTGTTTGCATAGGGGACACCTTTACCTTTTACGGTTCAATCTGTATGCACATCATACCACAAGGAAAGCCAGATTAGTTTTTGATTAAGATAGAGTAAAAAATGGTAGAAGGAACATTAACAATTTGAGTTACATAGATGATACCACATCACTGGCAAAACTTGTGAAGACTAAAGATTAAAGCAGAAAGTGCCAAAGCAGGATTACATCAAGAGGACAAACGTAATAACTACTGGGGAATTATACCACTTTAAAGTAGATAATGAAGAAACTGGAACTGCTCAAGATTTTCTATTCCTTGATTCAATTATCAACCAAGACTGCAGGAACGGGAAAAAAAACTCCTTAAGTGTAAGACTGTGTCATAGGAGCCCTGTGGCACAGAGTGGTAAGCTGCAGTACTGCAGTCCAAGCTCTGCTCATGACCTGAGTTTGATCCCGGTGGAGGCTGGGTTCATGTAGCCAGCTCAAGGTTGACTCAGCCTTCTATCCTTCCAAGGTTGGTAAAATGAGTACCCAGTTTGCTGGGGTAAAGTGTAGATGACTGGGGAACGCAATAGCAAACCACCCCGTAAAAAAAGTCTGCTGTGAAAATGTTATGATACAACATCACCCCAGAGTCAGAAATGACTGGTGCTTGCACAGGGAACTGCCTTTACCTTTTTAAGGCTTTGTCACTCATGACCAAGATCAAAATAATATACTATAGTATACCTCATTACTATGTACAGGTGTGAAAGCTGGACAGTGAAGAAAACTAGCAGGAAGAAAATTGATTCATTTGAAATGTGATATTGGAGGACAATTTTACAGATACCATGGACTTCCAGAAAGACTAATAAGTAAGTTCTAAATCAAATCAAGTCTGAGCTCTCGCTAGAAGCTAAAATGACTAAACTGAAGCTGAGAAGACTAACTGGAAAAGACAATGCATCTAGGGAAAGTTGAAGGCAGCAGGAAAAGAGGAAGACCCAACCAATGCTCCCTCTAAGCTGTGGAGTCTTGTGAGCAAAAATTCTACGTTGTAAGCTACTCACATTAAAGCTGTGAGCTACTGCATAAATTAGTGTGCTCTGGGGCCATTTTTCTTGAGCTAAGACAAAAATATGTGAGCCAGAGGCTAAAAAACCGTGAGCTAGCTCACACTAACTCAGCTTAAGAGCAAACACTGGTTCCAACATGAGTTGGATCGACTCCATAAAGGAAGCCACAGCCCTCAGTTTGGAAGACCTGAGCAAGGCTATTAACAATAGGACATTTTGGAGGACATTAATTCATGGAGTTGCCATGTCAGAAGACAGCACTTAACACATGCACACAAGAAACATGACTTTATTCATTTGTTATTTTTTTTCCTTCCTCCCAATCATCTGCATCCACAAGACAACTTACAATAAGTTTTTAAATGGAGGAGAAGAGAATGATTTAAGGTACTTTGGGTCTTCACTGGGGGGGGGGGAAGAATGGTAAAAATGAAGTAAATAAATAACTTCAAAGAAATAAAAAACCCCAAAACCAACACTGAAAGCAGGAAGCAGATATAAATAGATTTATATCTATTATAAATAAATATAATAGATTTAAATGGCAACAAAGTTATACTATTTCACATTTTAAAAAACCTCTGAAACAGCAGACTTTTACATTGGAAGGGAGGTTATAGCTCAAAGGTAGATCACAGGCTTTTCATGCAGAAGGTTCAAGTTAAAGGATCTCAGGTAACAGGTGTTCATAAAGACTAAGATCCTGGAGAGCTGCTGCCAGTCGCAACATACAACTTCACATGTTCAATTGTATAAAAACTTCTAAGTTGAGACCAGTGTTTAATAGGTAGGAAACACTCATATACCCCTACTGGTAGCAGACAGGAAATGCCATGAATAGAAGGGTTGCACATCAGTGTTTATAAAACAAGACGGCAGGGATCTAGCCTGTCAATAGCTGCAATCCCAAGCACATTTGCTCACTGGAGCCTCATTGAAGTTTGCACCTCTGAGTGGTCAGGACTGATCTGTACAACTGAAAGAAAATAACACTTCCTACAACTGGTAGTTAAGCTTATTGCTCCAAGATTTGTTGATGGTCACTGGTTCCAGATGATTTTTAAAGGAACTGGGCTACTGCAGGTTATGATAGCTGAATAGAACCTCCAGATGCTGAGGAGCAGTAAATAGGTGAAGGTTGCTGTCTGTGGACCCAGTTTGTTGTCTTCCCTACAGCATCTGACTGACCACTGCTGGAAACAGGATACTGGACTAGAGAGACCACTGGTCTTATGCTGCACGGTTCCATCTATGTTCTTGCACTCTCCTGCATGGGAATCTTTCTCCCACATTCCAAAGAGGTGAGTATTTAGTTAAATGAAACACTATCTGTGTAATGCTGAACTACGTTCTCATTATGTAATGTGTTTTAGGGCTGGACCCTGGCATTGAAAAACAGATGTGCTAAGCCAGGATATGCCACTTAATGGCTCCTAGAATGATACTGCAAGTAATCTTGAGAGTTTAAAAAACCAGGATGCAGTAATAAGAATTATCACCAACCCCAATGCTGCCAAGCTCAGAACAGGCATTCAGCAGTTTGTTAAATACTGGGATCAAATGGAGCGCACATTTAGAAAACACATGAAAACACTGGTGATCGGAACGGGAACTCTGCACAGTCAAGGCAGATAGCAAACATTGTTCTAGCATATTACTAACCCTGGTCTGCCCAGAAATCTGAACACCAAAAAGAAATCTCCACTCTAGGCCTTCAAACCTAAAAACACGCAAGCAAGTGAAGGGAATTGACTACTACCAGAGTTTCCCATGCCTGTCTCTCCTCACTGTAATAAGAACATAAGAGAAGCCATGTGGTTACCATTTATTGGCTTAACATCCCTTTCCCCCTTTAATTGCTGCTAACCATATATCCCACAGAGGGAGATGCAGGATCCTTGGGGATGTGCCATCATATCAGCATGACAATCATTGCACTGTCATGCAGAAGCAATGCTGATGTTAGTATGATATGCAGATGCTGGCCAACATGCAGGTGAAAGAAACAGAGGATACAACCACGTTTCTAAATAAGCACCAATAACTACACTACAACCATTACATTGGATCCAGCAATTCATCAGTGGTAACTGTTGACAGTCACAGATCTTCCCTGTTCTTGCCACACACACACACACACACACACACACAGCAGTCCTTTCTGATTCCAGGAAACTTTATTCCCAGGGTTTCAGGATCCATGTGGGTTGGGAGCTGTGGTGGAGATAGGTAATGAAAAAGAGAATGATGTTACCCTCTGCCCCCGCAGCTTCTGGACCACCATGACTGTTAGTCCATGTTAATCTTGCAGCCCCTGGACTGAAGACAAGAAATTTCTC
This sequence comes from Heteronotia binoei, assembly GCF_032191835.1. Classification (NCBI taxonomy): domain Eukaryota; kingdom Metazoa; phylum Chordata; class Lepidosauria; order Squamata; family Gekkonidae; genus Heteronotia; species Heteronotia binoei. Next base: position 109,869,020 of record NC_083227.1, on the reverse strand, counting down.
CAGTCCTTGTGTCTGCCAATCATTGGCTCCAACAAACAGGCCAAAATTCAAGACCACTGTCTCCTCACAGGATCAGAGCCTGATCATGAGGAACAGCAACACAGAAATGACAGACTCCCAATGCAACTTCCTACAGGGGATTGGTATTACGCATTACACACAAAGCTGCCTTATACTGAATCAAACCACCAGTCTATCAAGGTCAGTACTGCCTAATCTGACTGTCAGAGGCTTTCTAGGATTTCAGGCAGATGTCTTTCACAACACCTCCCACTTTATCCTTTTAACTGGAGATGCCAGAGATTGAACCTGGGACCTTTGCATGCAAAGCAAATGCTCTGCTACTGAGCCATAACCCCTCCCCAATGGTATGGAAAACTGGTATGAGAAAGAGCACACACGGTACAACTCTTAAATCTGTAGTTTACCACCACATGCAGAGTGCCTGAGACGATGGGTGTGGTCAGACAGGCAGGTTCCCATGGCAGTATCTCAGCTTTAAAGAAGCTACTTGAGTTTGGGTGGTTTATGTCTATCAGGCAGCACCCCATAAGCCAGCATCATAGTGCCATGGGCCCATGGTTGGTTGCTTATTTTGCTAACACACCGCAACCGTGCACCCATGGCTGGGTTGGTTTATTATTTTTCTAAGTCCTACTGTGCGTGCACAGAAGCAGACAAGTGCACACACCCTCCTGACCAGTTCTATGGGGGCACTGAAGAGCACATCAGAGGGGAGTTGGGGTGGGGGGAAGGATGCACCGGAAACAGAGTAGAATGAACATCCCGTTCATGCATTTCCATGGTGTGCCTGGGTGATCAGACACCTGGAAACCTACCATGGAAGCCCTTCACCAAAGTAGCCACTAGAATTTGCCGGTGGCTATTTAAACCACATGGGAGTCACTTTAGCATAAGATAAGGATGAGTGGTGCACAGGAGCCAGATATGTGTGTGTTTGATTGTGCCCATTTGATCCAGAGGGGAAGGGTGGCTATGTTGGGGCAAAACTGTTCATGCGTTTGCACCCCATGTTTTTTGCTGCTACTGCTGAACATTACTCACTACTATCCCTATATCTCATTTGGGCTCTTTCTAGACTGCTCTCCAACACAGGTCAAGGCATGTTTGGACCTCATTCATAGGGCAGTGCCAACCATCTCCAGAGGCTACATGACCAACAACTGAAGTGACTGGGGCACATCTCACTGGTCTGTTGTGGGGTTGCCAACTTTTACTCTAGCCTGGTGCCTCTGCCATTCCAAGCTGCTTCAAAGACAGTGGTTTCACCAGCACAGTTATACTTGTCACAGGAATACAGTGATAGCAAAAAGTCTACTAATCTAGTTTTCAAAGGCACAGGAGCCTTATTAAATAGAGTTAGCAACCACACTCATCACCTACAGAACTCCATTTCAGACAGTATTCAACGAATGCTTGGTTTGCTGCATAGCTGTGTCTCTGATACAGTAGTTCTGGATCTGTGCTCACCCTCTGCTCTTTACTAACCTCAGCTGCCTTCAGAATGGGACTCACCCCATGGGGAGACTGGGAGGGTCCTCCAATGTCTCCACAGTTGTGCCTGCAAGGGGCAGGCTTCTCCAGGTTCACAATCCCCCTGATCACTGCTTATCTGTGATTCCATGCAGGCAGCATAATGGTGAGGGAACAAACACAAACAAGGCAACAGTAACTATCTTCATGAATCCAGAAGAGATAATAACTACACAGGAAAAAGCTAACCAAAACTGAAGATGAAGAAGATATTAGATTTATATCCTGCCCTCCACTCCGAATTTCAGAGTCTCAGAGAAGCTCACAATCCCCTTTATCTTCCTCCCCCACAACAGACACCCTGTGAGGTGGGTGGGGCCGAGAGGGCTTTCCCAGAAGCTGCCCTTTCAAGGACAACTCTGAAAGAACGACGGCTGACCCAAGGCCATTCCAGCAGCTGCAAATGGAGGACTGGGGAATCTAACCCAGTTCTCCCAGATAAGAGTCTGCACACTTAACCACTACACCAAACTGGTTCTACAACAGCCCTTTCAGTTTATTCCTTGCTAAGCTTCCACAACCTGTTAACAATACTGATGTAATTTAGATAGTATATTACTGGGTACAGACATCTTTCCTTTCCCTATATCTGTAAAGCATAAATTAACAGTAGTAGGTACCAAGAAAAATAGGAAAAGGGAAAGAAATCAGAGAACCTCAGTATGTTCTCAAAGACTCTCAGTAGAAATGGTGCAGGAATCAAGAACTATCTGTTGCTGGGTAAGCAGTGACACTAAAGTAAGCAGTGAAGTGGCCAAGTTTGCAGATGACTCTAAATTGTTCAGGGTGGTGAAAACCAGAGAGGATTGTGATGCACCCCAAAGGGATCTGTTGAGGCTGGGTGAGTGGGCGTCAACGTGGTAGATGAGGTTCAATGTGGCCAAGTGCAAATAATGCACATTGGGGCCAAGAATCCCAACTACAAATACAAGTTGATGGGGTGTGAACTGGCAGAGACTGACCAACAGAGAGATCTTGGGGTCGTGGTAGATAACTCACTGAAAATGTCGACACAGTGTGAGATTGCAATAAAAAAGGCCAACGCCATGCTGGGAATTATTAGGAAGGCAACTGAAAACAAATCAGCCAGTATCATAATGCCCCTGTATAAATCGATGGTGCGATCTCATTTGGAATACTGTGTACAATTCTGGTCACTGCACCTCAAAAAGGATATTATAGCATTGGAAAAAGTCCAGAAAAGGGCAACCAGAATGATTAAAGGTTTGGAACACTTTCCCTATGAAGAAAGGTTAAAATGCTTGGGGCTCTTTAGCTTGGAGAAACGTCGACTGTGGGGTGACATGACAGAGGTTTACAAGATTATGCATGGGATGGAGAAAGCAGAGAAAGAAGTACTTTTCTCCTTTTCTCACAATACAAGAACTCGTGGGCACTCAATGAAATTGCTGAGCAGTCAGGTTAAAACGGATAAAAGGAAGTACTTCTTCACCCAAAGGGCGATTAACATGCGGAATTCACTGCCAGAGGAGGTGGTGGCGGCTACAAGCATAGCCAGTTTCAAGAGGGGATTGAATAAAAATATGGAGCAGAGGTCCATCAGTGGCTATTAGTCACAGTGTGTGTGTGTGTGCGCGCGCATATATATATATATATATGGCCACTGTGTGACACAGAGTGTTGGACTGGATGGGCCATTGGCCTGATCCAACATGGCTTCTCTTATGTTCTTATGAATGGGCCTGCTCTCAAATCAGGGTTACCAGGCCCAACTCAGGAAATATCTGGGGACTTTAGGAGTGGAGCCAGAAGACTCTGGGGGTTGAGCCAAGAGCAAAGTTGTGACAAGCACAATTGAACTGCAAAGGGAGTTCTGGCCATTACACTCCTTTTAAATGCCTTCTTTCCACTGGAAAAAAATGGAGGATGGGGGCACTTTCTTTGGGGGCTCATAGAATTGGACCCCTTGGTCCAGTCTTTTTGAAACTAGGGAAGGGGTTTTTTGAGGAGAGGCACCAGATCCTATGCTGAAAATATGGTGCTTCTATAACCGCCCCCCTCAGCCCCAGATACCCATGGATCAATTCTCTATTATATCCTAACGGAAGCCAGTCTCTGTAGGGTATAATGGTGTGCTCAATGGACATCCCTCCCCCTGCTTTCTGATAACCCTGAAGCTGGGAGGAGGGCCTCCAAACCAGGGGATCCCCTGCCCCCAACTGGAGATTAAAGACAGCACAACCGAAGTTATAGTGACTGAATAACTAAGAATGTATTGAAACAAAATCATACAACTATATTCAATAGAAGACTAAATAGCAAGAACAATTCCCCAAAAGTTTCACAGTTCCACCAAAGGAGTCCCAATGAACAGGAGGTCAACTTGATTATTCCTGCTTCAAATCCTCTTTTTGCATAGGGTGCTCCAACCACATATCTCAACCAAAGGCAACAGCTCAGGAAAAAATATCAAAGTGTTTCTGATGCATCAAAAAATTTCAAAAAGCTGCAAAACCCACAAGAATCTTTTTCAGTGTGTCCAAAGACTGCACATAGAATTCCCAATGGACAAATGGGACAGAAAGTCTCCAGTAAGATTTCAAAACAGCACTAAACTCCAAAAGGCTCAAGGCTCAACTGGAGATTGGCAACCATATCTCAATTAAGGAATTTATTTAAGTAATATTATCTTTTTTTTCTTGATTTATTCAGTGACTAAACACAAACTTATGGGCAGCGACCCAATCTCAAAGCAGATGGTACTTGGTCTGTTATGGCAAAGAGTCACTGAAAGGTATGAAAGAAAGTATACATAAAATACATCATGAATGTATTTTCATTGAGTTTTTTTGTTTTTAAATTGTAACCTCAAGTAGTGTTTTTAACTGATTATTAGCCACCCTGAATCCGCTTGCAGAGAGGGCGGGATAGAAAACTAAAGTAATAAATTAATAAAATTTTCACAATAGAACACGATTACATATTATATATAACAGAAGCCCAACATCTTAAGGAAAATCATCTTCAAGAGGTAAAGATGTGCAGGGGAGAAAGGACAGAAAGGCAGTGCTGAAACCTTTTCCTCACTTCTCCCTCCTAAGCTGCTCCCCAGTCCAGGCAGGCAGGCAGGCAAACAATATCTGAAAATCTGTAAGTAGAAAAGCAGCCAGGGAGCAATTTGTGGCAGAAAGTAGAGGCAGGCAGGCAAATAGCTAAGCATCCTATTCACTTTGCTTCTACTTTGCTCCAACCCACCCTCTCACCTGCTTTTTTTTCTAGGAAGAGAAACTATTGGAGTGTTGTTTTTACTTATGTTTGTATAGAAACATGTAATTACACCCTTACTGTGTAGCCATAAACTCCCAAGAGGAACTACAAGTTTTGTTTCCCAAAAGAGTAGAAACCCTAGTGGAAATCAGGAAAGCTGAAGCACTCTTACCAGGGCTTTTTTCATAGAAAAAGGGGTGCTGGAACTCTCAAGAGGGAAATGAAGGAGAAACACATGGGTGTCCCTCATGAACTTTTAATTTTTTAAAAAAATAGAACTTTGTTTCCACAAAGAGGTTCCAGAACTCCATTCTGCCATGTTCCCCCAGAAAAAAAAGCCCTGACACTTACCATCCTTAAACTGGATGATCTGGCAGGGTTTGCCTCATTTTATTCTTCTACTATCTCAAAATGTTCAAGAGCCAATAAGAAATAGTGCCAAGGCACAAAGGGGAGAGCACTTTTAAATACAATACCATCATTATAATTGGTGCTTTACAAAATTCCACATAACAGAAAGACAGGTCCCTGCCTCTACATTACACTGAAACAGAAGACAAAGAGAAAAACCGAAAAAAGCAAAGATGAAACAAAAGCCATTTTATCCAGTTTTATGTATAGAAATGGAACCAAATGAAGCAAGGTGGAAATCTGTTCTGATGTTTGCACATTGAAATATACACCTCTGAGTTCAAGGGACTCAATACTAAATAACTGCACCCAGGACTGAAGCCTCTGATTCTATTACAGTATTTATTATTATTTTGAATATTTGTATTACTTATTAACTTATTCAGTATATCAATTTATTGCTATGCTTGCATCTTAATTGTCAGTGCTGCCAGCCTCTGCCCCACGACCTTCTCAAATGAAGAACTCAAGTCTTGCAAAGGAATTTCCACTCATGTTCTCAAAGTCTGTTGATGACTCATATGCCCCCTTGAGATGCCCACCCACAGCCATCTTTGTTATAAAGTGGCTCCTGACATTCAGGCTCCCCTTGCTACTTTGCTTATGGAACACTGTAAGGAGTGACACAAGTTCAGTTGCAAGGAGATAAATCTACAGAGGATCTTGCCATAAGGCAGAAGATTTATTTATTTTATTTAAAACATTTTATGACACTTTTCCACCCAATAAGGCCCACAAGGCAGCAAACATAACAATATTAAAACAATGAAAATACCATTAAAATATAAAATTCAATTGAAAACACATAACTCTAGAAGGAGGACCAAACCCCATTATTGGGGCTATGCTCAGCTGACCTGAGCCTGCCTCAGCGGGGAGGCCGGGATATAAATAAATATTAAACAAACAAACGTCTTCACCTGCTAGTGAAAGTCACCAATAGAGTTCCATAGTTTTGGCACCATGAGGGAGAAGGCTCTTCCTTGGACTGCCACATCTAGCCTCAGATGGCAGGGGCAACTGAAGCAGAGCCTCTAAGGATGCCTAGAGTGAGCAGGTAGGTTCCTATGGGAGAAGGCAATCCTTAAGGTATGTTGGTCCCAGGCTGTACAGAGCTTTAAAGATCAACAGCAGCACTCTGAATTGAGCCTGGAAGCAAATCTGAAACCATTATAGGTGAAACAAGACAGGAGTGAAATTGTCTCTGCAACCCACTCCAGTCAACACTCTGGCTGCAGCATTCTGTACCCCACCAGTTGTAGCTTCTGTACAGTCTTCAAGGGATTAAGTAACAACTTGACACCTGTTCAGTGTCCAAAAGCTCCCTGGGGTCTGCTAGTACCATGGGATGAAGCTGAGTGTCACCTGCCCAGCCCAAATCTTCTGATGACCTCTCCCAATGGCTTACATAGATGTTGAAAAGCATGGGGGACAAGATGGAACCTTAGGGAAGGAAAGGGGTGGAGCAGAAGTCCCCTAGTTCTACACTCTGAAATTGACACTCCCGGTAGGGCCAGAACCACTGCAGAACAATGCCTTCATCACAGGCTGGACTTCATCACCTTTGGTCTCTTCAACTTCTGTGATTCAGGCTTTTCAGATGAAAAATCTAAATATTCAAGGGGGCAGTGTATCGAGGCTCAGTGAGAAATCAATTATTTTGCCTATGGGTTCATATGACAATTAGAAACAGGACCGGGGGGGGGGGGGAGAAACTAGTCAACCCCAAATGAATAAACTTAAACATTCTACACTGATGTGCAAGTACCTGAATTTGCTCCCTTCGAGGACAGCAGGATGTTTCATATATATGTGTGTGTGTGTGTGTATGTGTATATATATCTTTGGAGATATTTATTTATATATCTCCAAAGAACTATAAACGGGCAGACTGTGCTTACCAATACTATTTGGCTATCTGACTGTGCTTACCAGTACTATTTAGCCATCTATACATTTTGTCGTGGTAGTACTGATGTTATTATGCCATGTATCATGTTAGAATTTGTACCATCAATGACGTAATACCAAAGGTAATGAAGGGATGTTCATGGAGGCAGCAGGTTCCTTCTCTGTCTCAGCTTTTGAAGACTGCTGTCTCTGGAGACCTGGCAGAAACAGCAACATACCTATTGAAAGGAAGATTTCAGGTACTGTTGGGACATCCTGAGATACTTGCTATTATTTTGTCTAGCTTTTGATTTATTAATAGTTGTCAAGGAAAAACATTCTGCAGATACAGCTTCTCCCATCACTGCAGTGTTATAAAAAAGAAATCCACAAGTTCTCTTTGGAACAGGTGTTGGTCTGAATAACAGCAGTTTGCCATGGAGAGGGAATGTTGGGAAACAAAAGCTAGGGTACTTATAACATACTGAGTAAAGATGAATGGGTTTCCCTTGATGCATAAGCAATCTTAATGTGATGTGCATAACACTGCATCAAGATTCTTTTTCTTCAGCAGTTTTACCAATAGACACATGCACTCCTGCACACTGATTAAAAAAACCCTACACATACACACACACACAAAAATCCTTATCTGGTCATATGCACCATCATCTCGCTTTCAGTCAGTATTTATCAAAGCACAGATGCACTGCAGAAGACAGAAAGACACAAGATGAAAGAATGAAAAGCTGTGGCAAGGTATATATAGACAGAGCACAGTACAAAATTGGAAAATATAAAACAAAACAATGGAGAAGTCCTAATGAACTAGTTCTATTTTAGGTCAGGTCATCTGGAAATCTGAAATACAGGGAGAAATTCAGATGAGGAGAACACCCTTACTATAGGCAAGTGATACACAGGGGAAAGGACTTTAGACAAATCAGATTTTTGAACTTGTTTATATTGAGTGAACTTCTGTAACATAGCAGGGAATTGAATCCTGTTGCCCCAGGTCCTAATCTGATACTCTATGGATCCTAAGTGATAGGCAAAGTTCTTATGATTACATTAAAACATTTTAATGTTAAGGCTTTTCTTTTTAAAAAAAAATCCTTAAAGTTAAGAACCTAAACAAAGCAGGAGTCAAGTTGCACCTTTAAGACCAACCAATTTTTATTTAGAATGTAAGCTTTCGTGTGCTCTTAAGCACACTTCATCAGACAAGGAATCCAGCACAGTGAGCAAAGCCATACATAGCTGAGCAGAGCCATGTAGAGCCAGTTTGGTGTAATGGTTAAGTGTGCGGACTCTTATCTGGGAGAACCGGGTTTGATTCCCCACTCCTCCACTTGCACCTGCTAGCATGGCCTTGGGTCAGCCATAGCTCTGGCAGAGGTTGTCCTTGAAAGGGCAGATGCTGTGAGAGCCCTCTTCAGCCCCACCCACCTCACAGGGTGTCTGTTGTGGGGGATGAAGGTAAAGGAGATTGTGAGCCGCTCTGAGACTCTTTGGAGTGGAGGACGGGATATAAAACCAATATCATCATCATCTTCTTCTTACATAGCTGGTAAGCAGTGGCCAAGAATGCATCATGGTACAGCTTTAAGAACCAATGACAGTGAAGTAAAATTATCTGGTAGGCAGTGGTTTAGAATGTAAAATGGTACAATGACAGAATAGTAAAATTAACAAATTGAGCAAACCTTTGATCTGAGTAGCATGAGCATACAAAAGCAACAAAACAGCAGTATGCAGTAAAATTAACAGACTGAGCAAACCTTTGATCTGAATAGCATGAGCATTCTGTCATTGTACCATTTTACATTCTAAACCACTGCCTACCAGATAATATTACTTCACTGTCATTGGTTCTTAAATCTGTACCATGTTGCATTCTGGGCCACTGCCTACCAGCTATGTATGGCTCTGCTCAGCTATGTATGGCTTTGCTCACTGTGCTGGATTCCTCGTCTGATGAAATGTGCTTAAAAGCACACGAAAGCTTATGTTCTAAATAAAAATTGGTTGGTCTTAAAGGTGAAACTTGAGTCCTGCTTTGTTCAACTGCTTCAGACCAACACTGTTGCTTGGATTTAAGAACCTAAAGACATATCATTACAAAGCAATTAAGTAATTTATATCAATACACACTTTTGAAGAAAATGTCATGGTAGTGGGTGGTGGAGGCACAGGTTATAATGTTCAACCCACGCTTTATTGATTTATTTACTTGAAAATTCATAATACTACTTTCCAAAACTCAAAGTGGCTTTCAAAACACCACACACTGAAAAACAAGCATGACCACCACACCAAACTGCTACTGAGTTCCCACATATATTGAATCCAGCCTTCCCCATATTCCTCTTTGTCTATCACCTCTCCCACCCTCACACAGCCCATGCCATGTCATTGCTCTCATCATTTTGCCTCAGTGCCTCCTCAGGTCTCATTCTGAATTCCTGGATATAAAGAATGTTCCCAAATAGTTATTTTAATTGATTCTAGTTGACAGTGAAAACAATATGAGTTTCTGATTGACAACTAAGTCTTGGCTTCTATGCTGACTCCCAGATCCACAAAGTGAAGTTCTTCTGTTGCTAATGACCCTGTGGCTGCTGTGTGACTTCCCCATTGAATTACGAAGTCATCTGAAGAGTCTGCTCAGGGCCGTTGCTCCAGTTCCTGCCCCCTAATTAGGGAAGGCAAGATGGCTGGAGAGACAAACTCATTTCTCCTGTCCCAAGCTGCTCTCTGGGAGGAAGCAAGAACCATACACAGATCAGGGTGCACAGAAATCCAACCTTTAGAAAAGAGTCAATGTTCCTCATAGAATGGGTCTGCAAAGTGAGAGACAAAAGTGGATGCACTATCCAAGTATCTTGAGGTAATCTTGGTTCCAAATCTCTTATAAATAGCACTGAAATAAACTACCACTTGTGTAAACCGCATGGGATAAGAGGCAAATAACAGAGAGATTGCCTGGGTGACAGGCAGAGATAATGGCAGTAATTTGATTGCCTACCACAACAAAGATGGTAACAAAGCCTATTGATCAGGCAAGGAAAAAAGATTCCATGCACATGAACACAGTGTTAACAAAGCTATGAACCACTGTGACAACAGGAAAACAAACATTTATCTCTTTGTAAGTGGGTTGTCACTATCAACCTGCTGTGTGGTAAAGGGAATTTTACCACACAGAAGAGCACAGGTGTGTGGCAAAATGGTCATCTGTGCCTACTCACATTTAGCCCACGAACCACATTTTTGGCAAAAGGGCTGCGCACAATACCTCAGAGTTCTCTATCACAACCGGGCTGAAGACCCAGCCTCCCACCCCCCATCCCCAAAAATGCTCTTTCTAGAACAGTTTTGCAGCATGTTTGGTTCAGGCTGTGGCAAACAATTACTCCTTGGTGCTTCTCAATGTGGTGTTTTAAAACTGTGTCCTTTTCTTCAGCAAGATGGCTCTTCTTGTCTGTGTAGCCAAAGTTAACAGAGACAGCTGAATGGAGCCTGAAGAAAGGCTATATTGATGTGCTATAAAACATATACACACAAACACAACAGCAACAACCAAACCCCAATCAACGTTACCCTTTCAGGCATTAAGAGAACCTAAAGAAGAAAGTATTGCTTATTTGTTTAAGTGCTTTAAATTATCATTCTCTCTGAAGTGGTATACTGACTGCATTGCCAGCTGAGCTGTGGCAGAGAATCTGAGGTGAAAGAAATGGAGGCAAAAGGAAATAAATCTCTGGGTAAGCACTGACAAGTTGCAGCAGGGGCCACATGTGTATATGGCCACCAGTTTCAGCACAAGGAGCAGAATATACTTCACTGTCTTGCCAGGCATAACACAGCTTTAAAAACAATGCCCTGAGAATACAAGCCAATCCTCTGAGCTAAGAAGTTTATTTATTATACATCCGCCAAAGCAAATAGTCCTAACTGGTTGTTGTTCTTTACAGTTTATGTACCTTCAGCTGCCACCTTCTGGATGCTGTTGGTGAGCAGATTTGGCCTTTCAGTCCGGCCAAGCCAACCCTCAGTCTTAGAGAATTGCATATCCGTCCTTCAACAAAAAGGCTCCTCCTCCTCATACGGACACTGCCTAAGTATAATGCCAGCAGCTGGTTTGGTTTACTTCTGTACTAATTGTGACTCAGCATATGAACCAAAGTATTCCATGAATAGTTTTAATTATGGAGGCAGTTATAAGGTATACACAGTTTATTTGTTTATAACATTTCTATTCCTTCTTTCCCCTACAAAAGGAGTCTAAGGAGGCTTACATAAAATATCCACCAGCACCCAAAACAGCCTACGGTGGATTGGCTGAGGGAGAATAAACTGAAGTTGAATCCAGTCACACCAGAGATTAGGAGGAGGAGGATGGATTCAGGAACTAGTTAGCAAGGGAAACATCTGCTCTAGATGAGATTGTACTCTCCATGAAGGATCAGGTTCATAACATAGAAGCCCTCCCAGATCCAGCGCTGTAGCTTGAGCTTGAAGTAACAGATACAATCAGGAAGGCCTTTTATCAGTGTTGTCTGATTCACTAGTCATACCCAATGCTGCAGTTGAAAATGCTGCCACAATCATTCATGTCTTGGAGACCTTTCTATTTGTAATGTGCTCTGCTTTGAGCTGCCTCTAATGACTGTATGGAAAGACATTTAGTGTCACAGTCCCCCTTGGTGCGCCCTGCCTTGGCCGTGGCCATGGGGGACCCTCCCCCCCGGCCAGAGGTCTCAGAAATGGAGGGGGCAGGGCTACATTACCTCTCAGCCCCCTCTCCCAGCTGGGTACTCTTGGGCTCGTGCTCTCTCTCAGGGTAAAGCCCTTCTCCGAGTCTCCAGCCTTACTCCTTCCCGACCTCCTGAAGTGGCCTTCCTTTTATCCCTCCCCAGCTGCCTTCCCCCACCCACCAGAACCGCCTCCCTGTGGCTCTGCCCCCATTTGGATCCAGACGCCCAGTGGGGGTGTTCCCCAAGCATCTCCCAACTGCCGGCTCTCCAAATGGTGTGGTCAGCTGGGGCGGGTCAGGACGCGGCTGCGCCAGCCACTGCGGCTCCAGGAATGGCTCCGCGCTCCCAGCCCATGTCTTCCTTCCTCGTCGGGTGGTGACTGCTCTGGCACTTCTGCCGGGCTCGAGGCCATGCCTGGCCACCAGCTGGCCCCTTGGCGGATCCTTGCCACAGCGGGAGGTGAGCTTCGGCATCGGGGTGAACGGGGGCTGACTGTTGGGCACGGTGGGTGCCATACTGCTGGCAGCGCTATGGGGCCTGGGGTAAGCCTCCTCCTCCTGGGCTGCGGGGTCGGTGGGCCCTTCAGCAGTGGGGGGTGCTTCCCAGCTTGAATCCCGGGCCGGGACGAATGGGACAATTAGGTTGAACATGATGCCGCCCAGCTTTTTTTCAGCAATGATCTGGAGTGAGCAGAACAGAGCACATCACAGTGGCATTCCATTAATTACAATAGTTGACTCTATATTTCCAAGCATAAATTTACAGTATCCATTTTGACCTGTGAAGTCTGGCTTCAAAGAGTGCATACTTCCAAATGTGCCCTTTTGTTCCTTAAGATGTGCCTGTGAGGTCCTGCACAGAACATAATTTTAAGCAGATTCACCACTGACCTCTTATCAGGAACAGGGCTTTTTTCAGTAGTTGCTGCAGCACTGCGGAATCAGATTCCACTAGAATTCTACCTTTCTTCTTCAGTTGTTTTCTTTTGGAAGTGGACAAAGGCATTTGAAACTGGAATTTACTTTATATTGGACTTTAGAATTGATACCATTCTATTGCGGAATAGTTTTTAGATAAGCGTTCAGAAATTGTTTAGAGTTTTAGATAGTTGTATATAAGTTTAGGATTTTTATTGAGTTATATTATACTGATGTTGATTTAAAATTGTATGCTGCCCTATGAGCCCTTGTAACTCAAAGGCAGTATAGAACTATTGTAAATAAATGACTTTGAAGGAAGCCATGTAAATTGGGTGCATCTAATGAGAAATAAAAGCTCATTCATTGTACCACATGCTGGCTGTCCAGGAAGCCTCAGTGTCAAAGGGCTTCTTTTTGCTTCTGTATTTGAAGTGAGGTCCTCACTCTGCCTGTACCATTGCTTAGCTTGTTCCGGTCATGCCACCCCACAGTACCTGCCAGTGAAATGGGGATATTGAAAAATGCCTGCAGGAATGACGTGCAAATGAATGAATGAATGAGTGAGTGAGTGCAAGGCTCTCTGAGATAATCAGATGACAAGAGCCACAGGAAGCCTATCCTTCAACAGGAATCTTTGATTGTTTCAACTGCAAAACAACTGTGCTGTTGTTCTGGTGCAAAGCAAACAAATATCTAGTCTTCTCAGTAGCCCAGCAAGAGAAAGAGCACCTTGGCATCACAAGAGAGCCAATGTAGGGTCTCCCATTAACAGCAAACCTCAGAGCATCATCTTGAAGCATGTGTTTGATGCTGGCTCCTGGGATAAAGCTTCTTAGTACATTTTGAAAGCAGTAACTGATCGTCTGTCTTTTTAAATCTAGAAGATATACAGATTAGTAATCAGAGTTTCTTTTTCAAACACATTTCCTTGACACTTAGGGGTGCCCCATTTTCTTTAACAAGACGTTGATGCCCTTACTGGCTGAATGAAAGGCAGACATTTAATATGTTAGGATTCCCCTTCACTGTACTGCAGTTCTAGAAAAAAAGCTGTGTCTATTGGATTTCAGCCTATTATACAACTGTCAAAGGCTGGATTTTGCCAGGACAAAGGTAAAAATCCTACTTTAACCCATACTTTGAAGACCAGTACAAACTGACATGGTTCTTGCAAGTTGGTATTAAACATTTACTTTCATTCTGTGTACAGCCCTGCCTTTTCCTTCTTCCATGATATCCTTTGTGAGCCTAACCTATGTTAACGTATACTAAGCAATAGCATTCCAACAACAATTCATTTAGGTCCCAGACTAGTATTGTGGCAAATGGATACAGAAGGGCCTGACTTTGTTGTAGGGGAAACCCACCCACTCTAGTGGTTCCAGTCCCCTTTCTTGGAAACAGGGCATACCACTGCTTCTGTCGCATCTGCATCAGAGTTGCTCCAGGCCTAGAAAATGCACATACAGATACAACCCCCAGTAGACCGAACAACAGAGTTGTAGAGTGATTAAAAAATGAATTCACTGCTACTGTGCTCAAACCACCTCCTGTATTTATGCAAAAAACAGAGGGAATGGCACTTGTTTTTAAAACTAAATTTCTAGCCCCTGAACATACAGGAAAAAAGTCCACACAATTTCAGCTATGTACACTACTTTGAGAAGCAAGGCAATTGCAGGTGTGACTTTGTAGCCCTCCTTTGCCCCGCCCCTGATCAAGCAAAGATCTAGATACACCCTTGTTCTAGGTATGCAGAGGAAGAAACTGGTCAATAGCAAGTAGCCCACCAGAGAATACAACACACTTCCTGAAGTGAGGAAAATACATCTATAAGGCAAGCTCTATAAATAGTCTCATAGAAGAATGTCCTACCTGTTTATCACACAACAGTCTCTCTATTCACCCTTCTCACTGCAGGGTCATATGTTCACATACACACACAGGCCAGACAGTATGGTGAATGTTACATTCTAACTGAGTGATTTCTACAGTCATAGTGGCTATTGCAAAATTCAAGTCTAGAAGCACTTTAAAGACCAACAATATTTCCCAGGGTACAAGGTTTCATGAATCGGACCTCACTACTATGGTATCACAAAGAACAAAGGTGAAACCACTTATCTGTACTTTAAGCAAAAAAACAAACCCTGAATCCCAAAAGACCGTCATTGTAGGGCAGTAGAATACAAAATTATCCTAGACACACACCCACCCACCCACCCACACCCATAGCTCAGCCTATCTCAAGTCTATAACAGAAGATCCCGATACTTGATCTATGCTGCAAGAGTTTCCAGAGCTAGGAAACATATGTCGCTCCTGTGCCCAATTAAAAATTAAAGCTGGAAAAAGTGTAGTTTTTTTTAATGCATACAAGATAGCAAATGCCAGACAAGCCCTTATCCCCTGGACAACTCAGCCACTCAAGACAGTACTTTCCAAGACTTCACTGTAAAACGCTATGTGTTATATTCAAATACAGAGGGGAGAAGTATTAGTAATGAGATCAGTATGTCCTGCTACATTTATGGCCATTCACACAGCTGTAGTGACCTGGAGAATTTCATGAAAGAGGAAAGAAATGCCTACAGGCCCCTTTCATCTGAAGAAGTGCTGCAATTTCAGGTTTTCCCCAAACGCAGCCACAGTAAATAGGACATTAACTGAAGCATTTCAAAAGCTGCATATACATTAATCCTTACAACAGCCTCGTAAGGCAAGTCAGCATTATTATCCCTATGTTGCATACTGGTAGAAGAGGATGAATCTGAAAGAACATAAGCTTGCCTGTATCTGAGGTGAGCCTTGAACCAGAGACTTCCAGTGTTCTAACTCTTAGTAATAGCTCTCAGAACATCAAAAGTACAGGTCTGGATGAAACCCCTGGAGCTCATTTAGGCCAGCTTCTAGAACCAGGGCATAAACTAAAATAACCAGTAATTTACTCATAATAACTAATGTTTATAGAAAGTAAGAATAGTGTAGTGGTTAGAATGTCGCTGTAGGAGCTAGGAGACGCAGGTTCAAATCCCCACCCTGCCACAGAAGCTTGCTGGGTGACCTTGGGCCCGTCACGCACTTTCAGACTAACCTGTCTCACAGGGTTGTTGTGAGGAAAACATGGAAGGGAGGAGAACAATGTAGAGCACTCTAGTTCCCCAATGGGGAGAAAGGCAGGGTATAAAAGAAGCAAATAAATAATCTCCCAGTGATGAGTACCTCACAGCCTTCTGTAAGTCTATTGTTTTATTATCAGACAAATCTAACTCTATTCCTGACCCTTCAAATAATTTAGTCTTTATGTTCCTTGGTATGTTTCAGAAGCTACATTATTTTGCTTTAACCCACAATGCCTGGAGTGAGAAATCCCAGAGTCAGAAGAGTAACTATCATATAGAAATCATTTACTCAAAAGAAAGCACAATGTGTATTGGCAGCATCCACCAAAAGAAACAGTGGAAATCATGCCTAAAGCACCCAGGCCCTGAATTCAGCAGGAGCTCACAGGAGCACAGCTCCTGAACCTTTCTGACAGTTACCGCTCCTCTTCCCCACTTTGTCCACTGAATAGTAGGTACAGCTGCATAACAATCCCTGGATGAGCTATTTTTCTACAAAACAATCCCTACTCAAACCACAGATCTGAATATATGTATGATAGGAAGCAAGTTTTCTAATTGGAAACTTGAGACTTTTCTTCTTCTTCTGCAGCATCAAGACTGGATTAGTCATAATGAATTAGTGCAGAGGTTACAGTAGCTGTCTGCACAAACATGTATGTATTAATCAATTTTGCATCAGAAACACATTAATGTACCACTTCTCTGTATTTCTAATAGATTTTAATATGGTGCTTGCACTATGACAGGAAAGGTATCCATGTCCTGCTCCTGTATAGAGGACCAAAAGTTATCCTGTAAGTCTTTTTCCTCAACTTAAAGGGAAAAAGCTAATGTGCACTCTAGCAGAAACCTCCCTAGCTGTGTTGTGCTTGCATTCATGCTTTGCCTGATCATACTTGGGGCTAAAGGAAGCTTTCCCCTCTCCAGGCCCACTGCTTTGCCTCATCCCCTGCAGTGTCTGGCATATCCTGTTGGCCTCATCCATCTGAATTTGCTAGTGTAAATATATTTCTTGCCCCTCACTGGTAAGAAAGCCCTGTTCAACCCTGGAGGCACTGTGCACCTAAATCCTAAACCCTAACACTTGTTTCCGTTGAATTTGCTTCTCACATGTGGACTCTGTCTCTCTCTCTCACACACAAAACTTCTGAAAACAATATTCATTCGCTTTACAAGTGAAGCTGTAGGAAAGAACTCTGACAAGATTTGTGTAAATCTGCTACAGCTTTTAAAGATAAAATTGCTTTCATGGGCTACATTCAAGTTGTGGGATGCAGTTCTCTCTAAATCACAAAGAATATTTCTGTACAGGACTGTACCACATGGCATAGCAGTCTTGAAAATCCGACCTGACTCACCTTATCAAATCACAGTGCCAAATAGTAAACAAGTCTAGTTCCATCCACCTTTCTTTTCCATTTTTAAAAGCAGGAGCAGCAGAATGTCAAAAGCAATTTAGCCAGAAATATTGCCAAAATAATGCTAGAACTATAACTAACCCCCTTTTCCCAGGTACCAAAATGAAGTTATTAATATTCCAGAGGGGTCGCCATGCTTGTCTTTAAGGAGGAGCCAATTAGCACTTTAAACACTAACAGGGTTTTATTCCAGCGTAAACTTTTCGCAGGCTACATACATCCCACTTCTTCAGACACTTATCCCAGCCAGGATTGCCATTCTTTGGGAGAAAACCGGAACAAGAAACTTAAAGAACACATGGTAAAAGTTTGGTAAAAGAAAGTGAGAGGGGGAGAAATAATTCAGAGCACCAGAAGGTCATGGAGTCCTGCCCCAAAGGAACTTTCTCAGATCCACTTTGCGCAAAGTAACGCACCCCGCCCCCCCCCCCCAACCCGGTCATCCCGACACCGGCGGAAAGGAGTCAGTGGGTGGCGCTTTTGCAGTCAGTCCGATCCAGCAAGGCTCCAGTCCATTCCTAACGACCTGTCAGGATATCAAAGTCTCCGTGAATTTACTCACGCAGGTATTAGCTGTAGTAATAAGTAGAGGGACAGAGGCAACGGAACCGGGCCGGCATGGCTAAGTAAAGTTCAAGCAATTCGTTTGTGCACAGTGCTTTCAGTGGCACTCTTGGGCTTTTCCTCCCGCGCGTTGTGTCGCGGCTTTATAAATAGCAATAGAATGACGAAGAATTCGTGGCAGATCCCCCAGTTCCTCCCGAGGCGCGAAGTCGGCTATAACTTACGTGCTTGCCCTTCAAGCCCCGACCCAGTCCGAGCAGCCGCTACCTCAACTCGGCGCCGGCAGAACCTGGCCAAACTTGTCGGTCTTCAGTGCGTTCGGCAATCCCGCGGCGCCCTCTTTCTTGCTCTGCGCTCGCAGATTAAAGGGCTCGCCAATAATCCCCAATGGAGGTAAAAAGATTAATACATGCCCGCCCCCACCCACGGTTGCCTCCAATCTCCGCAGCCGCTGGAGAAGCGTCATGCGTCCCCCCCCCCCCCGCGCCGGTTTGGGGACTCGAAGGGAGGGCGGTATGTTGGAAGGGATCCAGAGAGACGCGGGCAGTTTGCAGTTTAGCTACGCCTCGTGGAAACAATTTTGCAAACTCCGCTGCGATCCTGAAGTTGAACGTTTTTGCTCTGGAAAGGTCCCTGTGGGGCTACTCTGGAGTAAGTGGATCGATGGAAAGTGGATCGCTGGTTCTTGGAGCGAACTTTTGGGTTCCATTGCCTACAGAGAGAATAAATGCCTTGGAAGCATGTTTAGTATCGCGGTTTGCGAACTCGGTTCCCAACCACAAGTGGTAATCGTTATCCAGACCAACGTCCCCCCCCCCCGCCCGCGCTGAATCCAGTCGTCCACTTTCCCATTGCCATGTCCCATCCAACCAAAATTGAAGGAACTTCCAAATTGGAATTGTAAACCTTTCTCGGCTGGGCTGAAACAAGCGGGCTCTCTGAGTAAATAAACCCTCCTCATCTGTGCCTCAAATGGTGCGTCGTCTACTAATTATATTAATCTCTCAAAATATATATATTAAAATTCTAATCCTAAAAGGGGTCCTTTTAATTAAATCTGACAGTTCTCCCCTGGAAAGTAGAGTTTGGATTAAATGGTAGTGGCCTATTTTGGTTCTTCTAATCTTGTCTGTCCAGCTAAATTTAGTGGGAGAGAGCTGATTCTCTGTCCACAAGAACTGCCTTGGCAAGGAGTCAGAATACCTGGAAGCAAAGCAAGGTAGAAAATCAGATCCTTGGACACAACACTACTCAAGGAGTGTTATGCTATCTGCAGCATAGCTGCAACCTGCTTGCACTAAAGCAGCAATCCAGCCCTAAAGAAACTTCCTATTAAATATCCTACTGGGATTTTACCATCCTAGGGCAACAGATTTTCAGAAAGATTGCCAAAGGTCTATCTTGCCTTTGATCTTTTTACACTACTGGTTTCATCATCAGAGATGCTGGCAAAACATGAATTATCATAAATAGACCAAAGAATGTATATCTAAGAAGGCACAACATAAAAACTTACTATATGGCTGCTGCCACCTCTCACACAGACACACTAATCTTAACCTGTTTCAACCAGGGACTAGGCAACACTTTTTGGCAAAAGATGTGCGGTGTGGGTTAATATTCATACAGAATTAATGTGGAGAAAGGCAGCACTATCAGCATTCACGTGGATATGCCACAATTAAGGCTGCCAGAAAAACCTTAAACATAGGAATTGGTCAAGCCAGTCCTTCTATTACATGAAAAGTAATGGGCTGTTCCACATGGGCAGCTGTTACAAAGAGCTATGGCTAATTGGGAGGTACAAGAAGTGTGGCACACCTGTAGCTCACAACTTATTCAAAACTTAAAGGAAAGTACCAAATTATGATTCTGTTTAGCAAGAATATAGAATATGGGTACATAAGGCATGGACCAGCCAAGTTAAATACTTTGAGGTTCTCTTGTCTTCAGTAGGACAGTTAAACATCTATTTGAAAATGTCTCACATTGAACTCTGTGGAACTCATGACTGGTTCACTTTGATGAAGCATTCCATTTATGTTTCTACTAGTTGTCTTGGATGCCCTGGTGTGCTGTTGTTTACACACATTCTTATCCCTCAAGCCATACAAGAACTGTGCTAATCTATTAAAATTCAAATGCTAACCACGAAATCAGTGTCATTCATATCACAGGTGGTGTATTCTAGAACAATCTGCTTTGAATCAGAAAAAAGAGCAGAAAATGCTTCAGTTTTTAAAAAGTTTACCCTTAAAAAAACTGTAGGAATATTTTAAAGCATCTATGGAATTCTTATAATGACCACCTTGACTTTTTTATAGTTATTGCATCACAGAAGTAACAGTTTTGTGCAAAATCCCACAAACCATGTGCATCTGTCTTCTGGCTGTTACATTATTTATGTCTTGTTTTTCACTAAATTTGTACATTGCCTTGGGTGCCAGGCAGAGATACAGTTTTACAAGGGTTATAAATAAATGCATAGCAAGCAGTGGGGTAAACTGCATCTGATTGCAAATTTGTTGTTCACCTCTCCAGCACACTTTGGGCTGTGGACAACTCAATATGCCAAGAAAAGCCAGACATCACAAGACAGAAAGTGGGGAACTGTGCCTCTGTTTAAACAAAGGCTGCTTGCCATAATATCCAGCCAGGTACATATCTTATTCCTGTAACAGGGTGCTAAACACAAATGCCCATTGAAATCAGTGGGCTGAAGTCTATCTATCTGTGCTAGGTTGTGATTGTTATGTATACTAGAACTTATGAGGTAATCCTTCATTCCATTTTACTGGCAGAATAGAAATTTTGGGTATATTCCAGTGAAGTAGCCATGTTAGTGTGTTCTGGCAAAAAAAAGAAAAGAAAAAAAATGATGCTTATTGCATCTTAATTGATTGCCTCAATGGCACAAGAACATTATTCTATATAATATACCATCAGTATCTTCATGATATACACCATGGATAGTTTCTAAATTTGTCTAATCCATTAAACTCCTTTTTGTTCTTGTCCAACATCTTTGGCAGTGAGTTCCAAATGAGAGCTGTGTGTTAGTGGGGAGCGGGGGGTGGGAAATTATATACACAATGCAGCCAATGATAAATACTTCCAAACCCCATTAATTTCAATGAGCAAAGTAAATGGTGAGATCAATGCTTAATGTTTAAATGTGACTATATCAAGCCTACTTTCCTTTGAATGTTTTGTATGTGCTATATACAATGTTACCTTTAGATATGTGTGTTACTTCAAATCTGAGCACATAATATTTCCCCCCTTCATATTTCTGGTTTTGTATCTCCCAAAGTCTCCTTTCTTTGTGTCCTCCAGCCTCTGGATGCTTCCATAATTGCTATTTACACTAGAATTGTTATAATTTGTTCATTCATTTTTAATGAATCCAGATTAAATTGTTGGTAACTTATTCCTTTCCAGTGTTACCTTATAGTTCTGTCTTTTTTCAAAGGTGATCTGTGGTGTTTTTAAAAACGTAAATGCAGTTATAGCACAAGATTATCTAACAAGGACAGTCATCATGTTATTTGAGTGTCTAAGGGCTACTATTACTTTACATTTACCTTCTTTCCTTCTGTTTCATCTTTTTATCCACAATTGGCCATAGTCTTTATGAAACAATTATTAATTATCACTTCTTGTCTCAGGAGTGGGAATTATGTACAGTTTTCACTTTAACACAAAGCCATTCTAATTTTATTTTTAATGGTCATTATGGTACTTTTTCATGATAAAAATAGAAGCGATTAGTAGCTTTCCCTGTGAAGCAAAAAGCAATAGTTAATCTTCTTTCCAACAAGAGCTGATAATTAACAATTGATATTAGCCCCGCCTGACTAATTTATCTTGCTGGAATAAATGGATTGACTGATTTCTAGTAGTAATAAATGTCTCTCTGCAGAAAGGTGCAGTTCCAACAACTCTGAAAGAGGCAGTTGTAAGACACACACCCTCTCAAGAAGGCACCCAAGTGACCTAAATGACCACCACCCAGTGGCTAATATTTCGTTCTTGGGCAAGGTGCTCAAGCAGGTGGCGGCTATGCCTTTTCACGCAGTCTTGGAGGATATGGATTATCTATACCTATTTCAATCTGGATTCAGGCCTGGGTTTGGAATGGAAATGGCCTTGGTCACCCTGGCAGATGACTTTTGCTGGGAGAGTGATGGGGGAGTGCATCCCTGTTGATTTTCCAGGACCTCTCAGTGGCTTTTGATGCCTTCAGCCATGGTATCCTTCCAGAGACATGGGCTAGACTGGGTGTATGGGCACCATGCTTCTGTGATTCTTCTTTCACTTGAGCAATCATTTCTAGAAAGTGATTCTGGGTGACTGCTGCTCAGTCATGTGGAATTTATGCTATGGGGTTCTGCAGGTTCCATCTTGTCCCCTGTGCTATTTAACATCTACATTAAACTGCTGTGAGGGGTCAGCAAGCTGTGACTTGATGGCAATTACCACCATCATCACCACCAATAAGCAGATGACACCTAGCTCTATTTCTCTTTAACAACCAGGTGGGTCTGTGAAAGTCCTGAATAGGTGCTTGGATAAGGCAAGGGATAAAGGCCTGTAAGCTGAAGGTCTGCTTTTGATGTGAGATCTGTTTTAAGGGCTGTTTGTTTAAGATTTATGTGTAAATATATACTTGGATCTCAACTATGTGGATGGGCATTGCTGGATGTTTCAGGAGACTATACTGGAATACTAAAAACCACATGGAACTCCGGTCTCAGTTCCAGCTTGTCCTTTAGCAGGAGCCGACAATGAATTTTCTTCATTTTTAAAAATGGACAATGACATAATCTGTCTGTAAGAAATGTCAGTGAGGGGGGATGTTTCAGAATTATACAACATCACCACTGAACTGTATCATCATATATAGCCCTCATAGAAAACTAAAGTGTGGTTAGGGGCCAGATTTCTGGAGAAATTGCTACTCTTTTAACTCCAAAAGGAGAATAAGGCAATAGAGCTTCTTAACTGTCCCTTGTTTGTTATAAGAAAAATCCCTCTTTTAAAATGATGTTAATATTTATAATATTCCTTAATTATATTTAGGGGTGCTCAGACAGCTACTGATTCAGCTCATGTTCTGTTCCTTGTTGAAAACAAGCCAGTTTTGCATCAGTTGTCTGGCTGTCTGCAAGCAGTCTGAAGCCTGATTGTTGGGTTATTTGCCACACATTCAAATAATACAGTATAGTGCAATTGACAGTGTTTCACACATGCATGTTCTCACACAGCCTGATAAGATGTCTAATTTCCCTCTTCCTCACAGACCTGTTAACACAGCATGCCACTCAGCAAATTGTATAAAAAAATAAATAAACTGGTCAGCCAGGGGTTATAAACAGTACTTTTTAAAAGTCTTAACATTTGACAGTAATTTAAGTCTGTTATTGATCTTATTTAGTGGATGCTCATGTTCATGCAGCCACATGGGAGCCACAGTTCCCTTTCCATGTCATTTAACTACCTGTCCTGAGCATCCATGACTCCAGAGGAGAATCAGTTTCACCTACAGTGTAGATTCCAAAGTGTCCATAAGGCAAGGATGTGGAATTCCATCATCACAAGGAAACAAAATTCCATCACTACAGATACTGTTTGGCTGCAAAGCTGTTTGACAGATGTTAGACTCAAGCATCAGCAAACCAAGCAGATCTGAGGCATGGCTCATGTGTGATTATGGTTTCTGAATTTGAGGTTTGCCTGCCAAACCTGTTCACCACAAAGTTATCTTGAGCACTGTCTGGCAACTCTGCAACCAAACTGCTGTCCTGGACAACCCAAGCTAGCCCAATCTCATCAGATCTCAGAAGCTACGCAGGGTCAGCTTTGGTTACTTTTTGGATGGGAAACCACCAAGGAAACCTACGGTTCCTACCCAGAAGCAGGCAATGGCAAATCACCTCTATTCTTCTCTTACCTTGAAAACCCAATGGTGTTGCCATAAGCTGGCTGTAACTCGACTGCACTTTCTACCAAGAGAACTGTAAGAGTATCATTACACATAAGAGTAATGGCTGGGTGGGATACAATAAAAAAGTAACGACCAAATTAATTGGAGTGCAAGGTCACCTATTTTAGTTTGTTCTGGAAATTAAAAACATGGTTTATAAAAATATTTACAAATCAAATCATGTTTCATAAGCCTATTCTCTCTTACCTCCTTGAATGTTTGAAGTTGTCTTTTGCTAAGCCAAATCCAGGGCCATAATCAGCCTTCAGTTATAAGTGGGGCTGCCACATATCTGGCTGAGGCTACAAATAAATTAGAGGAGAATCAGCAGTTTCTTCTCAACCGGCCAAAGTTTCCACAACTCTGTTACCAAGCCTGGAAATTGATGTTTATTTTAGTGTGTATGAATTGTTATGATAAGAAACATGTACATTCAGAAGCCTTTACTTCCTTATAATGGCAGATTTCTTAAATAACAACTTCCTTAAGTTACCCCTTTTCCTATTAATGTTTCCTGCCATACTGAGAGTTACAGTAGATAAAGGGGGGGTTTGCTCTAGGATCATTTAAGCATAAGGGTGATAGTAATATTGGAAACCCATCCTGAGTCACACAAATGGTTGCTGAGTAGAACTTTGAGAATCAGGTGGGTGATAATTGGAGCACAGCCTTTTGGAGGGAGAAGTCTCCCTCTACTACTGTTTCTTTTTAAATTGCAACTTGTCTCACTCTAAAAACAAGCTTCCAGCCCAGTGTAGTCTACTCCAACTGACAGCAGCAGTCCAAGATCTCAGGCAGGAGTCTTTCCCAGTTCAACTACCTGCAGGGCTGTTTTTTTTTAGCAGGAACACAGTTCTGGCTGGCTTAGTATCAGGGGGTGTGGCCCAATACACAAATGAGCTCCTGTTGGCTACAAAAAAGCCCTGTGTGAAACAGTGGTGATGGCAGGGGGTGTGGCCTAATATGTGAATGAGTTCCTGCTGGGCTTTTTCTTAGAAAAAAGCCCTGACTACCTGAGATGATAGGGATTCATCTTGCCTACAAAGCATGTGTTCTTTCACTGGGCTGTGGACCCTTCTTGTTCAGGCGCTAGCAAAGACAGTAGTGAAAATCCACAGCAAGAGATGCCTGCTTTCATTTCCTGTGTGTTGATATACTGTACTTTCTGCTCTATGAGGGTTCCCTCTTAACAAAAAAAATTATTTTAGTGAGCACAAATGGACTAAAAAAAAGGTAGTCCCCTGTGCAAGCACCAGTCATTTTCAACTCTGGGTGATGTTGCTTTCACAACATTTTCATGGCAGACTTTTTTTATGGGGTGATTTGCCATTGCCTTCCCCAGTCATCTTCACTTTTCCCCCAGCAAACTGGGTACTCATTTTACCTCAGAAGGATGGAAGGCTGAGTCACCTTGGAGCTGGCCACCTGAATCAGCTTCTGCTAGGATCGAACTCAGGTCATGAGCAGAGGGCTTCAACTGCAGTACTGCAGCTTTACCACTCTGCGCCACAGGGCTCTTTACAAATGGACTAGGAGGTTATTGTTATATTTTAACTGCATTTATAGGATGTCTATATATAGCTAAAGCTTTCAAATGTATTTATCTATTTATTTTATTTGTAAAACACCTTTCTCTCCAATGGGAACCCAAAGCGGCTTACTTTGTTCTTTTACTCCGTCGTTTTATCCTAACAATGATCCTGTAAGGTAGGTTAGGCTGAAAATGTGTGACTGGCCTAAAGTCAAACAGCAAGTTTCCTGTCATGTCTCAGGGCGCAAGCAGGAGGGAGTCTAAAGCCGGTCCGAAGTCAAAGTTCAAGGAGTCAGTCAGGAGCCGAGTCACCACAGCAAAATTGCAAACCAGAAGGAGGAGTCAGTGTCCATAGTCAAAGGGTCAGGGTGTCAAGGAATTCAAACCGGTCAGGAACTGGAATCAGGAAGGAGCGTAGATGCAAACCAGAGAATCGACTTGTTGCTTCCATGAGGTTGCCAAGTCCTGGGTGTAAGTTATATGGGCACATCAATCAGCCTACTTCCTGGGTGGCCGTAATTTCTCTAGTAATCAGGGCTAAGAGATCTGAAGCATTGGCATGTGGCACATCTGTTTTCTGTCAGTGTCTTTTGAAGACACGCACACATTCTTGAGATGGGAGGGGGAGAGTTTGGAGGAGACTGATTGTCAACAGCTGGTGTGGGTGCCTAGAATGTGGAGGGTGTGATTGATGGCCCAGTGTTGGTTCTTCCTGGTCTGTTAACCCTTCCAGCTCCCCCTCCTCAGGGCTCATTACACTATCCCCTCCCTGCAGGACCCCCCTCCACAGATGGGCCAGGTTGGTCAGGGTAGGCCGTATGGAACTGTTGCACAAGGTCGGGAGCATGCAGCTTGTCCGCAGGTTCCCAGGAACGGTCCTCGGGGCCATAGCCTTCACAAGGTCCTGGAGGTCCCTGCAGTGGGTTTGGGAGTCCAAGAGCTGGTGGACCTTGTATTCTTCCTCGTCATTGATCAGGACAGGTGGAGGCGGTGGTCGGATGGGATCTGGTGCTGTAGCAGGAACAAGGAGGGACCAGTGGAAAACCAGGTGGATGCGGAGGATGGCCAGAAGCTGTAACCGGAAAGCAACGGGGTTGATTTGGTCCATGATCAGGTAAGGCCTCGCGAAGTGAGGGTTCAGCTTGCGAGACCGGCCAGGCCAACGCAGGTACCAGGTGGAGAGCCAGACATGGTCCCCGGGCTTCAGTGGGGTCCCCACCTTCTGCTTTTGGTCAGCGGCTGTCTTGTAGGCCTCTTTAGCCTGTTGGAGCTGCTCTCGGAGCAAGTCCTGGAGAGCCCGGTGTTCCTGCAGGTGCGCATCAGCAGCAGGGACTGCTGTGGGGGGCAGGACTGCGGGGAAGAAGTGAGGATGGTACCCATAGGTGGCTGCAAATGGAGTCTGTTGCGTGGACGCGTGCACATCATTGTTGTAGGCAAACTCGGCCAGGGGTAGCAAGGTGGCCCAGTCATCCTGCTGGTAGCTGGTGTAGCAACGCAGGTATTGTTCCAGCGTGGCGTTGGTGTGTTTGGTCTGCCCATCCGTTTGGGGATGGTATGCAGAGGACAAATGCACCTGGGTTTCTAAGCTGGAGTGCAAGGCTTGCCAGAATCGGGAGGTGAATTGGGGGCCTCGGTCTGAGATCAAGTGTGCCAGGAGTCCGTGCAGGCGAAAGACATGCTGGAGGTAGAGCTGGGCTGTTTCAGGAGCCGTAGGCGGCTTGGGACACAGAACAAAGTGAGCCATCTTGGTGAAGAGGTCCACCATCACCAGGATGCAAGTGTGTCCCTTGGACCTCAGGAGCTCAGTGACAAAGTCCAGGGAGACGGTGTCCCAGGGTCCTGCAGGCGTGGGTAGGGAATGCAGAAGCCCTGGGGGCTTAGCCGGTACATTCTTGGCCCACCGGCAGACCTCACAGGAACTGACATAGCAAGCTATGTCGGCACGGACGCGAGGCCACCAGAATTCCCACGTGAGCAGGTGTAGGGTCTTGTGTTGGCCGAAGTGGCCCGCAGGAGGGGAGTCATGGGTCAGGTGGAGCATGTTGGCCTGGAGGGGCCCCAGAGGCACATATAGGCACCATGGTGCAGGGGGAGACCTTGGCGGGTAGAGAGGTCCCCAGCCAGGCCATCTTGTACTTCCAGGAGGCGTTGCTGAGCCCAGAGGTCTTGGGCCTGGGTGGCCCGGATGTTTGCCGCCAAGGTTGGGCAAGTCGTGGTGGCAGCGAAGACCAAGGGTGCAAGGATGAGCCTTGGGGTCTCCTCCGTGAGAGGCACAGTGTACTCAGTTTCCGGTAGAGGGCGTCGCTTTCCTGTTCTGGTTCTGTGGGATGTAAGTGATCCGGAAGGCAAACCGGGAAAAGAAGAGGGACCACCGAATCTGATGCTGGGTGAGGCGTCAAGCAGTCCATAGATGTTCCAGGTTCTGGTGGTCAGTCAGGAACTGGATGGGGTGGCGGGCCCCTTCATGGTGGTGCCTCCAAACCTCAAAGGCAGTCTTGATGGCCAGGAGTTCCCACTCCCAGATGGTGTAGTTGCGCTCTGTGGGCGTCAGCTGCCACGAGTAGTACACGCAGGGTTGTAGCAGCTGAGAGGGGTCCTCCTGCTGGGATAGCACTGTGCCAAGGGCCACACTGGAGGCATCGGTCTCTATTGTGAATGGCAGCTGCGGGTCTAGGTAATGCAGGAGCGGCTCTGTGGTGAAACAGGTTTTCAGGGTGGTGAAGGCATGGTCTGCCTCTGGAGTCCAGTGAAATGGCTCTTTGGGCTGGAGGAGCTGGGTTAGAGGCGTGGTTATGTCGGCATAGGCAGGGATGAACTGGTGGTAATAATTGGAAAAGCCAAGGAATCACTGTACATCCTTGCGGTTCCTCAGCATCTACCAGGTCAGGACCACCTTGACTTTGTTTGGCTCCATCTGAGTCCCATGGGGTGAGACGATGGGCCAAGGAACTCAACTGCTGTTAAGTCGAAGGCACACTTCTCTAGCTTGGCGTAGAGACCATGCTCCTGCAAGCATTGCAGGACCTGGCGGACATGCCCTGCGTGCAGGGCTTTGGGAATAAATTAAAATGTCATCTAAATAAATGATCACAAAGCGGTTGAGCAGGTCGCGGAAGATGTCGTTCATCAGCCGTTGGAAGACGGCGGGGGTGTTGGTCAGGCTGAAGGGCATCACGAGGTACTTGCACTGGCCATAGTGGGTCCTGAAAGCCATCTTCCATTCATCTCCTGCGCAGATCTGCACCAAGTTGTACGTGCCCCGGAAGTCCAGCTTGGTATAAACCTGGGCCCCCTTAAGGCGATGCAGTAGTTCTGGGATCAGTGGCAATGGGTAGTGGTCCCGGATGGTGATTTTGTTCAGGGCCCAGTAGTCATTGCAAGGCTGAAGCTCACCGCCTTTCTCCTTGACGAAGAGAACAGGGGCGGACAGCGGGGACGTGGATGGCCAGATGAAGCCTGTTCCAGGTTTTTGGCGAGGAAGTCCCGCAGGGCTGCTAGCTCCAGTTTGGACATGGGGTAGAGCCGCCCCATAGACGGGGTGTCCCAGTACCAAATCGATGGCGCAGTCATAAGGCCGGTGCAAGGGGAGCTAGTTGGCCCCCTTTTCCTCAAAGACGTCGGCAAAGTCTGTGTAGGCAGGGAGAAGTAGAGGACCAGCAGCCGGGGCAGCGGCAGCCAGGGTGGCTGAATGGACCTGGTGAGGACAAGGGTCCTTGAAGCTCAGCTTTCCCTGTGCCCAGTCCATGAGGGGGTTGTGTTTCACGAGCCAGGAAAGTCCCGAATGAGGGGAAAGCGAGGCATGCGAGCAACATCGAATTGTACTTGCTCATGATGGTGCTGGATCTGGAGCATGACCGGGTGGGTCTCCTGGGTCACTGGACCAGAGCAGAGGAGGCACCCATCGATGGCTTCGACCAGAGTCAGAGTGTCTTTGTCCTGCATCAGGATCCGGTGTTGCTTCACAAAGGCCACACTGACGAAGCAGCGGGTGGCCCCAGAGTCAACCATGGCGTAGATGAACAGCCAGCGCCTGTCCGGCAAGCCAAGTGTGACCGGTACGAGGAACAGTCCCTGGCCGGCAACATAGGGTTCAGGAGACCCGGCTAGGTGCCCCAAGTTGGGGGGGGGGTCCACTCAGACTTGGGGCTGGTCTTTTACTGGCGGCAGTGGCACGGTACTGGACTGGGTGCACTTTGTGGGACAGCTGGAGGAGAAGTGCCTTGCCCCTCCACAGTACAGGCAGAGATTCTGTGAGCAGCGCCATGCTTTTTCCTCAGGGGTGAGCCACGGCCGTGCAGCCCTGAGTTGCATGGGCTCGGGGTCATCAGTCCTGAGGCTGGTGTGCATCGAGGTTGGCACCGTTGTTGGGCGACTAGGCAGCTGAGAGGGACGGACGCTGCTGCGCGCTTGGTGGCGGCTTTCCAAGTGGCCATTGATGCGGAGACACAGTGTGATTAGGCCTTGCAGTGTGGCTGGTCAGTCTACTCGTGCCAGCTCATCAAGAACTTTGTCAGCCAGCCCCTCCGTATACTGGTCCATGAGGGCAGTCTTGTTCCAGGCCAGGTCTTGGGCCAGAAGCTTGGGCCAGAAGCTTGAACTCAGTGGAGTACTGGGAAACCGAATCTCAACCCTGCCTCCTCCCTCCCTTCCCCACCATTTTAATGCCTAGAAAGGGGTGGTGGAGTACTGCACTTCCCAGGCTCTTTAAAGGCCCCCCCTGTCGATCAGCTGATCGGCGGGTAAAATGGTGCAGGAGGCTTGCAGCTCCTATGCCGGCCCTTGGTGCAGCTATAATAGAAGCAATAAACACTATACTATCAAAACATTTATTACAAGAAAATAATGGGGTGAAGAGAAAAACCTGTGGTCTCTACTTCTAAGTAGCCTCTACTTCTAAACAGTCAATAATGAGAAATATAACAGTGCACACAGGCAGTTTAACATTCCAAAGCCTCTACCTTTGAACAGACTGCAATAAAACACACAAGAGTGCATGCAGGCACTTTAACATAACCTCTTTTCTCAAACAGTCTGCACTTAAATGAATCCAAACAGTCTGCAGTAGAATAAATCAGAGCGCACACAGGCACTTTTTAAAGGTTAAGAGTCTGCATGTGACTCATAAACCAAAAGAATAGAAAACAGTCTGTAATGGATGTAAGGAACCCACTCCGTCTTAACAAAGAATGAGCTAGAGCCTTGTGGTGAAGAGACAAGATTTTGGGGTTCCACTTAAAAGCCATCAGTCTTGATAAAGGCAACGAAACGTTTTACACCAGCTAACATGGACTGGCTTTATGTAGATAAACTTATTCTTTATCCCAACACCTCATTGAAACAATAGTGGACTGAGAGTGCATGACTATGAAGTGGGATAATTTGTTTGATAAAGTGCCTGTGTGAACTCTTAATGAAATAATCCATTACAGACTGTAATGTAAAGAGTGGGGTTTGAGGAGTGGTGGGACTAGGGTGACCATAATGTCTGAAGGCCAGCCAGGGACACCTTGGGGGGGGGGTGGAAGGTAGGGGTGCGCGCGCGCGAAGCGCGCGCGCCGCCGGAAACAGGAAGTGACGTCACTTCCGGTGACGGCATGCCACCGCCGGAAACAGGAAGTGACGTCACTTCCGGTGACGGCATGCCACCGCCGGAAACAGGAAGTGACGTCACTTCCGGTGACGGCATGCCACCGCCGGAAACAGGAAGTGACACCACATCCTGTGACATCATTTCCCCGCGTCACCTGCCGGAAACGGGAAGTGACATCACTTCCTGTGACATCACTTCCCCCAAATGACATCATTTCCCCCAAATGCCACTGCCGGAAACAGGAAGTGACTTCACAGCACTTCCTGTGACGTCCCCAAAAATCTCCCAAATATCACCACCGGAAACAATTTTGTTCTCAAATCCTGTATATACTTCATCAGTATATGGGATAAGGCACTTTCTCAACTGTGCTGCATAATGCAGCCTATTTATTTTGTCCTGTTTGCTCTGTTGGCTCTATCTGCGCCACCTTCATCACTTTCGGGGTGTGGATCCCCCAGTGGGGTGGTCTCGCGACTCCCTCCGCCGCTGTTTCTGATAGCCCTGCGCCCCCTCTTTCATTTGATATGTGTCCCGTGCGGTGCCACCCCTCCCGCCAGGAGATGCCGCAAAATGAGCCCCCTTGAGGCTTATGGCGGCAGGGCTCGGGGGAAGCGAGCTAGACTGCTGTTCTTTTGAGGGGTTATAGAGTGTTTCGAGCCCGTCCTGTGGCATCGGTCCCATCATTGTGGGACCCAGGGGGCCGGCGCAGCAGCACGCCGAAGCAGCCTGTCACAGGTCGAGATGCAGGACAGGAACCCGGAAGTGACCGACAGGCTGCTTCAGCGTGCCGCTGCGCCGGCCCCCTGGGCCCCACAACGATGGGACCGATGCCACAGGGACGGGCTCGAAACACTCTATGACCCCTCAAAAGAACAGCAGTCTAGCTCGCTTCCCCCGAGCCCTGCCGCCATAAGCCTCAAGGGGGCTCATTTTGCGGCATCTCTCGCCGGGAGGGTGGCATCCGCACGGGACACATATCAAATGAAAGAGGGGGCACAGGGCTATCAGAAACAGCCGGCAGAGGGAGTCGCGAGACCACCCCACTGGGGGATCCACACCCCGAAAGTGATGAAGGTGGCGCAGATAGAGCCAACAGAGCAAACAGGACAAAATAAATAGGCTGCATTATGCAGCACAGTTGAGAAAGTGCCTTATCCCATATACTGATGAAGTAAATACAGGATCTGAGAACAAAATTGCACCAGAAGACACAAACACAAAGCTCCCTTACACTGAATCAGTGCTTGGGTCCACCAAAGTCAGTATTGTCCACTCCAGTCACAAACACAAAGCTCCCTTACACTGAATCAGTGCTTGGGTCCACCAAAGTCAGTATTGTCACATAAGAACATAAGAGAAGCCCTGTTGGATCAGGCCAGTGGCCCATCCAGTCCAACACTCTGCGTCACATAAGAACATAAGAGAAGCCCTGTTGGATCAGGCCAGTGGCCCATCCAGTCCAACACTCTGCGTCACATAAGAACATAAGAGAAGCCCTGTTGGATCAGGCCAGTGGCCCATCCAGTCCAACACACTGTGTCACATAAGAACATAAGAGAAGCCCTGTTGGATCAGGCCAGTGGCCCATCCAGTCCAACACTCTGCGTCACATAAGAACATAAGAGAAGCCCTGTTGGATCAGGCCAGTGGCACATCCAGTCCAACACACTGTGTCACATAAGAAAATAAGAGAAGCCCTGTTGGATCAGGCCAGTGGCCCATTCAGTCCAACACTCTGTGTCACATAAGAACATAAGGAGGGAAGGGGGGAAGGGAGGGAAGGGGGGAAGGGAGGGAGGGAGGGAGGGAGGAAGGAAGGAAGGAAGGAAGGAAGGAAGGAAGGGAGGGAGGGAGGAGGGAGGGAGGGAGGGAAGGAAGGAAGGAAGAAAGGAAGGGAGGAGGGAGGGAAGGAAGGAAGGAAGGAAGGAAGGGAGGGAGGAGGGAGGGAGGAAGGGAGGGAGGGAAGGAAGGGAGGGAAGGAAGGGAGGGAAGGAAGGAAGGAAGGAAGGAAGGAAGGAAGGAAGGAAGGAAGGAAGGAAGGAAGGAAGGAAGGAAGGAAGGAAGGAAGGAAGGAAGGAAGGGAGGGAGGAAGGGAGGAAGGGAGGAGGGAGGAGGGAGGGAGGGAGGGAAGGAAGGGAGGGAAGGAAGGAAGGAAGGAAGGAAGGAAGGGAGGAGGGAGGGAAGGGAGGAGGGGGGGAAGGGAGGGAGGGAAGGAAGAAAGGAGGGAAGGGAGGAGGGAGGGAAGGAAGGAAGGAAGGAAGGAAGGAAGGAAGAAAGAAAGGAAGGGAGGAGGGAGGGAGGGAAGGGAGGAGGGGGGGGGAGGGAGGAGGAAGGAAGAAAGGAGGGAAGGGAGGGAGGAGGGAGGGAAGGAAGGAAGGAAGGCCGCCCCCTCCCGCCAGCCCCCCCCCCGCTTTCGGCCCCCACCCTCCCAGAGTCCCAGCTTACCTTCTTCCAGGGGGTCGGCTGGTGCTGCTGGCGAGGCTGGCGGCGGCTTCGGAGGCCGGGGAGGGCCTGCGCTGGTCTCTGGAGGGCCTCCAGGGACCAGCGCCGGCCTCTCCGCGGCTTCGGCTGGCCTCCGCTGGTTGCTGGAGGCCCTCCAGAGTCTCTGGAGGGCCTCCAGGGACCAGCGGAGGTCGCAGAAAGGCCTCAGCTGGTCGGCGCTGCTGGCGCCGCGGCCTCTCCGCGGCCTCCGCTGGTCGCTGGAGGCCCTCCAGAGACTCTGGAGGGCCTCCAGCGACCAGCGGAGGCCGCGGAGAGGCCTTCGCTGGTCGGCGCTGGTCCCGGAAGGCCTTCCAGAGTCTCTGGAAGGCCTTCCGGGACCAGCGCCGGCTGCTCCGCGGCCTCTCCGCGGCCTCCGCTGGTCGCTGGGGGCCCTCCAGAGTCGCTGGGGGCCCTCCAGAGTCTCTGGAGGGCCCCCAGCGACCAGTGGAGTCCGCGGAGAGGCCTTCGCTGGTCGGCGCTGGTCCCGGAAGGCCTTCCAGAGGCTCTGGAAGGCCTTCCGGGACCAGCGCCGGCTTCTCCGCGGCCTCTCCGCGGCCTCCGCTGGTCGCTGGGGGCCCTCCAGAGTCTCTGGAGGGCCCCCAGCGACCAGCGGAGGCCGCGGAGAGGCCTTCGCTGGTCGGCGCTGGTCCCGGAAGGCCTTCCAGAGTCTCTGGAAGGCCTTCCGGGACCAGCGCCAGCTGCTCCGCGGCCTCCGCTGGTCGCTGGGGGCCCTCCAGAGTCTCTGGAGGGCCCCCAGTGACCAGCGGAGGCCGCGGAGAGGCCTTCGCTGGTCGGCGCTGGTCCCGGAAGGCCTTCCAGAGTCTCTGGAAGGCCTTCCGGGACCAGCGCCGGCTGCTCCGCGGCCTCCGCTGGTCGCTGGAGGCCCTCCAGAGTCTCTGGAGGGCCTCCAGGAACCAGCGGAGGCCGCAGAGAGGCCTCCGCCACCGCTGCCGGGCCCCGCGCACGGGCGGGGAAGGCTGCGAGTGAGGGAGGGAGCGTCCCTGCGCGTGCGCAGGGGCCCTGCGCACGCGTAGGAATGCTCCCTCCCTCACTCGCAGCCTTCCCCTCCGGTGCCCGCGGCCCACCGCCTCCGGGGCTGGCTAAACCGGGACCTTTAAATGGTCCCGGTATAGGCAGCCCGGGAGGCGGGATTTGGTGGCCAGAACCGGGAAAGTCCCGGGAGACCGGGACGGTCTGGCCACCCTAGGTGGGACCTCAGATAGGTACAATGCTGTTTCCTCCTGGGGAACCACTGTTGCAAATCTCCCGAAAAGGGCAGAGATCACTCAGAATGACAATTGCTCTCCAGATGGCAGAGATCAGCTCCCCTTGAGGTGAGGGAGGGAGTGAATGCCTTCACTTGGGTGGGTGGGAAGTCAGCAAGGGGGGGCACTCACCCAGAGTCTCCTTCTAGAGTCCATTGTATTTTTCTCCACAACAGGCCTTATTTCTAGTCTATTATATTTTTTATTCTACCCTTCTAGGAGTTCTGGAATTGTACAATGTTCTCTCTCTCCCATATTTTATCATCACAACCCTTTAAAGCAGGCTAGATAGAGAAAGGTCTCACTCAAGAATTTTCATGGAAGAATGGGGACTGAAACCTTGTCTCTGCAGCCTAGAGAGACACTTTAACCCAGGGGCGGGGAACCTTTCTTCTGCCAAGGGCCGTATGGATATTTATAACATCATTCATGGGCCATAAAAAATTATCAACTTAAAAAACAGTGCTCCGCCGAGGGAGAATGATTCAGGTCAGCAAAATTAATGCAAATAATTGTTTTTCTTTTTGAAGTCATTTGGGGAGAGCCTAATCTGGAACACGCACACACACACACACAGTCCGCCGCCCTAGGCAAATGCATAGGTCCATGGCTTTTTGTAGAAAAGACCAGCCGGAACTCAGTAGTATATTAGAATACATCCCCTAATATTAGCATATTAGGTCACACACTCATTTGCATACTAGGCCACACCATCTGGGATAATCAAGTGCAAACTGAACTGGTGGCAGCTGGCTCCCACCCCCCATTCCTGCCACCCCTCCCTCCCTTGCAGCTGCTCCCAGCAGACCTTTAAAGGCACCCACATACCCCAGCAGCAGTCCTTCACAATGCCCACTGTGACGGAACCGGCCCGATTCTGCCTTCAGACCCGGTCCTGTCAACTCCCTATTGAGTCGCCAACTCCTGGAGGGAGCTATTTCTCCTTCGGCCACTTGGGCTCGCTGCCACCACCTGCTCAGTCTAGGGGTTCTGATTGAGAGGAACAGTACTCCCTATCCCCCTCTCCAGCTATGAGGCCAGGCCTCAAGGTCCTCTGCCACCCTGTACTTGGGATTCACAGAGACCAAAGCACTTCTTCAGGGAACCCCTGGAGGATTGGCACCTTATCCAACCACAGGCCTTCCCCCTTTCCCCGGGGCCCCCTTCATAAAGCGTGGTTTAAAGCAGTTGGGGATCTATGTGGTACAGAGTTTGACTGCCAGCATTCAAAAGAGAAATTAAAAGAGAAAAAGAAATTAAAAGAGAAAAAGAGAAAAAGAGAAATTAAAAGAGAAAAAGAAAAGAAAAGAAAAGAAAAGAAAAACAAAACAAAAACAGTTGCATATAAAAGTTTAGCACAGCACAGCACCCAAACAGCAACCAGCATGACAAATAAAAGGTGGATTTAAACGCATCCTACTGTCCCTGGTCTAAACTTACCCTGCCTTGTGGATGACTTACTCGGTCTGACTGCCTGGGGTCCTTTTCCTCTTGATGAGGCCTCTCCCACAGGCAGGAGCCCCCACACTGGCAACCTCTTCCTTTGAGCGCCAGCTGAGAACTGGCCTTTTCCCGCCTAACTCAAATACAAAGAACAAAAGAACTTCCTGCCCCTATAGGAGGCTTTCTCCCTAGAGTTGCTGGTTTAACTCCGGAAGGGGGGAGGGGATGGAGGGAGGCTAGGCCAAAGCCTGCTTTAGTAGTTTAATGTTCCCTTCCAATGAAGCACCAACATTAACTAAGATGGCGTTTCTCCACACCCACCACTCAGGCTCCACAGAGAGAGAGAGAAAGGAAGGGAGAAAGGGGGTAGAAAGGGAAATAAAGAAATGGGTGGAAGAAAGGGAGATTACGTGGAGGGAAGAAAGAGTAATAAAGGTAAACAAAAAGAAGAAGAATTGCAGTTTTATATCCCACCCTTCTCACTGAATCAGAGACTCAGAGCAGCTTTCAATCTCCTATATCTTCTCCCCCCACAACAGACACCCTTTGAGGTGGGTGGGGCTGAGAGGGCTCTCACAGCAGCTGCCCTTTCAAGGACAACCTCTGACAGAGCTATGGCTAATCCAAGGCCATTCCAACAGGTGCAAGTGGAGGAGTGGGGAATCAAACCCGGTTCTCCCAGATAAGAGTCCATGCACTTAACCACTACACCAAACTGGCTCTCTGGGGAAGAAAGGGAAAGAAAGGGAAAGAAAGAAATGATGAAGAAATTGAAAGAAAGGGAAATAAAGAAATGTGAATAGAGGGAAATAAAGGGAAACAAAGAAATGGGGGGAAGAAATGGAAAGAAATGGAAATAAAGAAATGAGGGGGAAACTTACCTGAACTGTGACAGTAACTTTTCCATTACCTGCAGCAATTCTGGCCAGCCAACCAGGCCCCAGGGAGGCTGCCACACAGTACATCTGGGCCCTGTGATCCCTGCCTGGCCCTGGGGAGGCTGCTGCACAGCATGGCTGGACCCCACAATGCTCACTAGCCAGCCAGGCCCGAGGGAGGCTGTCACATGACTTGATTCGGCCAGCAATCCCCAAGGGCTACACCAAGTGACCTCGAGGGCCATATACGGCCCTCGGGAGGGGGGTTCCCCACCCCTGCTTTAACCATTGCACCCCTCTGGCTCTAGAAAGTTCTTTTCAGCAGTATAGCCAAAACAATGCAACAAGTTCCTAACATCTTTGATGCACTGTTCATCACATAATCACATAACATGATTATGAAAACTTACACTATCAACATCATTTTTTGAAATTTTTGCAGAATGGTAGTGAAAGCTTGATTTAATTTTCTTTTTCATTCAGCCAGGCAGAACATTATTATGAAGCATTGTTATAGAGATGAACTGGGTGAAATTTAAAGTAACTGAGATCTTATATAATGGAAATCTCCACATTTACATTGAGCTACCATATCCACCAAATGCAAATGTTTGTATTGCACATAATATGTTGTGGAGTAAGTCCAGTTTCTCAAATCCTGTTAATCAGAAGAGTGTTGTTATCTAAATTCAAGGTCCCAGTGTGACCC
Source organism: Heteronotia binoei (assembly GCF_032191835.1). Taxonomy (NCBI): domain Eukaryota; kingdom Metazoa; phylum Chordata; class Lepidosauria; order Squamata; family Gekkonidae; genus Heteronotia; species Heteronotia binoei. The sequence continues at coordinate 109,831,264 of NC_083227.1, read as the reverse complement.
TGCAACTTGAAAAGTTAATGAGTAATATAATTCCATTTATCAATTGCTGGGTTATCTAAAATGTTCAGGTGTCTATGAGGCATTTGGATAAGTGGCATACATTTTGCATCTTTGCTTTTAGTGCTGAGTCTATGTCTGAAAATGGTCCTTGTTTTGGAGATTTTCACAGGTCTACTGCAATGAACTAGAACAACTAAAAACCAGAGATGCATGAATTTTCATGAAGATTTTCAGTGTAGAAGTCACTACAAAAGTCCTTTTTTTACTGGAACAATTTTTTCCTGCAAATGGCCATTGGTATATTTTGCAAATTATATTCGTTTGTCAGATAGAGCACACTTGGGCTTAAATAGTGACCACTGTTTTGGTCCTGTAGTTAGGGCTGCTAATCCCCAGTTGGGGGCGGGGGATCTCCCAGTTTGGAGGCCCTCCCCCCAGCTTCAGGATTATCAGAAAGTGTGTGTGTGGGGAGGGTGTTGAATGTGCTGGGCTCTCCATTGTACCCTGTGAAGACTGGCATAATGAAGAATTGACCCATGGGTATCTGGGGCTCTGGGGGCTGTTTTTTGAGGCAGAGGCACCACATTTTCAGCTTAGCATCTGGTGCCTCTCTTTAAAACACCCCCCAAGTTTCAAAAATATTGGACTAGGGGGTCCAATACTATGAGCCCCAAAAGACAGTGCCCCTATCCATCATTATTTTCAGTGAAGGGAAGGCATTTAAAAGGAGCAAGGTCCCTTTAAATGTGATGGCCAGAATTCCCTTCAGAGTTCAATTGTGCTTGTCACAACTTTGTGCCTGGCACCACCCCCAAAGTCTCCAGGCTCCACCCCCAAAGTCCCCAGATATTTTCTGAGTCGGACCTGGCAACCCTGCCTGTAGTGCTATAGAAAAGTATTCATGTTCCTGTGACAGTGCTTTTTGAGAACTGCTCTATTTAAAGGTGAGCCGAGACTGAAAGGCATGTTTTGGGAGCTGCATGATGATACTGTGTAGTAGGGTCGTTACCTCACTGACATACCTTAAAAAGAAATGTATGATCACCTAAACAGTTCAGTTTGCAGGTTGCTGACAAGTTGTGGTCATCACAGTCAAAGGTAAAAACAAACTGCTTGTATTTCTAATGCTTTGTATATGTTCCTGATTGTGAAAAAGCTGGTTGTGCAGACACATTCTCATATGCTTTCCTGCAGGTCCCCCTGCCACCTCTGACAGCTAATACCATCTTCCTTCCCCATCTGATGTTGGCCATATTTATTTAAGTATAGAAAACCAAGTTGTTTCACAGATCTGAGGTATTATGGCAGCCTATCCCTTGTGTTTGTGTGTAAGGTGCCATCAAGTTGCAGCCAATTTATTATTTATTTATTATTTATTTATTTAATGGACTTATATCCCGCCCTTCTCACCGAAGTGTCTCAGGGCGGCTTACAACATAATGGTTCATATAATTCAATTTAAAACGTTTACAAATACAATTAAAACCATAATTAATAAAACAAGATAAAATAAAACCAGCGATCTATAAGAGCATTTTTGTTCCATCCAGGGATGTTCTCATTATCAGTTAGGTGTTATAGGCCTGCCGGAAGAGGGCTGTCTTACAGGCCCTGCGGAACTGCCCTAGGTCCCGCAGGGCCCGCACCTCCTCCGGCAGCTGGTTCCACCAATAAGGTGCCGCTGTTGAGAAGGCCCGATCCCTGGTGGATTTTAGACGGGCCTCCTTTGGCCCGGGGACTACCAGCAGATTTTGTGAGCCGGAGCGTAGTACTCTCTGGGGAACGTGTGGGGAGAGACGGTCCCTAAGGTAGGCAGGTCCTAGGCCATATAGGGCTTTAAAGGTAATGACCAACACCTTGTACTGGACTCGGAATATTACTGGCAGCCAGTGCAGATCCCGGAGCCCCGGCTGAATGTGCTCCCATCTTGGGAGCCCTAGTAGCAGCCGGGCAGCAGCGTTCTGCACTAACTGCAGTTTCCGGGTCCGGCACAAGGGTAGCCCCATGTAGAGGGCATTACAGTAGTCCAACCTCGAGGTGACCATAGCATGGATCACTGTTGCTAGGTCGTCGCGCTCCAGGAAGGGGGCCAACTGCCTCGCCCGCCTAAGGTGAAAAAAAGCGGACTTGGCAGTGGCTGCTATCTGAGCCTCCATCGTCAGAGAAGGCTCCAATAGCACCCCCAGGCTCTTGACCCTGCCTGACGCTGTCAGCGGCGCGCCGTCAAAAACTGGCAGGGGGATTTCCCTTCCCGGGCCGCAGCGACCCAAGCAAAGGACCTCTGTCTTCGCTGGATTCAGCTTCAGCCCGCTCAGCCTAAGCCACCTAGCCACTGCCTGTAACGCCCGGTCCAGATTTTCTGGGACGCAGGCGGGCCGGCCGTCCATAAGCAGATAGAGCTGGGTGTCATCAGCATATTGATGACAACCCAGCCCATACCTTCGGGCAATCTGGGCAAGGGGGCGCATATAGATGTTGAATAACATCGGGGAAAGTACCGCCCCTTGAGGCACCCCGCAGTCAAGCGTGTGTCTCTGGGACAGTTCCTCCCCAATCGCCACCCTTTGTCCCCGACCGTCAAGGAAAGAGGAAAGCCATTGCAAGGCCAGCCCCTGAATCCCAGCGTCGGCAAGGCGGCACGCCAGAAGCCGATGGTCGACCGTATCGAATTTATGGCAATCCCAGCAAGGGACTTTCAAGGCAGGTGAAAAGCAGAGGTGGTCTGCCATTGCCTTTCTCTGCAGAGTCTTCCTTAGTGGTTTCCTTTTCAAGTACCACTCCTACTTAGCTTCCAAAATCTGACAAGATTGAGTTATACCGTGCCATCTTCTGTCCCTTATCCCTTATGGAGGGATGAAAGTCAGTTTTTCACAAATGTCAAACATGTTTTTGATAATATGTGGGTAATTTCAGTACAGCCCTAACAATGTTTCCTTTAATTTCTTTAGAGTAGGAGCTATGTTTGTATGCCCCCATACTAGGAATTAATTAACTTGTTCTCTCTTCTTCTGCTACAACAGAGATAGTTTGGTGTAGTGGTTAAGAGGGTTAAGAGTAGTGGACTCTTATCTGGAGAATCTGGGTTTAATTCCCCACTCCTCCACATGCAGCCCACTGGGTGATCTTGGGTCAATCACGGTTCTCTCAGAGCTGCCTCAGTCCCACCTACTTCACAGGGTGGGGAGAGGTAGAGAAGGAGATTGTAAACCACTCTGAGACGCCAATGGGAGCATGTTCCACTAGGCCAGGGCCAGGGCAGAGAAAGCCCTGACCCTTGTTGAGGCTAAATGGATGTCTTTTGGGCCAGAGACTACCGGAAAGTGTTGTTCAGCTGAGCATAAAGCTCTTCAGGCATATATGGGGAGAGTCAGTCTCATAAGTATGTTGGTCCTTGGTTGCACTGGGCTGTGAAGGTCATTACCACAACCTTGAACTGGATCCAGTACTCAACTGACAGTGCTGCCACATTTTACACTAGTTGAAATTTCTGGACATGTTCAAGGGCAGCCCTGCATAGAGCAAGTTACAGTAATCTAGCCTGGAAGTGACCATTGCGTGGATCACTGTAGCTAAGTTCCAGGAGGTGAGATAGGGAGCCGTTTGCGTGACCAGCTGCAAATGATAAAAGGCTGATCTGGCAACAATGGTGACCTGGGTCTCCATGGAAAGTGAGGCATCCAGGATCACCCTTAAGCTTCTCACCCTTGGCACCAGAGTTAGTGGCACCCCACCAAGGGTTGGTAGATGGCTTCCTGATCCCAGACCCCAATGGCTCAGGTACAGGGCCTCCATCATCATTGGATTTAGTTTCAGCCAGCTCTGCCATAGCCAACCAGCCACAGCCTCCAAAGCCCTGTTCAGAATATCTGGGGTAGAGTCTGGGTGGCCATCCATCAGCAGTAGAGCTGGGTGTCATCAGCATACTAATGACAACCCAGTACAAGTCCCCAGTCCAGCTAGGCAAGGGGGCACATATAGATATTAAATTACATCACTGAGAGGATCACCCCTTGTGGTACACAGCACTCTTTTGGGTATGGTGGCAAAATCCTCTCACTGAGTGCCACCTTCTGTCCTTGACCATGGAAAGAAGAGGAAAGCCATTGTAAGGCGATTCCCCCATACCTTTATGTCAGCAAGGAAGTGGGTCATGAGATCATAACTGACCGTGTAAAATGCTGCTGTCAGATCAAGAAGCAACAACAGCACCAACCCAACTTGATCCAAGTATCTCCAGAGATCATCTGTGAGGGTGACCAGTGTAGTCTCCACCCCATGGCCAGGGCAGAAATTAGACTGGATGCACCACTGCCTCCTTTGAACCCACTGGAAACATCTCTGAAAATAGGAATAGATTGATGATATTTCCCAGAGGGACCCACACACCATCTCCACAGGACTTGACCAGCCAAGATGGGCATAGGTCCAAGAAGCAAGCAGTGGTCTTCACAGCTACCTGGGTCTTGTTGACCTCCTCTTGAGAGATCTGGCTGAAATGGTTCAAAATTGGACCAGAGGGGGCTTCCAATGCCCTTACTGTAACAAGTGTGGCTGGGAGGTTATGGCAGAGCAGTTGTCTGTGAAAAGGCTTGCAAATGCTTCACAGCCAAAATGAGATCAAATTGTCCTAAATAATTGGGCCAGTGTGAGTTCACAGATGAAATGGAGACCACATAGAAAGTGCTGTTAGCAGCCTTCATTGCCATCTCATAGGCTTTCATAAATGTCCTATAAGATGTTCTTGTTTCTTTGCCACCCTCACTCCAGTTATCTCAACTCTTGCTTCATCCTCCATAGCTCCAAGGTGTACCACAGGGCTAGTTTGGCATGAGAGCAGAGAGGGTACCACCGGGCGGGGGGATTTGTCAAGGGCTTCAGAGAGCTGGCTATGCCAGTTCTTGACAAGCTCATCCAGCCAACCACAAAAAGGCACTGGATCCCACAGAACATTTTTGTTTGTAATCCTAGCCAAATAACATTGTTCACTGATTGTTATAAACTGTCTGATTACACTGTTTTATATCTTGTAATCTGCTTTGGGAGAGGGGGAAGGAGAGAGAGAGGAAGGAAGGAAGGAAGGAAGGAAGGAAGGAAGGAAGGAAGGAAGGAAGGAAGGAAGGAAGGAAGGAAGGAAGGAAGGAAGGAAGGAAGGAAGAAAGAAAGAAGAAGGAAAGAAGGAAAGAAGAAAGAAAGAAAGAAAGAAAGAAGAAAGAAAGAAAGAAAGAAAGAAAGAAAGAAAGAAAGAAAGAAAGAAAGAAAGAAAGAAGAAAGAAAGAAAGAAGAAAGCTGGATAACTGAGATGAATAATATGGTTTACAAGGAAATGTCATGTGCATATGTCATAGAAAAGCAGTGCACAAAACTATTTCATAATTCATCTCTCTGTTTGTTTCCACAGAAAAAGGGTTCCATGGATGCATAGGAAACAAGCAGTGGAATCAACTGCTTAGGAAGGTGATGAACTCCTCCTTACTGGCAGTCTTTAAGCAGCAGTTGGACAAACACTTGTCAGGGATGCTTTAGAGTCTAGTTTAGACTATTCCTACATTGAGCAGGGGGTTGGACTAGATGACCTGTACGGACCCTTCCAAATCTATGATTCTGAGAACCAACTGAAAATATTATTTAAAAATTAGAACTATATTTGATAATAGTTTTCATTAAGGTTAATAGAAATATTGGGTTGTGAACCTCAGAAGATTACTTGGATGCAGTTATCACTGAAACCACTGATACTTGCTCTAAAAGATATATTTTGGATTAAAGTGTCTTTTGTAAATTCTCTGTAACAATTTATAAATCGTCCAGAAAATATTTCTGTGCTGTGATTTTGGCAAAGATATTCTTCTGTCTCCATCTGACTCTTCATTCCTTCTGCAATTGTAACACTTAATATTAGCTATGGAGCCTTAACCAGCACGTTCATAATACAACACAGACGTAAGATGTTAAATATTCAATAAGCTGGCATCACAAGATCTGCCCTTGTGCTCCTGTGATCTACACTACCATTGTCTCACATTACCCTTGCTCTTGTTTTACATCTCTGGCAAAAGACATTCACCAGTTGTTGATTCCTAATAACAACCCAACTTGATAACATCCAAGCTGGCAATATCCAGAAAACCTAAATATCAGGCTTGGTCAAGCATTTTGCAGTTCAAGGTAGGTTACAAAGTTAACTGCTGAGTCACAGACCTTGCTTGTGATTGGTTGTGCAAGACTCAGCAAAGGAGCCAGCAAGATATTAACTATTTGAGAAGAATGCAAAAACTGTTAATAGAGGAGTCCCTAGTTACAAATGACCAGCTGGAGACCCAGGAAGAATCACAGGGGAGGGAGTTAAACAATTTGGTCATTTCCTCCCCCATGCAAGCTTTCCCCTTCTATCCACTCTCTGTACCAATTTCCCCTCTACCGTCTCGATTTTCCCCCATTTATTGTTCTCAGTGCTCATGCCACTGGGAGCATGGTCAGTTCTTGTTAGGTAATTTCCCCCCTTTTTCTTTAGGTTAATTTATGAAGTCATATATTTCTGCATATGCAGGGAGTCCCTTGAGTATATAGAAACCCTGAACTTGTCTGTGATTTTGGTGGTTATGGAACTAGCATGACAATCTACTTTACTATTAGATATTTCTTTTGTTCTTCCCACTCCCTTGTAGCCTTACAAAGCACAAGAACAGGACTTGATGCCTTGAAAGGCCCCCATTCTGGTCATTTTAAAGCTATGGTGAAATTGTCCCCAGTATCCTTGATAAATGTGGGGAAAAGTGAACATTTTCCCCCTCATCTACTTTGCCCACCAAAGTGTTGGGAATCAATCTGATAAACTAGAAACGTGGAGGGATTGGAATTTTCAAAGCTCTAATTCACAGCCTGCTTTTATGGACAAATATTCCTATGGTTTTGTTGTAAGGTAAGCAACATTCTTCTTATTGCCATCCCTTTCAGTCCCTACCAGAATGCTTAGGCTGAATAGCAACTGTGGGGAAAGGACCTCTCAAGCCCCTGTTTCTGCTCATGTACAGGCTTGGACATTCATGGCCATCCCAGGTCTTTACTTGATGAAGCTCCTCGCTTCCTTATTCCCATGTAACCTACTTCTCTCTGGGTATTTCCACTGCTACCAACTAGTCTTAAAAATATATCCTGCTGAAGGACTACCATTGTTGTAGCATTCTTCACTGTGTTGCCACTTAAAGGCTCTGCTCTGCTCCATTACTGCATCTCCATCTTCAGTCTAAGTAGGTCTTGCAGGGACTCATGTACTCTTCTGCACACTCTGAGAATGAAAAGATGAACCAAAGCCCCCTCCCCTTTGCATCTGCAAGATAAGGGTAACTGAATGGGTTTAATATGGGTACAGAAATCATTCACTATATAAAGAAAGAAAAAAGATATGCACGCATGGACCAAGTACACAGTAGATTGAGCAAGGATCAGATCAAAAGCAATACAATCATAGTACTCTGACCCTAACTCTTATGTAGCCTAAATATTGGCAAAATTAGTATAGCCCATTTATTCTTAGGCCTGACCTGGATGGCCTAGGTTAGCTGGATCTCATCAGGTATCAGAAGCTATGTAGGGTTGTCCCCAGGGCTTGTTTTTTTAAGCAGGAGCGCAGTTCTGGCTAGCTTGGTCTAATATGCAAATGAGTTCCCGCTGGGCTTTTTCTACAAAAAGCCCTGCATAAAACAATTGTGACATGAGGGGGTGTGGCCTAACATGCAAATGAGTTCCTGCTGGGCTTTCCTTACAAAAATAGCCCTAGTTGTCCCTGATTAAAATGGGAGGCCTATCTCCCTTTGGTAGAAAGTTCAGGGTTGCTGTGAGGAGGAAAGCAATTACAAATCAACTGTTTGTCTCTTGTTTTGAAACCCTACAAAATCACCATAAGTCAGATGCGAACTGATGGCACTTTCTACCACCACTTATTTTTGGGGTTGCAAGCATTCAGAAATGTTCCATTACCTTGGCTTCATTATTTCAGTTGGGTAACTGTTTCAGTCTGCAGTAGCAGAACTTTCCAGGGAATAAGCTTTCATGAGACAATGCATCACAAAGTTTATTCCTTGGAAAATTTTGTTGGTCCTTAAGGTGCTACTGGACTGGACTTGAATTTTGGTTTCTTGGTGTGGGGTTTCTTCCCTACATTCAGCAACATGCAGTCATGGCTGCCTTTGCAATGAAGCTCAGGTATGAAGTAACTCCAAGTAAGAGGGCAAGAGAGCTTCTTCCTTGTGATTAAGGACATTTTCTCTCCTCCCCCTTTGCTAGATCCTCTTTCTTTTCCTGTCCCCAAAGGAAGATATCCCACCATTTGGTCTTCCAAAGTTTGTTTCCTTCTTCCCTGATGAAGCTATCTCCATATCAGTTGAGTTGGATGGCTCTGATGCTGGGACATGAGTCATATCCACCCTACTTTTTCCTTGGGTACCTTTTAGTCTGTAAAAGATGCTTAGCGTTCTCTGAACAAATACCCACTCACCCCAGAAGTAAATAGCAAGGTGTTTGCTTTCGTTTCACCTGAGTCAGTTTGGTGTAGTGGTTGAGTGTGCTGATTGTTATTTGGGAGAACCGGATTGATTCCCCACTCCTCCACATATACCTGCTGATGTGACCTTGGGTCAGCCAAAAGTTCTTTCAGATCCATTCTGCTCAAAAGCAGTTCTGGGAGAGCTCTTTCAACCCCACCTCCCCCACAGGATGCCTGTTGTGGGAAGGGGAAGGAAAAGCTGCTCTGAGATTCTTTTGGGTAGTGAAGAGCGGGGTATAAATCCAATCTCCTCCTCCTCCTCCTGACAGAGTAAAGGCTGTATGAGTGCAGCCACCATGCTTCCCTCCTTTTGGTGGCAAAGTCAAGCTAAATTTTTCTGTATATCTGGGGGTTCTTAAGTGTGCAGAAGTATCCCTCCTCTTTGTGGCTGGTGCTGCTATGATGACAGCATGGGAGGCAGATATGATAGTGCAGCATTTCCCATTTGCAGGGTTGTGACCCAGTACTGGGCCATGGAAGCCTCATTACCAGGTCACAAGAAAAGCCAAAGCTAGCCCCGCCCCCAGCAAAACATAAGCTCTGCTCTGCTTTTTCTCTCTCTGTTGTTCAGAGAAAAGCTAGGCTTAAAGACTGACACAGGCTGCAAAGCCTGAGCTCCATTTTCCTTCCTTCCATCCCCCAACGTCTCTGTGTTGTGCAGATAAAAACTAGGCTTGAAGACTGACACAGGCTGCAAAGCCTGAGCTCCATTTTCCTTCCTTTCATCCCCCAACATCTCTGTGTTGTGCAGATAAAAGTTAGGCTTGAAGACTGACACAGGCGGCAAAGCCTAAGCTCCATTTTCCTTCCTTCCTTCCACCAACGTCACTGTGTCATGCAGATAAAAGCTAGGCTTGAAGACTGACACAGGCTGCAAAGCCTAAGCTCTGTTTTCCTTCCTTCCATCCCCCAACTTCTCTGTGTTGTGCAGAGATGAGCTGGGCAGCTTTTAAAGGCATGGGAAACACAGCCAATAAAAAGCTGCAAGCCCCTCATAAATATCCTTTTTGGAATAACTGCAGAAAAGCTTGTATGAACTTCATATAACTTGGAATTAATTCATTAATTGCAGTACAATTCTCTGCTACCTTTCACAGCAATTTCCCAGTGTTTCAGCCAAGGAAAGGTATGAAAAATAGCTGTCCAAAGATTTTCTTGAAACCAAGCAAACTAAGTTGTAGCTTGAAACAGGGTTCCAGTAGTAGCAGCTGAAGGAAGGGCCTACTAAATGTGTCAGCATATTTTGAGGTACAGCAGCAGCCAGGGCTCAGTGTGGGTGGTACACAATGCTGGCATTCCTGATGGCAATGGCAACAGCACCCCCAACTACATACAGTGGCCAGTGCCGTTGAGGAAGGGGTGTGTAGGTGGTGCAGGCAATTGAACATGCACATTAGGAGTGCTTGCAAGCTGGAGAAGAACACACAAACAGATAGGTGGATGCAGGTGTGGGGGTGGAAACAGCAGACCCTGGGAATATATGAAAAAGTTGCAGACTGCCCACTTTCCACCCCTATTTTGGCTCAGCATGAGTTTCAGAGAGATTTTTCTGAAAACAAAGTTACTTCAAAAGAAGTGGCAGGTTTGGGGGACTGCCCCAGAAGTGACATTACTTGGCCCTTGACCTGGAAGTGACACCACAGGAAAAGACATAATTCCTGTCTTCCAGCTCCTCCCCCAAAGTCTCCTGGCTCCACCCCCAAATTTTAGTGGGCCATGAAGGAGAAGTGTAAAAATAACCGGGCCATGGGGAAAAAAAAGTTTGGGAAACCCTGTGATAGTGGGAACAAGCAGAGACCTATAAGAAATTTCAGGGGCAAGAAGATAAAAATGGGACATTTGCTTCCATACCCACATATCCCCTTTCCAGGAGTTTATAAAGTCTGGAGCAGTTGAGCAGACCAATTTCCCCAACTGTTTCCACCACCTTTAACTGAGTCTGAACCACTTCCAAGACTCTGTTTCTTAGAGCACTCTTGGTCCTAATCAGAGCCTTTTTGCAAAGCAAAAGCAAAGCAAATTTTATTCTTATATCCCGCCCTCCCCCGCCAAAAGGCGGGCTCAGGGCGGCTCACAGACATGGCAAGCCATGATTTGGTTAAAACAGATACACAATGATTTAAATGGTACAGTTATAAATTAATTAAAGTTTAAAAATAGAAAATAGAAAAATAGATAGAAATAGGTGCTATACTTCTATCGGTCACAATTTACGCATTATCATACATCAGTTCCAATTACACATGAGGTGGCTAAAATTACAATAGAGTAGAAGGCCTGCCCTTTCTCTTTGGTTAATTTACAAATTCAGGCTTTGCTGCACATACTTTGTTGCTGGGTGGTCTGGTTTTGCAACATTTGTGACTGGCATGAATCTTTAATGTTAGATATCTTGACAATAACATGGTATGAGACCAAGCAAGATGAGCAGCCGTGTTAGTCTGTATGTAGCAGCAGAAAAGAGCAAGAGCCCAGTAGCACCTTAAAGACTAACAGAATTTGTGGCAGGATTTGAGCTTTTATGAGCAGAATTTGTGACAGGATATGCTCACTTCTTCAGATACATGGTATGATTTAGGATAGTTGGATGAAGAATGCTTGCCACAAAGGATCATATAGGCCAGGCTTCTCAAAGCAACATCACGAGGCACATAATCAGGGGAAAAAATCGACCCCTCCCCTCTGAAGTATGACATACCAAGGATGTTTAATATAAACAGTCTCAAACATTAGGACATAACCGTCACTGGTTATATGTTCCTAATTTCTACACATGGTTGCACCTGAGAGTACTTCTGTATAACAATAGGGCAGTCCTTATGTCACAGATCAGCTGACTACCTGAATAATCAACCTGTTCTCAGACCAAGCATAAGGGAGACTTTTAGCACACAAGAGCACAACTGTTCCAGCATTCAGGACAGTGATACCTCACTGTCACCCATGGGCCACAGAGGGTGCATTCACACTACACTAAATAATGTGTTTTGCAATTGGATTTTTACTGTGTAAGAATAGCAAAAATCCAGTTGCAAAATGCATTATCTAGTGAAGTGTGAATGCACTCATATTTATATTTAGGTGTATAAAGATGGAACAACATATATAAAGATATCTGGTTAACATAAACAGGTAATGGTCTCATGTGAAAACTATGCACCACTAAACTGATTACCATGATACCATGATACCTCTTAATGGTAGAGCATATGGAATGCAGACTCTATGCCTGTCTTGGCCTCCTGAAGAAAGAAGCAAGCTCCTCTCCATCAGCAGCCAATGGGAATTGTCCTTTGCCTGAAACATGGAACACAATGAAGTGTGATTGATAACCCAGCCTCCAGCAATTTCTGCTCTTCTTCTCCCCCCAGAGGTCAACATTTTAAATCATCTCAAAGAAAATACAAGAAAATCCAGCAATTGTGGCCTGACAGATGCTTCTGGGAAGCCCACAAATAGGGTACAAATGCAGTAGCCTTCCCAGTTTGTCTTTCAGCAACTGGCAGCATTCAAAGTTATATTTCCTCTAAACATAGATATTCCATCTAGCCATCATGGCTAATCTTTTACACAGTCATATGAAGACTAACCTACCCATGAAGCAAGATGAGGTGCAGGATCCCAAAAGAGTGTCTTGTTTTCTTCCATGATACAAATAACATTTTCCTCCCAACTAGGGTGGCCAGACCGTCCCGGTCTCCCGGGACATTCCCGGATCTGGCCACCCAATCCCGGATCCCGGGCTGCCTATACCGGGACCATTAAAGGTCCCGGTTTAGGCAGCCCAGGAGCCGGTGGGCCGCGCGCGGGGAAGGCGGGGAGTGAGGGAGGGAGCGTCCCTGCGCCTGGGCAGGGCCCCTGCGCACGCGCAGGGACGCTCCCACCCTCACTCCCCGCCTTCCCCGCCCGCGCGCGGGGCCCGGCGGCAGTGGTGGAGGCCTCTCCGTGGCCTCCGCTGGTCGCTGGAAGCCCTCCAGAGACTCTGGAGGGCCTCCAGCGACCAGCGGAGGCCGCGGAGAGGCCACGGGGCACCCGGCGCTGGTCCCGGAAGGCCTTCCAGAGCCTCTGGAAGGCCTTCGGGGACCAGCGCCGGCCAGCGAAGGCTTCCCCGCGGCCTCCGCTGGTCCCTGGAGGCCCTCCAGAGTCTCTGGAGGGCCTCCAGGGACCAGCGGAGGCCGCGGGGAAGCCGCGGGGCACCCGGCGCTGGTCCCGGAAGGCCTTCCAGAGGCTCTGGAAGGCCTTCCGGGACCAGCGCCGGCCAGCGAAGGCTTCCCCGCGGCCTCCGCTGGTCCCTGGAGGCCCTCCAGAGTCTCTGGAGGGCCTCCAGGGACCAGCGGAGGCCGCGGGGAGGCCGCGGGGCACCCGGCGCTGGTCCCGGAAGGCCTTCCAGAGCTTCTGGAAGGCCTTCCGGGACCAGCGCCGGCCAGCGAAGGCTTCCCCGCGGCCTCCGCTGGTCCCTGGAGGCCCTCCAGAGTCTCTGGAGGGCCTCCAGGGACCAGCGGAGGCCGCGGGGAGGCCGCGGGGCACCCGGCGCTGGTCCCGGAAGGCCTTCCAGAGGCTCTGGAAGGCCTTCGGGGACCAGCGCCGGCCAGCGAAGGCTTCCCCGCGGCCTCCGCTGGTCCCTGGAGGCCCTCCAGAGTCTCTGGAGGGCCTCCAGGGACCAGCGGAGGCCGCGGGGAAGCCGCGGGGCACCCGGCGCTGGTCCCGGAAGGCCTTCCAGAGGCTCTGGAAGGCCTTCCGGGACCAGCGCCGGCCAGCGAAGGCTTCCCCGCGGCCTCCGCTGGTCCCTGGAGGCCCTCCAGAGTCTCTGGAGGGCCTCCAGGGACCAGCGGAGGCCGCGGGGAGGCCGCGGGGCACCCGGCGCTGGTCCCGGAAGGCCTTCCAGAGCCTCTGGAAGGCCTTCGGGGACCAGCGCCGGCCAGCGAAGGCTTCCCCGTGGCCTCCGCTGGTCCCTGGAGGCCCTCCAGAGTCTCTGGAGGGCCTCCAGGGACCAGCGGAGGCCGCGGGGAAGCCGCGGGGCACCCGGCGCTGGTCCTGGAAGGCCTTCCAGAGGCTCTGGAAGGCCTTCCGGGACCAGCGCCGGCCAGCGAAGGCTTCCCCGCGGCCTCCGCTGGTCCCTGGAGGCCCTCCAGAGTCTCTGGAGGGCCTCCAGGGACCAGCGGAGGCCGCGGGGAGGCCGCGGGGCACCCGGCGCTGGTCCCGGAAGGCCTTCCAGAGCCTCTGGAAGGCCTTCCGGGACCAGCGCCGGCCAGCGAAGGCTTCCCCGCGGCCTCCGCTGGTCCCTGGAGGCCCTCCAGAGTCTCTGGAGGGCCTCCAGGGACCAGCGGAGGCCGCGGGGAGGCCGCGGGGCACCCGGCGCTGGTCCCGGAAGGCCTTCCAGAGGCTCTGGAAGGCCTTCGGGGACCAGCGCCGGCCAGCATCGGTCCCATCATTGTGGGGCCCAGGGGGCCGGCGCAGCGGCATGCTGAAGCAGCCTGTCGGTCACTTCCAGGTTCCTGTCCTGCATCTTGACCGGTGTTATTAGTGACAGGCTGCTTCGGCGTGCCGCTGCGCCGGCCCCCTTGGTCCCACAACGATGGGACCGATGCCACAGGGACGGGCTCGAAACACTCTATAACCCCTCAAAAGAACAGCAGTCTAGCTCGCTTCCCCCGAGCCCTGCCGCCATAAGCCTCAAGGGGGCTCATTTTGCGGCATCTCCCGGCGGGAGGGTGGCACCCGCACGGGACACATATCAAATGAAAGAGGGGGCGCAGGGCTATCAGAAACAGTCAGCGGAGGGAGTCGGGAGACCACCCCACTGGGGGATCCACACCCCGAAAGTGATGAAGGTGGCGCAGATAGAGCCAACAGAGCCAACAGGACAAAATAAATAGGCTGCATTATGCAGCACAGTTGAGAAAGTGCCTTATCCCATATACTGATGAAGTATATACAGGATTTGAGAACAAAATTGTTTCCGGCGGTGATATTTGGGGGATTTTTGGGGACGTCACAGGAAGTGCTGTGAAGTCACTTCCTGTTTCCGGCAGGTGACGCGGGGGAAATGATGTCACAGGAAGTGATGCCACTTCCTGTTTCCGGTGGTGGCATGACATCACCGGAAGTGACGTCACCGGAAGTGACGTCACTTCCTGTTTCCGGCGGCACACGCGCTTCGCGCGCGCGCACCCCCCCCCCCAGTGTCCCTGGCTGGCCTTCAGACATTATGGTCACCCTACTCCCAACACTGTGCATGTACTATTCTAGCTACTGTCATTAAATGCATAATTACATGAAGCTGCTTTTTTTGAAACATATGCACATAGTTTAGCAAAATAACCTCTGTGGTATAAGGGAATTCTAGCTCTAGATCCTTTTTCTTGCATTCCATCACTGATGATAAGTATCCTTTTGCTCTTGAGCAAGACTACCACATGTGCATAGAGTCAGCATGATCAAATCATCTAAAACTGCAAGCATTGTAAAGATTTTTGTGTTTTTACCCTTTTGTGTGGTGTTAAATGCTATTGGTGTTGCATTTTCAACAGATTTTCTCTAAACAATATTGAAATTGAAAATGTAAAACTGTGGATAAGTATGAAATTCCATATACCTATGTTCTGGGATTGTATGTTTCAGGCCTTTTCTCCATCTGAGTTGAAAAGAGCATTTTCCACTGAAATTAGCACTGGAACATTGCATAAATCAATAAACTTTAGAAAACATATGGTCATTCCCCTGTGTTACAATTTCTTCAAATTTTGTTGTTTTTTTTTTAAGGCGGCCATCTTACATTCAGGGTATGATTTATATTGAATCTCACTGGTCATTTAGTTGCCCATTCAATTACTTTGGAGAGATCCTTTAGAAAACAGGACTGCTGGGGGCAGGGAGAGAGTAGAGGGAAACAACTGCAGTGAAGGAACCTAGGCACCCTCAGGCCTGTTGAGCCAGACACAAGTCATGGGATTTATGTTCACATGGTGTTTGTGTTGGGTGAGAACTGTGGTGGGGCAGGGGAAATCTTTGTATAGTGACTCATGCTTAGGGTTGCCAATCCCCAGGTGGGGGCAGGGGATCCCCCAGTTTGGAAACCCTCCCTCTGCTTTAGGGTCATCAGAAAGTGGTGGGTGGGAGGGAAATGTTTACCAGGTACTTTATTATTCCCTATGGAGAGCAAGTCCCATAGGGAATAATGGAAAATTGATCCACGGGTAACTGGGGCTTGGGGGGGGGGGGGTTGGTATTTTTTTTTTGAGGTAGAGGCACCACATTTGCAGCACAGCATCTGCTGCCTCTTCTCAAAAGACCACCCAAGATTCAAAAGGATTGGACCGGGGGTCCAATTCCATGAGCTCCAGAAAAAGGTGCCCCCATCCTTCATTATTTTCAATGGAGAGAAGGCATTTTAAAGGTGTGCTGTCCCTTTAAATGTGATGGCCAGAGCTCCCTTTGGAGTTCAATTATGTTTGTTCCAACCTTGCTCCTGGCTCCACCCCCAAAGTCCCCAGATATTTCTTGAATTGGACTTAGCAACCCTACTCATGCTGGTTCTTGGTATTCCAATTTGGTGCTTATCACAGCCACTTATCTTGAATAAATTGCTGTTTGCTTCACAGCTCACTCCTGACTCCAGATCATTGATGACTAAATCAATAGTAGCAGCCCCAAGCCAGTTCCTTCAGGGTACCCACTACTTACTTCCCCCCTTTTTGTGAAAATTACCCATTTATTCCTGCCTTCTGCTTCGTGTTTTTTAAACCAGTTAGCAGCAATCCAAAAGTGGATCCTATGACTGCTCAGTTTACTTAGCCTTTGGAGAGAAACTTTGTCAAAACTTTTGTTGACACTCTCATAAGATCTGAAAAGTTGGATGAGGCAGACACTGACACTTGTTCAACAACATCCAGTGCAGTGTCCTTTGGTCCTTTTGGTTCTAGGAACTACAGCAGTTTTGTCTGTTTATGCAGATACTGGAAATGATATCTGATGTCTAGAACTAGACAATAACCTTGTCACTATATTTTAAACCTCATGTCTCAGTCCTTTGCTGAGCAGCAACTTTATTTTCATAAATCTTACACTCGACTATTCCAAGTGTAAGATTTATGAAAATCTAAATCTAATATAGTAAAGTGTGGCCAAATTTGTGGATACTTAACTCTGCAAATCAAGGCCACACTAACAGAAACCAGACAGTTCTGCAAACTTGAGGAGCCTCCCTCAGGTTTGCAGAAAAATCTGAAAGCCTAAAAATATTACATTGGAGGGGGTTTAAATTCCTCCAAAATAAAAAGTGCTGTCTGCACATGTGCACACTTACCTTTATCCTGGAGAAATGGAAGTGGTAGAAACTGCCCTGGGCCTGGACATAGCAACAGCAGAATCCAGGAGCCACTCCAGGCCCAGCCATGGTAGTGTCAGTGTCAGAGAACTGTGCTGGGCCCAGCAATCATAGCAGAAACTGCTCCAGGCCAAGCCATGCAGGTGTCAAGAGCTGCTTCGAGTGTGACTGGAGCGGTGTCAGAGCCTCTGCAATGTTGTTTGGGGGCGAGGCTGTCCATGGATACTCAGGCACAACACAGCAATTAAGCAAGGGGAAAACAGCAGAAATAACCCCCCTTTCTGCCAGAAACAGAAATGCTGTTTCATTAGAGGAATTGTCACTGTCACTACTGTAAACTGAAATGCTAGGGGTAGAGTAGCGGCTGGAATGTAAGACTAGTTTCATGATCTATACATACTAAATATGTACGTTCTTACATATTGCTTATCGTCATTGTAGAAAGTTCACCAACTGGTAAGGAAAAGTACCAGAGCTTTTATCTTTGACAGCTAATTAATGAAGTTGAAGAAAAAATAGAATTATTACCTTTTATTTACTACCAAAGTGCTAAATATAGCCTTTTAAATCTTGCTTCAGTAGTTAATCTCAGCACACCTGCATATGATTTCATAGAATAATTTTAAGAACCAATCACTTATCTGTAGAATAATCAGATATTAGTATAATTATTTTTCTAAGATAGTGGACTTCCCCTTGCCTATAAAAATATCACACAGAGAAGTTACTCAGGTTTTCTGTGAGCAGAGTGTCAAAACATGTAGGTGAGATTTCTGTGTGTTTGTGTACATTTGGTTTCTAATGCTTTTTAAAGCATGTCAAGAGAAGTTATTTGAAATCTGATTTATTTTAAAGTTCAAATAATTTATTTATTTTTCATACTTATATCCTGCCCTCCCTGCCGAAGCAGGCTCAGGGAGGCTCAAGAGATGATCAAGAGATGTTAAGAAACTTGGTTTTCATTGAATGCTTTTTCAGTACTCATAGGATTAATCTGTATCTGTATTTATTTCTTATCATCTTGCTAAAAGAAAGTTGTTGCTTTTTAAAATAAAGACTTGATGAAAGTTCTGACTGGTTTGCTGGCACAAGGTTAAACAGAGAACTCACATACATATCTTAATATTGCAGATAAGTTGCCCCCTTTACTTGGTCTTATCTGTGTAGACCTTTTTGAAGCATTTGTAAACTACTTGGTGGATGAGAATAATTCTCACAGAACAAACTGTTCAAACCTTTAACAGGACGATTGAATTGTCTCATTACACTAGAATCTTGAAGACCTGGATTCAAACGCTCTCTCTACCATGAAGCCCACTGAGTGACTTTGGGTCTCCCTCTCTCTGCCTCACCTACCTCATAATGTTGTTGTAAAGACAACATCAGGTGAACTATGTACACACAACACTGAGCTCTATAGAGTCAGGGCACAGAAAAAACTGATAAGGGATGGTTGAAAATTTTCTGAAAGCATCAGTATGCTGGTGTGGGCTTAATTCCTCATCATTCATTTACATATCTATCAATTTAAAACTGCACTACTAGTAGGGTTGCCAAGTCCAATTCAAGAAATATCTGGGGACTTTGGGGGTGAAGCCAGGAGACATTGGGGGTGGAGCCATAAGCAAAGCTGTGACAAGCACAGTTGAACTCCAAGGGGAGTTCTGGCATGATATTTAAAGGGACCACATACCTTTTTAATGCCTTCCCTGCATTAGAAATAATGGATAGAGACAACTTCTTTCGGGGCTCATAGAATTTGACCCCCTGGTCCAATCTTTTTGAAACCTGGAGAGCATTTTGAGGAGATCAGATGCTACGCTGAAAATTTGGTAACTCTACCTCAAAAAACCGCCCCTCCAATGCCCCGGATACCCTGGGATGAATTCTCCATTATACCCTATGGCCCAGCAGACATTTCCCTCCCTCCCCACCCCCCGTTTCTGATGACCTTGAAGCTCCGGAGGGCCTCCAAACCAGGGATCCCCTGCCCCCACCTGGGGATTGGCAACTCTACTCGAGAGTTGCTGAACTTCCAAGTTTTTTCACAGTAACACAGGGCAACCAAAGGTTCAAGTTTACCTTCACACTATGCAAACGACCTCTGCAAAGATTAGGCAACAAATGGAGGGTCTGGGCTGCTTTCACAGCCATGTTGTTCTGCCTCCTCCCCCCCCACTCCCTACTCCCCACTCCCTTTCAGCCTTAAAGATGCAGACACACCATCCAAAGAGGAAGGCTTTCCAGTTAGAGACTGAAGCCTCCGGAGGTGGAAAGGCACATGATGGCTGTGGGGGCGGGGCTTCCCCCCACCGGCCAGCTGACTGGGGGTGGAAAGGAGCCTGGGAAAGAGGAAGAATCCCCGCTGGGACATGGGGATTGGCAAGCCTAACTACTAGGCTGTTGTTTGGGGAAACACACAACTATCTCAAACTGGACATTGAGAGATCTGTGATCTTGTGTGTGTGTGTGTTTTGCCTGCATATGTGAAACAGTAGCAAAAGGGGCTCTTAGATCAGGCTGTAGCACAGGCAAGGGATTTAAACTGTTCCTCCTGTACTATTCCCCCCCAACACCTCTGTTTACCCTATGGAAACATAAAGAATGTGTAGGAGTAGCAATACATAACTAGAGGCATGGCAGAAGAAGGGGCACCTGCAGTTCCAAAGGCCAAATAGCTTGAAAGTGGCCCTTAACATTATCCTATATATATATATATATATATATATATATATATATATATATATATATATATATATATATATATATATATCTTCCTCAGTGCATGCACAAACATAATTCCACTACTTTCTTTCAAGATAAGACATGCAAAAAAAACAACAACACCAATTTCCTGCAGTATAAATAGCAAAAGAGGCTTGCGCTAATCCCCCCCTTATTATTCAGTTCAGATAGTCACATGTACAAACCAAGAGTCAGATGCACAGAAATGTTCATGACAAACTGAGGGGCCTCATCTGCCTTAGCCTGTGTTGCTTGCTGTTCATGCTGATATAATAATAGAGATAGGATTGATATGCCCTTTGCCTGAGCCTTGACCTTGGTGGGAGCCAGCAAAGCTGGCATTTCAGCCTACAGTTTAAGATCTTCGAAGACTGGAGACCTCTGTTGATTTACAAATGTACAGACTGAGCCTATATTACACTCACCAAGAAAAAGCACAACACAATACCAAAGGCATAGAAACATCACTCCAACCCAATTAAAATCCTGCAAGCAGCAAACCTGCAAAGATTTGAGGGGGTCACTACTTCCTAAATTATTTATCTCCTCCTGGCAGCCCCCATATCAACCCACTTTCTCTGATTTCTTCCCATTTCCCAACCAACTCTTCTTTTATTTGCCTTTCCCATCTTAACCTTTGTTATTATTTATTTACTTCATTTATACCCCACCTTTCTTTCTGGTGGGAACCCAGAGCAGTTTACATTTTCCTTCTCCCCTCCATTGCATCCTCCCAACAACCCTGTGAGGTAGCTTAGTCACAGAGCGTGTGAGTGGTCACCAAGCATGCTTCGGTGGCAGAGTGAGGGTTTGAACCTGGGTCTATAAGATCCTGATCTGGCATTCTAACCACATCATCACACTGGCTCTCAGTTTTCCCTCCTTCCATCCCCCTGGCAGCATCTCCCTAAGGAATGTCTATTATTCCATACAAAAATAATGTAATAGCAAATTGTTCAGGTGATGCGTGTGGTGGCTATTGCCAGCCCTGCCAAATCACACACATTGTATGGTAGCTGCCACCAATGTTCCCTCTAAGCCGCAGAGTCTTGTGAGCAAAAATTCTACTTTGTGAGCTACTGGCATTAAAGTTGTGACCTACTGCATAAACTAATGTGCTCTGGGGTCATCCTTCCTGAGCTATGTGTGAGCTGGAGGCTTAAAATCTGTGAGCCAATTCATGCTAACTCAGCTTAGAGGGAATACTGGCTGCCACTGGACACAGGTGAGCTGTGTAGCATCATGTTGTAGCCACCACTACACCTGGGTGGCTGCAGAAACTGTATTGTAGCAGGTTGCCCAGATGTTGCTTCCAGGACTGGCCCCCATGAGTCCTCCTTCCAGGAATTATTTGTTGTTTTATGCTTTGGCTGGTTTTTAATGGCTGGTTTATGCTGGTTTGTTAATTTTAGTGCTGTTTTATTGTTTTATTATATTTCACTTTGTGAGCCATCTCAGGCAGATCTCTGGTGAGACAACTTATATATTTTCTAAATATTCAGTGAAGACCTTGATATATATTCAGCAGAAACAATCACGAATAACAAAACAACATGGAATTGCCTGTGTGTGTGATAGGAGGAGGGGAGTGGGCAGCAACTTTTGCCTGAGCAAATGAAATCAACAGCCACAGTCTTTCTGGTTGGAACCTGAATGCCTATGCTGTGGCACAACAGAACCAAACCACAGGTTGGATGGCTTTTCCAGCCCTTATACTTAGAAAATTCTATGCACCCTGCCAAATTACAGCTCCCAAAATGCTTAGGATTGTTCAGGGGAAGTACTCAAGTTAACAAATGTAAAAATACCTTCACTAGTAATTCATTAGCCCTTCGCATTCCCTGATGTGGTTCTCTTTGGATTGGATAATGCAGAGTGGTGGCTATGAGAAATCATTTTAGCTGATTGAATTAGACTCAAGCGTGCAGTATTACAAACAGGAGTTCTCTGCTGTGAATTATTGTAAATTACTTTACCTGTCAAAAATAAGAGAGGAGAATGATCTTGCTCTCTCCTTCCCCAATAAGAAGCAAAAGTAATCAATTTGTCAGTGTCATGCTAAGCCTCAAACAATACCATGGAGAAGCAAACTACTAGACTAATTCCATCACTTAAATGCCAACAGCTATCTTTCAGCTGTCTGTATTGTCCTAGCCTGTCAAAGTGAAGCAGAAGTTGGGAATAAATCTTTATCAAAAAGTTCCACGGTCTAATTTTTCCTTTGGGTAGGAGAGAGGAATTGTTAAAAAGACGTTTTTTAAAAAATATCAAATCTGGCTCTGCAGTCAAAATGTACCCTAAGAGCTAAAGCGTTCTGGACAATCTGAAAGCTTGCATGCCTTTAGAACAGCATGAAATAGTGCAATGTATGATTGCATCTCATGTGTGCAGTGCATTGTGGCATAGCAAGAACAGTCTATTCAAATGCTTTAATATGTTCATTATCAAATGACCAATTTTGGATAATCTGGGCCAAAATGTTCTGACATAGAGTTGGAGATGGAGATGGAATACTTTAATCTTTGTTTAGTTACACACTGAATGGATGACCTTCAGCTCCTCAGCATTAGAAGTTGCCTTAGATGAACGCTTACCATGGTATACCATGACAGAATACTGGAGTTATATCCCCACTTAGCCATGAAACTCACTGAGCAATCTTAGGACAAGCACATACTCCCATCTTAACCTACCTCACAGAGTTAGTATGAAGCTAAAATGGAGAAGGGGAGAACAAATATAGCTCCCCACATGATGTGTTGCCATAGTTCAATCTGAAAAATGGGGTACAGTGTGGGAGAATCAGGGCTTTTTTTTGAGCAGGAACGCAGTTCCGGCTGGCTTGGTGCCGGTGGGTGTGGCCTAAATGTAAATGAGTTCCTGCCATGTAAAACAATGGTGTCACCAGGCGGTGTGGCCTAATATGCAAATGAGTTCCTGCTGGGCTTTTCCGGTAAGACCTGGGGAGAATGCTGTCCTTCTTGCTTTGCACAAGAAGGATCTGTAGTTATCAAGGACAACATGGGCATAGGTTGAGGCTGCCCCTAAACACTTAGGTTTGACAGTTGTGAGAATGTGGCCCAGTGTTTTTTATCGTGATACAACAAAGCTGCCTTGGACAGTTTTTTTTTTTCCTGGCCAGATGGTGAATAATAAATAAATAGCAGTGTGATGAGGTGCAATTATTATTATTGTTGCTGTTGATAACAACAACAATTGGCAGTTTCAAGATTATTTGCATTGGTAATGCTGCAGAAACTACCCTTGTACACAGAACACACTGTGGTGTTCTCCCTCATTTATTCATTCATTCCTGGAAGTTCTCAGTCAATTAGGTTCACAGAAGCCAGAAACAAATGCTACAGACCAGCCTGAAAGGGTTTTGCTTTATCTGAGTAGTAAATCGCTTGTGCCTTCATGCAGATGCACTTCATTGCATGCATGGCTGATAAGGAGAAAGGTAATCTCACGTCCTGGATTAAACCTGTTACAAATTACAGACATTGGCCTAAATTGGAACAACAGGAAGAGCAGGGAAATAGGGCTACAATTAGTTTGGTAATATTCTGGCTCAGATACGTGGTCCAATTTCTGCCCCAAAACATCTGTACATTTATTGTACTGTAGATGGAATATTTAGATCGTTTACCCTTTATCTGCTCTTAGAATACAATGCTAAAAGCAGCATTGCTTCAGGTGTATGCAGGTCCAAAAAAAGTGACAGTGACAATTATGTTCCTATTTCCTGCCAAATAGATTTCAAAACCTTGTCAGGTTTCTATTTTTTTTTGGGGGGGGGGCTGGATTTAAGGCTGTCTAGCAATTAGAAAAGTCATAGTCTCAATCACAAAATTAATTTTTGAAAGTCAAGCTGATAGTGGTATCTGCTATGAAGCTAAGATAAAGCTGCTCATAATTTTTCACAAACCCTTTTTTCACAGTTGTTGTGAAACGATTCTTTAGCCTGCTTTGCAAAAATGTCCACTTGACTGGTCAAAATAATCCATGTGACTAATTCGGAGGGGGGAAGCTAGCAAAGGAGGGGGGAATGATGCCATAGTAGCGGTACCCATGGGAGACAAAGGTATTAAACAAGATCAAGGAAAGGTGAACATTTGCAATTGAAAAATGGACTGTATTTAGTGCAGCCTCTAATGCCATTGAAAACACTCCAAAAACATCCTAATCTCTTTATTTATAGTTAATTTCCCCAAATTTCTCTGGTGCTAGTTTGGATGTTTTCATAGTGATGACTGAGACTTGGTGTCCTTGCAAGCAGCATATCACACACATTTCCAAGATGAGACAGAATTCCCTATAGAAGGATAGGACAAAAAAAAAAATTAATCAGAATCAAATTTCTCTTTGCCTGGATTAATTTTCTCCCCCCTCCCCTGCTGTTCCCTGTAAACTGTGTGTGAGCAGCCACTCATTAACACAGGAAGCCCTGCTCAGCAGCAATCTGGAGCAACAGAAGGGTCTTGCACTGCCCATTGCCCATTTTAAGATTATAGCAGTTACATTCAGCTCAGGATGTGAACTGCTGTGTTCAGCTGCTGGTGGTGGTGGAGAATTAGAGGGAACATTGTTCCCCACCCCCTCACACCCAATGCAACAGAAACGGCTTGTCTCCAGAGTAGGGATATTTCCACATGAGTTTTTTGCTCCAATTTTAATACTTTTGGGAAGTGTTTTCCCCCCTTCCTGCTTTCCCACAGAATTGTGGTGCATTTGTACAACTCTCAGTTTTTTTCTGTGATCTTTCTCAAACCTGCTTTGCTCCAAAGTTTTTTGGAATAGGTCCCAGCAAAGCCTGGGTGGCTACCATGTGCATGGAAAAGCTCAGTCTTTCCTGGTTCCTCCCATACAGCAGCCATTTTCCCCACAGTAGCTTGTGGAATATTTTTTTTAATTGGTAATTTAATAGTGTTATATCAGTATATGGTTCTGGTAAACTATACATCCAGTTCTTTAAGATCCCAGCTTTCATTTTAAAAAGTAGCCTCTAGCCCCATTCCTTGGAAAGACATATGGGCAGGACTTTTTTTGAGCAGGAATGCACAGGAACACAGTTTCGGCAGGCTTGGTGTCAGGGGGTGTGGCCTAATATACAAATAAGTTCCCGCTAGGCTTTTCCTACTTAAAAAGCCATGCATATGGGGGGAAATTTATCTTTGCAAAAAACCGTATCTCTGTACTGAAAACAGGTGTGAGACTTTTTTTTTTTAAATGAAATCTGGGACCTCAGAAAACTTTATCCATATTTTAGTATAATGGTACATTAATATAAGGTTGCAAGTGGGGACCTAAAAGAAACTTGTGGAGTGGCTATCCTTTTCACCCCATCTTTGCTTCCTCCCCTCACCCCCTACATCTCTCACGCTCTTTCTCCCTTCTATGGCCCTTTTTAAAAACTCTCATTCTCTCTCTTCTAGGGTTGCCAGCCTCCAGGTGGGGCCTGGAGATCTCTCATTTTTACAACTGGGATTGCCAGGTCCAATTCATGAAATATCTGGGGACTTTGGAGGTGGAGCCAGGAGACTTTGGGGGTTGAGTCAGGAGCAAGGGTGTGACAAGCATGATTAAACTCCAAAGGGAGTTCTGGCAATCACATTTAAAGGGAAACCCTCCATTCTGAAATAATGAAGGATAGGGGCACCTTCTTTGAGGGCTCATAGAATGGTCCCCCCTGGTCCAATCTTTTTGAAACCTCGGGCGTGTTTTGAAGAGAGGCATCAGATGCTATGCTGAAAATGTGGTGCCTCTACCTCAACCACCCTTCCAGAGGCCCAGATACCCACAGATCAATTCTCCATTATAACCTATGGGAATTGATCTCCACAGGGAATAATGGAGTGCCCAGCAGTGCTCCCTCTAAGCTGTGGAGTCTTGTGAACAAAAATTATACTTTGTAAACTACTGACATTAAAGCTGTGAGCTACTGCATAAATTAGTTTGCTCTGGGGCCATTTTTCAAGAGCTAAGACAAAAATGTGTGAGCCAGAAGCTAAAAAACTGTGAACTAGCTCATACTAACTCAGCTTAGAGGGAAGACTGGTGCCCAGCAGACATTTCCCTCCCCTCCCTTTCTGATAACCCTGAAGCAGGGGGAGGGCCTCCAAACCGGGGGATCCCCTTCCCTAACTGGGGATTGACAACCCTATTTACAACTGATCTCCCCTGGAGAAAATGATTGCTTTGAAGTGTGGACTCTATGGCATTGTACCAAGCTGAGGCACCTCCCCTCCCCAAATTCAACTCCCTCCTGGATCCATCCCAAAGTCCCCAGGTATTTTCTAACACAGACCCGGCAACCCTACTCCTTCAGGCATGTCACTTCTTCTCTTCTTCTGTTCCCTCATCACTCTATTCATACTTTTGTCTCCCCTTCCCCCATCCCACAATTCTCCCAGCCTTCCACCTGCTTCCTCCCTCCCTCCTCCCACAGCAGCAGTGGTAGCTCTCCAGAAATCACAACAGATCTCCCTGCTACAGATTTCAGTTTCCCTTAGGGTTGGCAGCTCTAGGTTGGAAAATTCCTGGAGATTTGGGGTGAAGCCTTGGGACAGTGAGGGCTGGAGAGGGAAGCAACCTCAGCAGAATACAATGCCATACACTCTACCCTCCAAAGCAGCCATTTTCTCCAAGGGAACTGATCTATGTCACCTGGAGAGCAGTTGCAATTCTGGGTGATCTCCAGCCTCCAGGAGGTTGGTAATGGTAGTTCTCATGGAGAAAGTGGCTGGTTTGAAGGGTGGATTCTATGGCATTACACTGGTCTGTTGTCCCTCCCCCCCTCAAACCTCACCATCCTCAGATTCCACCCCTCAAATCTCCAGGAATTTCCCAACCTGGAGCTGGCAACCCTTATCTCCTTCCTATCCAACAGCCAACCTACTTTTATCTGCCCTCTGTCTTCAGCTTTCCTTCTCCACTAGAGTTGGCCAGGAGCAGCAGGGAGTTATGTGCCCATGTCACTGCCCACATGACCTGGAAGTGATGTCATCTCTGATATTTGGGCAAAAACTCTATGGTAAATTTGGCTTCTACCATAGAGGTTTTTGCCCAGATACCAGAGTGAACCCTGATGTCCTGGAAGTGATGACATCACTTCTGGGTTACTTGGGTAATGATGCTGGATCTCTCTCTTTTTCTGGGTGAGTCCCCTCCCCTTGCTGGCCAGATGATTGGTGGCAGGGAGGTGAGGCCTGGGAGTGGGGGAACCCATCTTCACTAGGGGATCTGACAACCCTAATCGCTCCCTTCCCCCACAACCTCTACTTAGGCAAACTACCATCTTTCTCCAAAGCAGCTTACATTATACTCTCCTCCCTTTTATCTCCACTAAGTGACATTAAGAATTTTGTTGGTTGAGCTATCCTAATGTACCCTTTGGGGGGCATCTGAGAAGCACATACAAAAGAACTTTGTAAACTAGCCAACTTATTTATGGAATTTAAAATGAACTAACAACTAAAGAAATTTTCTATTCATCTTTGGAGTTCAATTTGTAATAATAGAACTCTTCAGTAAAATTCTTTAAGAGGATATTGATGTGCATTAAAGGCCTTTTGAATATTGTATTTTTACACTGAATGAATTCAATATGACTGAATGAACTTGCATGAATTTACAAGACTGAATGAATTTACACAAATATTTTGAACAGAAAATCATTATTATGGATTGTGATACTTTCTGTATCCTCTGGTACTAGCCTATGCACAATCCTCTCCCAGTTACTCTTGAACAGAGTAGCAAGGAGCCAGGCTTAGTTGAATCATGCAAGTCAAGTGGTACCAAGTCCCCCAGAGGGTGCTGCCAGGCCTAGGGTTGCCAACCTCTAGTGGACTACACTGGTTACCTTTTCTAAGCCAAAATCAAAGTACTGGTTATCACCTCTGAAACCTCTCACAGGCTGAAATCCTTATATCTTTCAAACGGCATCCTCCCAGTGCATCATTTATATCTTCTTCTGCTAATATCCTCACCTGTTAATGGTGGAAATCCCCCAGAATGACAACAGAACTCTAGACAAAAGAGATTGGTCTCCTTTGAGAAAACAGCTGCTTTGGAGGGTGGACTCTGGCATTATATCTAGTTGAGGCTTCTCCTCCCCAAACCCTGCCCTCCTCAGACTCCACCACAAAATCTCTAGGAATTTCCCAACCTGGTGCTGGCAACCCTTGTCAGGCTTGGCCCCAAGGATCTCTTGCTCCAAGACCAAAATAGGCCTGGAAAGGGCCCTGCCCCCTCCCTCTGCCTTTTACTGACAGAATCAAGCTTGGAATACCGTGGCTGCCTAGCAACAACTGCTGAGGAAAACTGTTTTTTTAAAGTCATATATGCTCCCTTTATCATTTTTGGCTTTCTAAAGTTACTCAGCATTTTAAAAAAAAGATTTCACATTTTCTGCAAACCTAGGACCCTTTTCAGGTTTACAGAAAGATCTGTCTTGTCCATTCACAGCTCCAGTAACTGGATTTAAGTGTCCTAAGATATCCCATCTTTGCAATCAGAATATAAGATTAAATCATCATTAAAAAAAAACTACCCAAGGAAACCTGCTGTGAGGTAGCCCTGTCACCAGTGTGCTCTCTTGGCAACCTTAGCAAGTGACAGGGAAAGTATAGAAGTCTGTCTCCATGTGGAAAATACCTGCCTTTGCTCATTTATGACCTTATTAGTAAATCCCAGGGTCACCTGGAGTGAAGAGTTTTCCCAACTAGAATCCCTGTGGAACAAGACATAAGCAGAAGGTGGGGGCAGAGCTGGAACCTGTGGAACAGTGGACGAGAGGATTAATGGTCAAGCTCTTAGTTATTATACCAGGCTTGGCTAATCCAGAGGACTCCTGCCAGTGCTGGTCATCTTCACTAGGGGAAGAGCCATGGTTCAGTGGTAGAGCCTTTGCTTGGCATGCAAAAAGTCCCAGGTTTAATCCCCGTCATCTAGGCTTCCCAATCCCCAGGTCCCAGCAGGGGATTCCTCAGTTTTACAGGTTTCCCCTCACTCCCAGCCAGCTGGCTGGTGGGGGAGCCCCTCCCCCACAGCCACCATGTACCTGAAGATCTCCAGCAGGTTTAGAAATCTGCAAACAGATCTGGTTTTAAAATATGTGTGTGTGTGCCTTTAAAGTTGTGCAGGAAGCATGAAGTACTTCATGGGGAAGGGTCAGCAGCAGCCGTTGTCAGAGCACAGCCCCTCCGTTTGTTTCGCTTTCGTTTCAGAGCAAGTAAATGTCTGTGTAAAAGAGAACAGCGTAGCCCCTGTACTTTTCAGACTTCGTTGTGGAGGTACCAAAGACAGTTAAATGTGGGGGGGGGGGAGAGAGAGAAAGAGAGAAAGAGAGAAAGAGAGAAAGAAAGAGAAAGAAAGAAAGACTTTGTAGAGCCAGTAAGGGGGGGTGTGTCTCTGTGCTTGTTTTGCATTGTTTTCAGAGTCTTTGTACAGGAACCTGTGTATGTGGGGTTGCCAATCCCCAGATGCGTGAATAGGAGACCCCTGTGTTCCACAATCTTACTTACAAGGAGTTTTTTTTACAAAAACACTCTGTTTCTCTAAAGAAATTGCTATACAAGCCAGTTTAGTAATTGACTAATGCCGCTTTAGTAATTGACTAACTGCAGGAATACTTGTCAGAGCACAGGTTCCAAAATTTGAAGTATTGTGATCAAGAAGAAGTGCACATCGAAACACATGATTATCTAGAAAACGTGTTATCCCATATACTTCAATACAGTCTGTGAGTCCTGCCTTCCATTGCGATTCAGCATATCTGTGGAGAACTTCTGAACCTTGTTTCAGCCGACATTTTGCAACATTGTTGTGAAGTAATACATCGATACATACAACAGTAACATTGTTGCGAAGTAATGCATTGATACAAACAACCTTAACAGATGAAACAAGAGGTCAGCGTAACAAGCAAGAGATTTACCGTATTTTACAGGCTTTTTGCCTAGGTGGACTTGTCAGTGTTCTCTTTATGTTTATTTATCATTTGGTGTTTAAAATATTAACTGTTCAAATAATAGGGTTGTTTACCCTAAGATTTGGTATATATAATGATATTAGCAAAAAATTATAAGAGTGAAATTAAACTAATACTAGGCTTGTATAACAATTCCTTTAGAGAAACAGTGTTTTTGTAAAAAAAAAAAACTCCTTGTAAGTAAGATTGTGGAACACAGGTGTCTCCTATTCACCAATCAATTACTGTGTTCATTCCATGCAGTTGACACAATCCCCAGGTGGGGGCAGGGGATCCCCTGGTTTGGAGGCCCTCCAC
This sequence comes from Heteronotia binoei, assembly GCF_032191835.1. NCBI lineage: Eukaryota > Metazoa > Chordata > Lepidosauria > Squamata > Gekkonidae > Heteronotia > Heteronotia binoei. Next base: position 109,801,360 of record NC_083227.1, on the reverse strand, counting down.
CTGCTTCAGGATAATCAGAAAGTGGGGGAAGGGAGGGAAATGGCTATTGAGAACTATTCCCTATGGAGACTTATTCCCATAGGAAATAATAGAGAATTGATCCACGGGTATCTGGGCTTTGGGGGGGTGTGTGTTTTGAGGTAAAGGCACCAAATTTGCAGCATAGCATCCAGTGCCTCTCCCCAAAATGCCCCCCAAGTTTCAAAAGGATTGGACCAGGGGGTCCAATTCTATGAGCCCCAAAAGAAGGTGCCCCTATCCATTATTTCCTATGGAAGGAAGGCATTTAAAAAGGTGTGCGGTCACTTTAAATGTGATGGCCAGAACTCCCTTGGAGTTCAATTATGCTTGTCACACTCTTGCTCCTGGTTCTGCCCCAAAAGTCTCCTAGCTCCACCCCCAAAGTCTCCAGATATTTCTTGAATTGGACTTGGCAACTCTACAGTCATCTCCAGTTATGGATCAGATGGTAAGTAATGAAAAAGACCTTGACCTCAGACCTTGGAGAGCTGCTGCCAGCCTGAGTAGACAATACTGACTTTGATGGATCAAGCGTCTAATTCTGTATAAGACAGCATTATGTGTTCATTCTTTTCTCTGCCTGAAGACTACTCTGGAAGTACTCACAAGATCCTGGATAGCTGGTTCAGGACATGGGGCCCCTGACAGTTCGTAGGCTTAAACCACTCAGTGAATCAAACATTATTATGTTCTTATCATTGGTAGGACATCCAGGCTAGTACAGTTCAGCTTATTATGTAACTGTAGTCTATGACCAACACAGCTGCCGTGGAGGGCAGAATCCATGGATCACTGTGGTGGATTCCTCGTCTGATGAAGTGTGCTTAAAAGCACACAGAAGCTTACGTTCTAAATAAAAATTGGTTGTTCTTAAAGGTGAAATTTGACTCCTGCTTTGTTCAACTGCTTCAGACCAACATGGTTGCCCGCTTGGATTTAGACTCATAGCTAGCAATTTTGAAGTAACACAAAACATGAGTATGCTGGGGAGGCTGTTGTCAATCAATGAGAAACAGAAAAATCAAAATGCAATCTAAGATGTTTAGATTTAAAATTTTTGATTAAGTGAAATGTTTGATTCTAAAAATTAGAAACTAAGCCAAGTACCCGCCCATTTGTTTTAAAGTTTCAAAAAACAGTGTCCACAGTTTCAGCCACAAAAGGTATGTGAAGCCAGTAAAATAACAGTCACTGTCAACTTGAGGAAAACTTTTCAAAGGAAGGAAGGACCAAAATCCTTTCCACTTTTGCATCATTGTTAGCATGTACAATGGAGGAGAAAGAAGCAGGAAATCCCTACTTCCCTTGCTTGTCAATCATCCTAGTGCCTTTGCATTCATTGACCAGAATAGTCAAAGTTGGCAGAAATTTTAGGCTTACTGAGTAATTGGGACAGTCTGCAAGGCCTTCCGTATATTTCCATATGAAATCCATAGAGACTTATTCTGAATAAAAAACAGTCAGGGAAGGAAGGGGAATTATTTCTCTAAGGGGCTGACTCCCACAGACTCCTTCTCCCATTTATACAGTTTTTATGGGGCACTTTCAAATAGCGACTATGTGTTAAATTGTTATCTTTAATCTGTCAAGACTGGTGGTCTGAATGCAAGCAATAATTAAGACAGGGAGCAAGGAAGCAGTCAAGTCAGTAAGTGGACAGGAAGGAACATGTAATCATGGAACCCCACTTAATCCATGGGGGGGGGGGGGAATCACTCAGACTGAGGAAAGAGGCCAGAACATTACAGGATCAAGTGGAACTCTGTTATGCTGCCTGACTGCCTGTGAATGGATTTCTGCAGTACTTCTTCTGACCATCTGCAGTGGCAACACTGGAGCACAGCAAACAACAGGACCGATCAGTAGCTTCTTACTTTGGAAGACTACCATGCTGAATCAGAGAGGAAGGTGCCTGGGTCCCAGTGCCAGAGTCCCCAGTTTAAAATCCCCTACATATTGTAGCATGCATACACAATGTATACAAAATTAACTAATCCAGATCTTGAGTAGGTACCTACAGAAGGAAGTTAGAACATGATTGTACAGAAGGGAAAACAAGAGCTAGAGTGGCAGAAATTACTGCTGGTTAGACAAGACTGAGGGGCACTGGCTGTACTGGTGGCTAAACTCATATTCTTCCTGCCCACCTATAGGAACATACCCTATTCAGCTCAACCCATTCCACTGGTCCCTGGTTGTCAGCATTTCTGAACTCATCCGTTCCTTCTCTAAACACTGCTTAGGAGTAGCCCTAAACTTTCAAAATAAGCCTTTCCCTTTTGCCTGAACAGGAAGCAGTAGCTTTTACATACCTGTGCCCTCCAGGGGGCGAAGCTCTATCACACCACACGGTGCCTCAAATAGTCTGTCACATGAAAGAGAAAAAACTAATAAAACTGACTACTTTGCTCTGCGTCACTGGCACTGTTCAGAATACATTGATAATTGCAACACACGGCCTCTTACAAAACTGTGTGAGGCTAATACATAAGCATAAGGGGTTATTATGGAAAATTGCAAATGCAACTGGGAGAGAACTGTGGTTCTGAGGGAAAGGGGAAAAAAATCTCATTGCAAAGGTCTACACACACACACAGAGTCATTATCCACAGGGAAGTCCTTCCAAGTCTAAATTCACTCATGCCTTGCTGGATGTTAATATGAGAAGAATTCATAATGTAAAGTTGAAAAGAGAGCTAGAATTGTCATTTGTGGCTGGCACCTGTACTCAGCAAGAAACTGGAGTTGACAGCTGAGCAGGATTAAGGAGGGAAACATCAGACCTGTCTCCCCAGATGTTATGATTTCTTGTTCAGAAGGAAGAGTACTGTAGTGCAGCAGCAGTGGGAAAACACCAATATAAAGTGGAGCTTTCTAGGAAAGGACTCATGCTTCATACATGAAAATAGAGGCATGCTTGTATCACATACTGGGATTCTTGGCTGTCCAGTCTCTCCTCTATTATGCATTTGGTGAAGGGTCTATTTTGTCAGATGCTGTATTCATTGGCTTTGCAACAGGCTGCCCTCCCTTTATGTGAAAACCCAAACAGTAGAGAAAATGGCTGTTTTGGAGGGTGGATTCCATGGTATTATACCCTGCTGAGGTCCCTCCCCAAACCACACACTCCCAAGGCTCCACCCCCAAATCTCCAGGTGTTTCCCAACCCAGAGCTGGCAACCCTAAGCGTGCAACATGGAAAACCTGGTGCCTAGTATTCATGCTCAGGAACAGGATTAGAGGCATGGTATATGCTTCTGCACTACAAACAAGATGCATCCACAAAGGGCACTCTATAAAAATGTAATTTCCAGAGACCCTGAGGAAGGAACTAATTCCCAAAGAATAACTCTAATAATATTAACTAAATTTTAACAAGGCATGCCCCAAGGCAAATATACAAACATAATCAGAGCTGTAATTGACCAGGAACAAACCTTCTTTGGAGGTTTTTTAAAAAGAGACTGGACGGCCACTTGACAGCAATGCTGATTCTGTGAACTTAGGCAGATCATGAGAAGGAGGGCAGGAATGATTGTGTCACTGCTTAGTTCTTGTGGCCCTTTCTTACACACCCAGGGAAATGCTAATTGACCCTTCGGGGTCAAGTCAGCAATTTTTCTCCAGGCCAGTTTGGCCAGAGAGCCTAGAAGTTTTTTTGCCATCTTCTGGGTGTGGAGTAGGGGCCTCTGGGGGTTTTTTTTGGGGGGAGGTATTTGTGAGTTTCCTCACAAATATGCAGAGGGGTGGACTAGATGACCTTGGAGGTCCTTTCCAACTCTATGATTTTATGACTGGGACTGTCTTTGGTAAATTGGCACACTTGGTGCCATCTCCAGACCAGTTCACACCCATACACAATCTGTACATGCTTGATGCTTAATTTTCCCCAAGTGCTTTCTTTCTTACAAGATCAAGGACAAGATATGTTAGAAGTGGAGGAGCGCAGAGTAGGTAATGCAGACCTGATCCTTGGCACCTCTCGCTTGGGAAAGGGAACAGTGGTTTCACATGTTGGTAGCTGGTGCCATTACCAAGAAGGTCTTCTATAACAATCAGAGAATGATAATCTTTCCCCCGCCACAAAGGGGAAGCTTTATCTCAATGTATTAGTCAAAACAACTGGAACCGATGTAGTAGATAAACTATATACGCAATCCACCGGAAACAATGAAACTTTCATGGAAAAGCATGTATCAATCCATTTTTAGTACAAACTAAATGAATGGAATAAAACTCCAGAACACTGGGTATACAATACATGAAATTTCCCCACAAAGTCTTTCAACAACCTTAGTTTCTTCAAAGTAGACATAGCAGTGGGTGGAGTTTTTTGCTCTCTCAGTGTTCTACTCGTGACAGTGCAGAGAGAATAAGGAACGGCTTATGATAGGAATCCCCACAGTTTTGCTTATACTTTGTCAGCCTCCTTCTCCCGACATTACACAGAGCTGTTGTCAATAACATAACATAAATATATCTCCAATAAATTCAATATTCCATGAAACAAAGTCACCCATGTAAACATACCCTCCGCTAAATTCTTTACAACATGGATCTACGCATGCTATCAGCTCTCGCCATTTCCATCCTGTGTTGCTCATTAAATAACCAAGAGATGCACGCACTTAAAGGGATAGAATCCCACACAAAATTGAAACAAAAATATAACAAAAATAATTTTACAATAATTGAACACGCCACCTATTGATATTTACATCCTTTTAAAATCTGACGATATCAACTGCTCACAATCTAACATCTTTTTTACATAGCGGGTAGCTTGTATTGTATTTAAGACATAACTGAAGAGACTACTCTATTTACCTAATTGTTTACCTAATGTGACATCTGAAAAGACATTTTTCTAATGCTGAAAATAAACTAGGACTTAACAGAACTAACAGGAACATTGGTAAATTGACCATATTTAAAGAAATGGTGAAAAATCTATCGCTAAATTCATGGCTCTGGGTGCCAAGGTTTGCAACTTATATATCCAAATACTTTCTTGTTGTTGTAACAGAATCTTTTCAATGTTTTCTTTAACATAAAGCCTGGATCGGTATTTAAATAAGGCAAAAAATCTTAAATCTTGAACTGAATGCCCACTCTCAGAGAGATGTTGAAACATCGGCATTTCTGGCACTTTCCTTTAAAGATGTGCCTTGTGTTCCAAAATTTTGACTTTAAATGCCCGTGTTGTTTTGCCAACGTAATAAATCCCACATTTGCATAAAGCTGCATACACCAATTGTTTTGAATTGCAATTAGCTTAAAAGTTAAGAATTATTCTTTTTCCATCGACTGGATTATTAAAATCTTTTTTAAAAAACGGATAACAAGTTTTATTAAATTTAAGAAGGAAAATTAGGAAATTGCGGGAAGGATCAGGGATAGGATACAGAAAATAAAAGAATAGATTACAGTTATTACTACATCAAGAAAAACAAAAGAAAAAGTATAATTCATTATACCTGCAAGTACTTAAAATTAATACATAGATATTACGTTTAAAGTCTACAAATATTTTATGATCTTTTGATATTACTGTTAAATTCTCCTGTTTTGCCAACTATTTAGCGGCAGATTCCAGACTCTTATCTATCATATCTGTGATCATACAAAACCAAATCTATGTATCTTTAATCTACATAAAGCAACAGAAGGAAGAAAAAAAAAGAAGAGAAAGAAAGGTTCAAATTCTGGTCTTCAGTACTAGCTTATTAACCAAGAAGTTTCAATATGTAGCAACAGCAGCTGCATCTCTATCTAATTTACAAAGGACTCTCAAGGCTAAATGAAAATAAAGCAAGCTTCTCATTAACCATGAAAGGCTTCTGAGTTAGATGGGTATAGTTATGGTACTCTTGTCTTATTAGCAAATGTTGATAACTTTAGGCATCTACTTGAACAGTTAGCTCTCTTTAATAAACAAAAACGATGGGTTTTCAAAAAGAAAAGAGAAAAAGTAAGCAAGGGAAGAGAAGGAAAAAACCCACAAACCCATGGAATGCTGTTTTTACAGCAGCCCTCACCTCAGAAGGCGCTAGCCATTCCCAATTGTTCCCACAACTTCACACTAAACCTTGATCTATAGGGAAGATTCATCTCACTTCCATCAAATTGTACTCATTTACTTCCCTGAAAAGCAAAGAAAAAAGCTCTTTGTGGATTAATTCATTGGCAGACATCTCCATGCATGGGAATGAACAAAGGGCACCTCGTCACCAACCATTCAAGAAAAAGCAAAATATTAAAGGTATGTACACACTTTCCTTATATATATGTATGTGTGTATGTAATTCTAGCTACAATAGTCCAAATTCTAATTAAACAGATTAATTTTTTAGCCTTACATTAGTGTATATTTAAATTTTAAAAAGTTTTACAAGTTGTTAGAGTCATTAAAACCCCTCTTTTTAAGCAACAGATTGTTAAACTTCATTATGATTTTGACCTTTGCAGAAAATCACACCAAACCAAAACAAGCTGCCCATTCAATTTGAAAAATAAAAAAACAAATAATCCTGCTTTAGATTTAAAGAATCCCTCAAAGAAAGGGGGGGGATTCAAAATTAAGTCCCATAATATTGTGCCTGTTAGAGAATAGTCTTATAATCTCTTCTTATAGTTTGAATAAAAATGAAGATCCCCTAGTTCGAAAATCAGAATATCCATTCCAAGATGTTATGTCAGATCCATAATATTATGCTGTCAAGCCACTGTGTGGTAAGAGTTTATATTCTTTTCTTCCTGAAAGCCTTCCAAGTCATAATCCTTGTTGTTGGACTTGCTCTGAGGCTGTAGATTTTAGATTTTTAAAAAGTTTTATTGATTTAAACTACTATAAGACAGAAGCATTGCAGAGTATACTAAATAATCTTTAAAAGATGGAGGGATTAAAATATAATCTAAGACGCTGCAGCCTCTGATTGATGCAAAGGTGACTTCCCCCGGGAAATCCCTGTCAGAGGAGCCATTTAGCACTAGTTTATCAAATTGGATGTAATACTTAGCAAATAGAATGCCCGCCTGGTTGATGCGGGCATCTTTAGAAATCCTGCCTGACCTAAAAAAGCAAGGGAGGGAAACATTGGAGTCTAAGTTCAAAAGAGCCAAGAGGTCCCGGTTGTCTTTACCAATTCTAGCATTAAAATCTCCAAGTAAAATAATATCTGTCATAGGAAAGAGGTGCTCAAGTTGTTCGAGATATGTGGTCATACGATCCCAAAGAAAGCATAACAAAGCTTTGTCAGGAGAAGGGGGAAGGTAGACATTAACAACAATAAACACAAAGCTATGACAGCTAAAACGAAAAGCATGGGCAAAGGGGTTGCAAGCAGGTAGTTCCAGCACTTTAAATTTAGATTGCTGAGAGACTAGTAAAGACAAGCCTGCTTGGAGATGACCACGTGAGTTACTTTTAAACCCAGGTAAGGAGTATGCTAGAAAACCCTCGAGGCAAATCAAGGAGTCTGTCCAGGTTTCCTGAAGAAAGATGATCTCAAATTGTTTGAGGTAGGAGCAAAAGTCAGAGTCCCATTTCTTACTTCCCCAGCCAGCTATATTCCAAGATAACAGTTTCACTGGTGAGGGCTGGGGCATTGTTAGACATCAGTCAGTTTCAATCAGCTGATCGAGCGAGTTGTTCAAATCAAAGTTGATGCAGCCATTGTTGAAACTGGAACCAGAAGGTGCTTCAGGAGGAGGGTGCATAAGATTGACCACACTGGGCTGCATGGGGCTGGCCATCCCAGAGTCCAGGAGAGGGTGAATCTCTGCTTCCACCTCAATCAGGTGCTTAGGGGGTCCGGCTGAGCTTTGGGTAGACATGGGACGTATAGGCATAATAGTAGAATCTTGCAGGAGGGGAGGAGTCAGACACTTCTCATTCTTATTTTGGTAGGACAATAAGCAGGATTTCAATTCTTCTAACCTGGCTGTAATTAGTTGTTGCTCAGTGGTAGACAGGTCTTTGTAAGCAGCCAGGAGGTCACCCTCCAAGTCAGACTGGCCCACAGAGTGCTCACCCAGGAGGCGAGGAGACTCAACAGGTTCTGTCCAATTAATTAGGTCATTTGGCATAGCCTTGTTTGATGGAATGCTGTTTTCTTTGTTAGCAACAGCAGGCTTAGAGATGCTTTTGATGGTAATTTCCTTTTGCCCAGACTGAGAGGCTATGGTCACTGATGGAAAGAGTAGAGCAACTGAAATGTTCTGGAAGGCTCTTACAGGGAAAACACCTTTGGAGCAAAGGAAAGATTTCCTATTTAGGAGGAGCTGTGGAATTTTCGTGCTGCTGAAAGTTAGCAGGGCCTTTAATGCCTGGTTGGTATTGCTCAACAGCTCTACTGATTCCAAATCAACCTGCTTGGTTGCTAAAAGTGACTTAAGGTGCCTTGACACCAGAAATTTGGAGTTGCAGGATGGAATCTGGCCCCTGAAGCTGCAAATTGTTAGGCATATTTTGCGTGGCTGTAATAGCAGGTGCCAAGCAGGATCTAGCCTTAAGTTAAAGGCGGAGCAGGCAGCAGTTTTCTGGGAGGGGTGGGACTGATTACCCTGATTTCGCAACTTAAGCCCCAAAAGGCCCCCGGCGCTGATGCAGTCATCCCAGAGCTATTGAAGTTCCACCCAGAATGGTGGGCTCCACCCCTGGCCGCCCTACTTTACTCTGATAAACAGCACTGGAATAATGCCCAGAACGTGGACCAATGCAATCATTGTCCCCATCCATAAAAAGGGCAATTCTTCATTACCTGAGAACTATCGGTCGATTAGCCTCCTATCAGTTGTCGGCAAGCATTGCAGAGTATACATAAAAGAAGGGGGAAAGAGAGGAAAAGGGACATACAGAATGGGAAAAACAGAAAACAGAAACCAGTACAAATGTATCAGTTATGATTCCACCTCTCAATATAATACTCTAATCTTTCTACCTACAAGTATAAAAATCTCCATTAAATGTTACCTTCCTTTCTTCTTTTACCAGGACAAAGGAAAAAAAATAATTCTTTTAATAAACTAGTAAAGCATTGTACAACTAAACAATTCTTCTTAAACACAAATCAGACTGTCTCATTCTCAAATTTTACTGAATTAACTTACAGCTATAACAAGCACAAATTACCGTAGGTTATTAATTTAGCAAAAACCCTATCAGAGAAAGCACATGTATTTGTTCATAGCAAATTGCATAAAGTACCTCAAATGCAGTCAATTACTTTATCAGTATCTATCTAAAACATTTCTCCTACAGGCATGTTGAAACATGTTGCACCGCTTGGGAGCAGTGACCATAACGTTATTGATTTCACCATTTGTATAAATAGAGAGTTGCCCCAAAAAACCAGCACGACCACATTTAACTTTAAAAGGGGTAAATTCTCTGAGATGAGGAGGCATGTGAAGAAGGAACGGAAAGGAAAGGTAAATACAGTCAAAACCCTTGGGGAAGCTTGGAAGCTATTTAAAACTACAATCCTAGAAGCTCAGATAAAATATATACAACAAGTTAGGAAAGACACAAACAGGTATAAGAAAAGACCTGCATGGTTAACAAACAAAGTAATGGAAGCTGTAAAAGGTAAGAAGGACTCCTTTAAGCGGTAGAAAGCTAGTCCAAGTGAGATTAATATAAGGGAACACAGGCTATGGCAAATCAAATGCAAGACTGTGATCAGGCAGGCAAAAAGGGACTATGAGGAGCATATTGCAAAAAACATAAAGACCAACAATAAACATTTCTTCAACTATATTTGAAGCAGGAAACCAGCCAGGGAGGCAGTGGGGCTCTTGAATGACCAAGGGGTAAAAGAATTACTGAAGGAGGATAGGGAAATGGCTGAGAAGCTGAATGCATTTTTTGCCTCCGTCTTCAATGTGGAAGACAAGAAGTGTTTGCCCACTCCAGAACCACTAATTTTGGAAGGGGTGTTGAAAGACCTGAGTCAGATTGAGGTGACAAGAGAGGAGGTCCTACAACTGATAGACGAATTAAAAACTAATAAGTCACCATGTCTGGATGGCATACATCCAAGAGTTCTGAAAGAACTCAAAGTTGAACTAGTGGATCTCCTGACAAAAATATGTAATCTTTCATTGAAATCTGCTTCCGTTCCTGAGGACTGGAAGGTAGCAAATGTCACCCCCATCTTTAAAAAGGGTTCCAGAGGAGATCCGGGAAATTACAGGCCAGTCAGTCTGACTTCAATACCGGGAAGGTTGGTAGAAACCATTATCAAGGACAGAATGAGTAGGCACATCGATGAACATGGGTTACTGAGGAAGACTCAGCATGGGTTCTGTAAGGGAAGATCTTGCCTCACTAACCTGTTACATTTCTTTGAGGGGGTGAACAAACATGTGGACAAAGGAGACCCAATAGATGTTGTTTACCTTGACTTCCAGAAAGCTTTTGATAAAGTTCCTCATCAAAGGCTCTTTAGTAAGCTTGAGAGTCATGGAGTAAAAGGACAGGTCCTCTTGTGGATCAAAAACTGGCTAATTAATAGGAAGCAGAGAGTGAGTATAAATGGGCAGTCTTCGCAGTGGAGGATAGTAAGCAGTGGGGTGCTGCAGGGCTTAGTACTGGGTTCCATGCTCTTTAACTTGTTCATAAATGATTTGGAATTGGGAGTGAGTAGTGAAGTGGTTTGCAGATGACACTAAATTGTTCAAGGTGGTGAGAACCAGAGAGGATTGTGAGGCAGTGCAAAGGTGGTGGCTGGGTGAGTGGGCGTCAACGTGGCAGATGAGGTTCAATGTGGCCAAGTGCAAAGTAATGCACATTGGGGCCAAGAATCCCAGCTACAAATATAAGTTGATGGGGTGTGAACTGGCAGAGTCTGACCAAGAGAGAGATCTTGGGGTTGTGGTAGATTACTCACTGAAAATGTCAAGAAAGTGTGAGATTGCAATAAAAAAGGCCAACGCCATGCTGGGGATTTTTAGGAAGGGAATTGAAAACAAATCAGCCAGTATCATAATGTCCCTGTATAAATTGATGGTGTGGTCTCATTTGGAATACTGTGTGCAATTAGATAAAAATATGGAGCAGAGGTCCATCAGTGGCTATTAGCCACAGTGTGTATGTGTGTGTGTGTGTATATATATATATATATATATATATATATATTTTTGGCCACTGTGTGACACAGAGTGCTGGACTGGATGGGCCATTGGCCTGATCCAACATGGCTTCTCTTATGTTCTTATGTTCTTAAGTCTACCAAATTACCAAGTTGTTCAAATTCTGCAGCCATTATGTTATCTAGCTTTCCACCATTAATCCTATTTTCACCCCATTAGCAACAATCTCTCTAAATAGGCAGACTATCGCTATTTACCTATTCACCGGAGAAAGAAGAAAGAGAAAGAGAACAAAACATAAAAAAGACCCAAATTCCAAAGTCCTTCTTCCCCAGAGTTAAAAACTTTTAAGTTCCTTTAGTTTCTGCATCCAAGTTATATCCGAGGCAGCCCATTTGTCCATAGCTTATCTTCTAGTGTCATCTTATATTTCTTAGTCAGAGTTCCTTGTTCAGCCGTTCACCAAAGCAGAAAAAAAGATCCAAAATCTTTCTGTGGATGGCTTTCCAAATCCAAATTCGACGATTGAAGTATAGTTTTCCTCTTCTCGACACAGCCTGCCTCCTCAACCACCAAAGAAAGAGTTCTTCGCCATTTCCCCTTCTCCAGTTGATCTTATTAACTGTCAGCATCCGGTGAAGTTTTAAAAATGCATCAGACGGGGCCATTTTCTTTTTCCTTTGTTTGTTTCGCATAATTACAGCTTCGCCTTCTGCTTCCACTGCCATCGATTCACTGTTTTTAATGCAGGGCTCCTGTAGATTTGCCCTTTCATTAGCTGTTAAATCCTCTTCACTCAAATAGTTAGCTGTAAACATGAAGTAATCTTAAAGAAGCTGCGTGAGTGAAATGAAATCCTCCTTTAGAGCTCTGAAATCTGCACTGATATCTTTTCCATGTGCCATTTCATTAAATGATGCCATTTTAAAACTCAGATTGTACATAAACTCAGTCTCTTAAGCTCTGAAATCTGCACTGATATCTTTTCCATGTGCCATTTCATTAAATGATGCCATTTTAAAACTCAGATTGTACATAAACTCAGTCTCTTAAATCAGATTATTTTTCGCTTCTCTCTTGTTAATTCTCGTTCCACAGCAACTTTAACAAAAGTTGTTAAGAGACATTCTTTCAGCTACCGACATAAAGGAGACAAAACTTTCTGTATTTCCCTTTTGTATTCAGATCATATTACGGATTCTTGATGATCTTTGTGATATATGTCCAATTAAAGTACAGGTTAATTTTATTATTTATATTCAAGCCAGTTTGAATAATTAAGACTGCTCATCATGTTCCAAGGCCTTTTGAAGTAATCCTTGAGCTAGTCTATTGATGGTATGTTAAGTGACCCGTCGGGGGGTAGAGTAAGAGAAAAAAAACACCTACTTGTTAGGCAGAGTTGTTGCTTTAGATGTGGAGAAATGTTGCTTTAAAGGATGTACTGGAGAAAAAGAAAGCTGAAGCAATCGGGAGTTCTTCTTTCACGGCTGATGTCAGCGTTCATAGCCGCGGAGCTTCAGAGTGCACAATGAGTCTTGGGAGCCATTGCCTTTGGCCCCCACCCCGTGGAATTCCCATGCCAAAGAGAAGGCTCTACAAGCCCCCCTTTGGGTGTGTCACTTCAGTGATACCCCTCCAACAACCAGATTCAGAATTGCTACGGAGAGCATCTGCAGACAACTCTGAAGCCAAGATGACAGATCCCGGAAGTCTCAAGGCTATAGATTTTAATTGAGTTGACTGATTTTTCCCTTTCATTGCTGACCATTTTTGCAAAAAGCTTTGGCGCCGAATCAGTGTTTTCCCCCCTTTCTTTGTCTCAGTGAACTGTAGATTTCATTTCTCCTGCATAAGTACATAAACTGCATTCATTTTAAAATCAGGCAAGGCAATCTCAGGCAATTGTTTCACTTTTGCCCGCTTCTCAGGCAGATTTTGTGCTCCTTGATACCTCTGTTCTTGTATATTTTCCATTTCTTTACAATTCTCCAGGAATTTTCCCATCTGTTCCTTTACCAATTCTGCTAAAAGATCAAGTCCCTGCCTTATAGAGAGTATAGTAGCCATAAAATCTTTTGAATTATTCATCTCTTCCCTGCTGTTATAATCAGTTTAATAATAGAAATCAGAGAATAAGTTCAAAGTGCCAGGTTTAAAATCCAGAAATCCAGCATTTCTCATATAAAGTCACATTCCACCTTTGATCAAGTTTTGTATAGTATGTTGGTAGTCCAATTGTCACTTATTTAATTTTAAACCAGATCTATCCACAACCATATACTCAGTCCAATTCCTTCTACTTGAAATAAAGACAATTGTTATAAGTTTGTTCTTTTAATTTTAGAAGCCTCTCTTGTATGTGTGTGGGGGGGTCTTTTAGCCTCCTCCTCCTCTTTTTGAACAGTCAAATTTGGTTTTATAATAAGACTTTAGTTTATAGGTTACATTCCAGAGTGAACTTACTTGCAAGGTATAGTTTGTTAGTTGAAGTAGAAAGACAATTAGAAGAAAGTATTTTGTTACCGGTAGACACAACTAGTGCCATACAAAATGGCAATTGTTGCAGTGAGGCTTCAGGATAGACAAAGAACCAGGCTTCATCCGCCGACAAAATTCCTGGGAATGTCATTTCCCATGCTGTCAGGGCTCCCCCTCCAGGGGTCCCCTCAGGTATCTGGGCTTCCCAGACCCCCTCAATCTGCTCAATTCGGAGAGTTCGCAAGAGGTGCGATTCTCCCCGCCTTGCTGAGCTGAAGCCAGAATAGGACCCTGGATTATTAAAATCATTAATGGCTAACATCATGCCACATGCAGAGCAATTACCGCACGGGAAATTCCCAGTCACTGTGTCTTTAATAGCCTGCTGGGGTTTTAGATTCGTCTTCACTAATTTTGATTGTATGCTGGCAGGATTGCAATAACCTATTTTAGGAGGTGTTTGGCACCCCGGTAAATGTGCTACTATATGCCAAAGATTTTTTATTGATCTACTAATCTTATATGACTGCGGGGAATTTAAAAAGCCACACACTATACCTACAGGTTCTTCTCTGGGTTTATCTTTCAGTAAATCCCTTCTGTCTGTTCTGTTGGCCCTTGTTTCAGCTCTCAATACTACCTGCTTGGGATACTTGCAAGCTACAAACTGACTGGTAAGCTTCTCTGCCTCTCTACAATAGTCCTCAACTGTGGAAGAATTTATTTTTATTTGCAAAATCTGTCCATAGGACAAGTTCATGCGGACATGTTTTGGGTGATACGAATGAAAATGCAGATATCTATTCTTATCAATAGGCTTGTTGTACAATTTAACATACAGTAGCTGATCTACATCTTTTTGGACAGTGGTGTCTAAAAAATTAATTACGTTCGTGTTCCAACCTCCTTTAAATTTAATATTGGCATGTATGGTGTTAATCCATTCTAAAAAGATATCAGCTGTCTTATCATGATTATCATATAATATGAATAATCATCTATGTATCTTTTAAGCATCCAGATGTTAGGAAAATAAGGATTAACTGCCTCTTTCATAATAAATTCTGTTTCAAAATAATTCATATATAAATTGACAATGCTTGGGGCCACGGGGCTTCCGATGGCAACCCTGGTTAATTATAAATAAAAATCTTCTCCAAAGTGAAAATAATTCCTTTCAAATAAAAGATCCAAAAATTCTAGTAATACATAAGTGGGTGGATTGCATATATAGTTTATTGCAATGTATGGCTGTGACCTAATTAAAATGTGACTCTGCCAAGGCAAAAACACTTTGCTATGGGACTTTACACACAAACAAGTGGCTGTCTTGCACAGGTAACAGCTCAGCTTAAATGAGAAGCTAAGCAAGTGTAACATTCGACAGGTGATTTACTTTGCCGCCACCAATGTCATGTAGAAATTAGGCCAAAGTATCCTGAGGTGAATATTTTTCCTTCCTCCTCCACCTTCTCACATGTCCTTTGTGGTGTGGCCGTCAGCAGTATGGCTCCTTCCTGGATCATTCAGGTTCATATCAGAAACCTCACCTGAGAGGAGGCCACAAGGCAGCACCTTCTCACACTAGCACTGCAATTGCACCAGGAGTAGAAATGCTGTCTATAGTATGGCACTGTTTATTGTATGTGTTAGCCCCTTTTTACTGCAATGCAATGTCTCCTATCTTTGTAACTCTTCCTGCATTGTGGTATATCAAGCCTCAGAAAGTGGTTTGCCCACACTGTTTTCCAGTTCTGAAATTGTTTTGTTGATTAAAGCTCCTTGCTGTTTGATTGAATTGTTTTTCGTATTTTGTAGTTCTGCCTTGCTCCCAGGTAGTATGGGGCTTCTGCCACTACTTAAGCAGTAAAGGGAAGAAGTGTAAGCCAAAATGCCCTCAAAACGAGGTTGGGGAATTGTAAGGTGGGCACCTGGCTCACTCATGATCTTTTTACCTGTGTATACAGGATTCCACGTCCATAAAAGTAATGCTTAAAATATTAGAGACTGTAATTAAGTTAAACAATTATAATTTATTAAGAAAAATATAGGCCTCCATACAAGATAAAATACTCATAAAAACACACATTCAGTCCTAGGAAACATAGATAGAGAGATAGGGGAACATATGGGTAGACAAACGGCGATATTTACCTATCGTAGTCTTCGAGGAAGGCTCCAATGACGACGAGCAAGGAAGTGTGAGAAGGGACCCGAAACTGATCAGGAATCGGATATGGATCTATGCAGCGGAAGTTGGGATACTGATAGAAGCACACCTGTGGGTAGCTTGTCCACAGATTATAAGGACTTTCTTGAGCCCTTAGGGGATGGGAGGTATGAGGGAGGAGGAAGGTGGTCAGCTGATGCATGTCCTCCCAAAAAGGGGAGATTTCGCAGTGACCTTAAGGGCTGGACTACTGCGACAACCAACAGAAAGTTCATTGGTGGCACCTAATTGGGTGCTTGCTCTTGACCAATGGACTTGCTTGGATCCTGGATACCTGAGTGAACTTTCAGGTTGAAATGGACCAAGGGGAGGCTCCAAAATGACAGTTGGGGAGAAGAATAGAGAGATTACTTGGGTGGGGAGATGCTTAGGACTATTAGACTTATCTAAAAGGGTGACAATAGAGAGTCAAATCATGGCCTAGGTAACACCCAGTTTGTACAAAGGAACTTGGCTCTGGCTGAAGATGGTCTTCCTCTTCTTCTGTCTTCTCCTTGGCACTAGTCTTTGTCTTGAGTTCCATCAAACAAAGAAAGTGGCGGTTGGACGATTAACCACTCCTGGGGTGGGTAGGTTGCTTGCAGGCATAGGAGACATCTGGTGTGTACATGAGCCGTTCGCTTTGCTGGAATGGAGTGAAGCCTGGTAGGAAGATGGCAGCGTGTGGTGTCAGCCCTCCACGGTGGATTCCATGGTCAGAACTTCAAAACCGTTCGCCTGGATAGTTCCTGGCAGCGCAGTTTCCTCTGCTTCATAGCTGGGATGGACGTCATACAGAACGACGGGAAACCATCCGTTCTCCTGGTGGGCACTCTTGTACTGGTTTAGAGTGCCTTTGTAGCATTGTGGCTGCTTGTACTGCATAAGTCCCTTTTGCCCCTGGTTAGGTTTACTCACACTCTCTGGCCAGACGTGTGCGAGTCACTTCTCCAAGTGCTCTGGCAACCAAGCTGGTGATCACGATGTTCTGTAAGGGGGTTTTTCCTCACAGAAGCCAGGCTATAGTGGCTCCTAGACCATGAATGAACAGACTCACAGCTTCACAACAACCAACCACTTACCATGTGTTGTTGTTGTTACTCTTAAAAATACAAAATATTTGACAAAAAGATCATACATGGCAGTGCTAAGTAGAAACAACTTACTGGGACCTCTGGCTTAAGCAATGAACTAGAAATGGCCGTCCTCACCAGTTTCCAGTGGCTAGTGACATGTGGTAGTGCTAACCATGCCATATTTGCCTAATGTCCTGTTCACATATAGATGCCATAGGATCTACACATGATTAGAAATTACACTACCACCATCATTTGTGATTGGATTTTCCTGTGTTGACAGGACAGCAACCATGCTATAGCACAGGGGTGGCCAGATTTGCTTAACAGAAGAGCCACACAGAATAAACATCAAATGTTTGAAAGCTGCAAGACATGAACATGGCCTGATCCACTTTGGCCTGTCAACTCCCGAGACACTGACCATGGCCCCATCTGATTCACTGTGCAATTATATATCATTACACATACAGAGAGAGAGAGAGAGAGAGAGAGGCCAGAATAAAAGCAGCCTTGAGCTGCTGGCACAACATCTTATTCATTTCAAATTTTAACTGATCTTTGATGGTAATAAACCAAACTACTAGATAACTAGAACTATCCGTTTCCTGAAAATTTTCTTGAAAGTGATATATTTTGGCAAGAATTGTCTAGTGCCCTCAATTGGAAACAAATGAGAAAGGGGGGTGGAAAGGAATGAAGGAAGGAAGGAGGGGAGGGAGAGGTAGAAAATAAAGCAACTTTAAATGCATTCTCCAAGCCCCACATGCCGTCTGCCTTCGCTTGGAGAAGGGATTTAGAGAGACAAATGCTTTCTCCAAGATAGCTAACAGGGCGGTGGGAGCTTTGCGAGCCACACAGTATGTTTGAAAGAGCCACATATGGCTCCTGAGCCACAGTTTGGCCACGCCTGCTTTAGCACAATATCCAGTGATGTGTTGATGGCAGTCATGGGAAGGTTTAAAATAGCAACCATGCAGTAAGTTGTCTGTTTCCATACCGACATTCTGGAAGTAAGAGGGACTAATTTTCCATGTCTTCCTCAGTAACCTTTTTCTCCAGATTAGAGGAAATGAAGGGAATGCAGCTGTCTGCTTGTCTGTGACTGAGGGGCTAGGGTGACGTAATTGCCTAGCATCAGGATTTCACTCAAGTCAACTCATTATGAAGATAACACTTATGGTGCCAGAAATGAGGAGGCAGCACCAGCACCTACAAAAGAACTGTTTGAACTGGCATCATATCAAACCATGCTTACATGTAGAAACGTTGCCAGGATGTCATCTTCTGACCTCAGGCACATGTTTCCACAGACACAGACCATTAATATTTAGCCACTCAGACAGAAGTCTGTGTAGGTTGATGTGATAACGGAGAACTACAAACCTGTCCAAAATGCATTGACTTAGAACCATGCGGAAACATCAGAGGATGCTCGGGAGAAGCCACAGAGAAGCATAAGCCAACTAGCACATGCCCAGAGGCCTCAAAGTATCTGCAACTTTAAAATTTGCAGATCTTTCACTCAACTGATATATGAACATGAGCAACATGCCTGCTCCATTAGGGAACTGTGAGAAAAAGTAAACTCCTAGTCCCTCCCTTTCAAAGAATTTTGTCTGAAGGTGCTTTAGTGAGGAAAAAGAAACAAGGACCCAGCAAGCTCAGGGCATCTGTGGTTCTGACCACTGCACGGAAAGAAATTAAACAAGAAACAATTCCTTGCAGGATCATTTTGGGCAGGAGCTCACAGGAATGGAGCTCCAGAATCTCTACATTTTATTGTGCTCTTTCATTCTCCTCTCACCTCCACAAATACTTGCTCCTGGGCTCCATTGTTCAAACCCCCTGTGAGAATTTTGCTGAACTCTAAGGTTTGATAAACTTTCTAATATTTCCCCCCACAAAAAATGGGAAATAACCAAAACATATAAAGCAGACAGATGGAAATCATCATGCTACTGTGGCCACATAGGAAAAAGTAATTTAAAAATTAAGATGGGAGTAAGGTTTTATTATAATAATTATAATTTAAGAAGCATTTTAAGGTAGATGCTGAGCTGATATAATTTAGTCCACCTTCCAGTGATGTCAGGGATGTGTGGCATATGCCAATGAGTTGTGCTAATTTGCTCCAGCTACAAATGACCCCTGGTTCCTTGCATGGAATTCAAGCTCTCAATACACATGGTGAGATAAAGGCCATTAGAGGGTCAGTGACTTAATCAAGGTCATGAAGGAAGGAACAAAACCAAAGCCTTTGCTTTCCAAGCCGATAATTCACAGCTATTGGCTCTCTGAACAGGAAGTGTAGGATTTTCTTTACATGCCCAGATACAATAGCGCATTGCATTTTGATAGTATACACAGCTCACGTTATTCAACATACAATCTAGATAATGATTAAAGTCTCCATTTAAATATTCTGGCCAAAATTAGATCTTTCAAGGAGATGAAACATTTCCTGGCGAGGAAATGTGTTTAATTATTGAGAATCTCCTACTAAATATCTGAGTAAGTATATGATCTGGCTCCTGAATTACTACCGCATAGATGCCAGGTGATGGGTACAGGGAAGGTATTCCATAAACAAGGGCTGCATCCAACTACACAGTTTTGAAAATGTAAGGACTCTCCCATCTTAGGAAAAGGGGAGCATCAGTTTCATCTATTTCCCTCTCCCACTACAAATCCATACTTTTGCTCCCTGTATTCTTCCCAGGAGTCTATGGCCCACAAAGTACAAAATTTTAAGTGGATGACTGGGCTGCAGCAGGAGGGGGCAGCTGAAGAATTTTTACTCATTTATTTATTTACTGTGGGACTTGGTACTGGGTCCAGTACTTTTGAACTTGTTCATTAAGGATTTGGAACTGGGAGTAAGTAGTATAGTGCTAAGTTTGCAGACGACACTAAGTTGTTCAGGATGGTCAGAACCAGAGAGGACTGTGAAGTGTTCCAGAGGGATCTGTCAAGGCTGAGTGAGCGGTCATCAATGTGGCAAATGAAGGCATCATTGTGGGCAAGTGCAAATTAATGCATATTGGGCCAAAAATCCTAACTATAAATAAACACTGATTGTGCCCAAACTGGTGGTAACTGCTCAGTAGAGACATCTTGGAATCATAGTAGACAACTCACTGAAGATGTTGACTCAGTGTGCAACTGCAAAAAAAGAGAAAAAAGGCAAATGCTTTTTACGCTTGCCAATCCCTTGATGGGGTCAAGGGATCCCTCAATTTTGTGGCTCCCTCCCACCCCCAAACAGCCATCCCTACACATCATCGGTGATGCACTGACATCACTTCCATAAGTGAATTTATTGTGTCAGCCACATTGTGGGTTACACTCTACTTTTTGGGCAAAACTGTTTTTACCATAGAATTTTGTTCAAAAAAGTAGGGTGTAACCCCAATGTTGTTGACCCGATGATATCACTTCCAGAAGTGATGTCAGCACATCACAAAAGTTCCTGCCCACTGCTGCCAACAGGCAGAAAGCACCTGGCAACCCTAAACGCTATGCTGGGAAATATTAGGAAGGGGATTGAAAACAAATCAACCAATATCATAATGCCCCTGCATATATTGATGGTGTGGCCTCACTTGAAATACCATGTGCAGTTCTTGTCAGTGTAGCTTTAAAAAGGGGGGGGGCTCCCTCTTGGGTATCCTGCCCCCCCAGGGAAAGTGTATGCGCAATACATAGCCTCTCCTTCCCGGTGTAGTGAACGCCGCGTGGTCACTGTCCGGCTATGCCTGGCAGATGGTCACTGCAATGGCCTCTCCTGCATTACTGCATCCATGGCAACACCTTCTCACTGGTCCCCCCCGTTTCTCACAGAGTTTGCCAGGTCATGGTGCGACCGAATGTCCGGCGGTATAACCGGATGGGCAGGCTGGGCTCACTAACCTCGTCAGCCAAGAGAAGGAAAACTCTAACATCAAACCCGGGCAGATAGAGCTCGTTAATGTAACACCTACCACCTGGAGGACTCGCTGCCGGCGTCCCGGCTTACTGGGCCATGGCAGATGACCCCAAGGTGAAAGGGTGGAGCCAGTACTGCGCACACCGTGCCTCACCTAAAAATTCCTCTGCGCAGGCCTGAAGGGCATATCCACATCCACAACCCACAACACACCAAGTCCTACAGCGATGGGCAAGGGGCGAAACGGCAGGTGGAAGATGCCACTGGAAGCCGCAGTCCCGATCCTGCATGTAGGCGGTTCAGGGTATTGGTCGCCTGATGCTGACCCAGAGACGAAAGCATCTTTCGGCAGCACCCTGAATGACCAAGCAGCCTTATCTAGGGACAGCACTGCTTGCTCCACATGGAGAGGGGTCTAGAAAAGGTGGCCTAAACAAAGCTCGTCTCCCCCACCCCAGTTGGCTAGCCGCGGTCAACGGGCATCCTTACTTGCGGTCAAAAAATAACAACAAAGAAAAGGCATGCACCTGCCTCACAAAGTGTGCAAAGACTTAAGCTTGCGTGTTGGAATATCAGAACCATGCTTGACGCAGTAGACAGTGGTCGCCCTGAACGACGCTCTGTTCTAGTTGCCCACGAACTTCTCAGGTTGAATATTGACATAGCAGCTCTCAGTGAGGTCCGTTTCCCTGAGGAAGGTAGTCTTCAAGAACATGGTGCTGGCTATACCCTCTACTGGTCGGGTAAGTCAAAGGCTGAGAGCCGCCTTTCTGGCGTTGGCTTCATGGTCAGGAATTCCATTGCCTCCAAACTCAAAAACCTGCCAACAGGTCACTCAGATCGCATCATGTCCATGCGCCTCCCACTTCAAAACAAGCAGCATGCAACACTCTTCAGTGGGTATGCCCCAACTCTTCAAGCAGATCCTGCAGAAAAGAACAAGTTCTATGCTGATCTACGCAACCTCGTATGGAAGACCCCTACAGAGGACGAGGTGATCATCCTTGGCGACTTCAATGCCAGAGTAGGTAAAGACTCGGAAGCCTGGAAAGGAGTACTTGGCAAACACGGCATTGGCAACTGCAATGATAACGGGCGCCTCCTGCTAGAATACTGCACGGAGCACCAGCTCACCATCACCAACACTATCTTTCAGCAGAAGAACAGCCTGAAGACAACCTGGATGCACCCACGGTCCAAGCACTGGCACCTTATCGACTACATTCTGGTGCGCCAGAGAGACCTTCGAGATGTCTTACACACCCGAGTAATGCCCAGTGCGGAATGTCATACGGATCATCATCTTGTACGCTGCAATCTCTGTCTTCACTTTAAACCCACACCCAGGAGAGGAGGTATCCCTCGAAGGAAGCTTCAGGTTGGCAGCCTTCAGTCAGCTGAAGTTAAAGCTGCCTTCCAGGCAAAACTCCAGTCAAGAATTGAGGACCCCAGTTGCCCCACAGACCCTTCTCCAGAAGCACTCTGGGAACACCTAAAAACTACCATCCTGTTGACCTCTGAAGAAGTCCTCGGGTTCTCCACAAGGAAAAACAAGGACTGGTTTGACGAGAACAATCAAGAGATCCAAGAATTACTAGCGAAAAAGAGATCTGCCTACCAAGCACATCTTGCTCAGCCCTCCTGTCCCGGGAAAAAAGCAATCTTTCGCGCTGCATGTAGCAACCTCCAGCGCAAGCTTCGAGACATTCAGAACGAGTGGTGGACCAAGCTTGCAGAGAGAACCCAGCTGTGTGCAGACACTGGTGATTTAAGAGGGTTCTACGAAGCCCTGAAGGCAGTATATGGCCCATCATATCAGGCTCAGAGTCCCTTGCGTAGTGCAGACGGCCAAGTGCTCCTCACAGACAAGGCATCCATACTGAACCGGTGGTCGGAGTATTTTCAGGCTCTCTTCAGTGCCAACCGCGTAGTTCAAGATTCAGCAATCCACCTCACCCCACTTCAACCAGTGAAAACAGAGTTGGATGAGATCCCCACCCTAGAAGAGACTGTTAAAGCCATCAAGCAACTGAAAAGTGGCAAGGCAGTGGGAGTTGATGGAATCCCACCAGAGATCTGGAAGCATGGGGGCACAGTACTACATAGCACACTTCACAAAGTACTTGTCACCTGCTGGGAACAAGGCAGACTACCACAGGACTTTCGCGATGCAATCATCATCACTCTATACAAGAACAAAGGAGAAAAGTCAGACTGCTCCAACTACCGGGGGATAACTCTGCTCTCCATCGCAGGCAAAATCCTTGCCAGAATACTCCTGAACAGACCGGTGCCCACCATTGCAGAAGAACTCCTCCCAGAGAGTCAGTGCGGCTTCAGAGCTAACAGGAGCATCACCGACATGGTATTTGTTCTCAGGCAGCTCCAAGAGAAATGCAGGGAACAGAACAAGGGTCTATATGTGACTTTTGTCGACCTTACCAAAGCTTTCGATACCGTTAGCAGGAAAGGCCTGTGGCAAATCTTGGAACGTTTAGGATGTCCCCCGAGGTTCCTCAGCATGATCATCCAGCTACATGAAGACCAGCGAGGCCAAGTCAGACACTGCAACGACCTCTCGGAGCCCTTCCCAATAGGCACAGGTGTAAAGCAAGGCTGCGTTCTCGCGCCAACTCTCTTTATGATCTTTTTTAGCATGATGCTTCAAAGAGCCGCAGTAGATCTAGATGATGACGATGGTGTCTACATCCGCTATCGCACCGATGGCAGCCTGTTCAACCTGAGGCGACTAAAGGCTCACTCCAAGACAATGGAAAAACTCATCCGAGAGCTACTATTTGCTGATGATGCTGCACTCGTCTCCCACTCGGTATCAGCTCTGCAGCATATGACATCCTGCTTTGCAGAGGCTGCCAAGCTATTCGGCCTAGAAGTTAGTCTGAAGAAGACAGAAGTTCTCCACCAGCCTGCACCCCAGGAAGATTATCACCCTCCCTGCATCACTGTGGGTGAATCAGTACTGAAGACAGTCCAGCAGTTCAGCTACCTGGGGTGCGTCATCTCCTCAGATGCCAAGATTGACAAGGAGATCGACAACAGGCTGGCAAAGGCAAACCGTGCATTTGGCCGACTGCACAAAAGAGTGTGGAGCAACAAGCATCTGAAAAAAGGCACAAAGATCAATGTTTACAAAGCGGTTGTGATGACAACCCTCATCTATGGCTCCGAATCGTGGGTTTTATACCGTCATCACCTGCGACTCCTTGAGCGCTTTCATCAGCGCTGCCTTCGCACCATCCTCAACATCCACTGGAGTGACTTTGTGACCAACACTGAAGTCCTCAAGAGGGTGGAGGTTACAAGCATCGAAGCACTGCTGTTGAAGATGCAGCTGCGCTGGGCAGGGCATATTTCTAGGATGGAAAACCACCGCCTTCCCAAGATTGCTTTGTATGGCGAACTTTCCACCGGCCATCGAAATAGAGGGGCACCAAAGAAGAGGTACAAGGACTCCTTGAAGAAATCCCTTGGCACCTGTCGCATCAACCATCACCAGTGGTCTGACCTAGCCTCAGATCGCAAAGCATGGAGGCACACCATCCACCAGGCTGTCTCTTCCTTTGAGAACGCACGCATAGCTGGTCTTGAGGACAAAAGGAGATTGAGGAAGAATCGCACTGCTATAGCACCAACCCTAAATCAGACTTTTCCCTGCAGCCACTGAGGCCGGATCTGCCTGTCCCGCATTGGTCTTGTCAGCCGCCAGCGAGCCTGCAGCAGACGTGGACTACTGCACCCTTCTTAAATCTTCGTTCACGAAGTCAAGCCGAGAGAGAGAGCTTTAAAAAGATATTACACCATTGAAAGAAGTGCAGAAGAGGGCAAGTAAAATTATTGGGATGGAATACCTTCCCTATGAAGAAAGGTTAAAGAGGTTAGGGCTTTTTAGTTTGGAGAATGACGACTGAGGGGTAACATGACAGAGATCTACAAAATTATGCATGGGATAGAGCAGACAGAGAAAGAAGGACTTTTCTCCCAATACAAGAACCCATGGGAACTTAATTAAATTAAAGAGCAATGTGGTGGTGGTGGAAAGTGACATCAAGTTTCAATTGACTTATAGCAACCCTTTAGGGGTTTCAAAGCAGGAGACATTCAGAGCTGGTTTGCCATTGTCATTGCCTGCCTCTGCACAGAGACCCTGGTTTTTCTTGGCAATATCCCATCCAAATACTAACCAGGGTTGACCCTGCTTAACCTTCAAGAACTAAAAAGATCAGGCTTGTCTGGGGTATCCAGGTCATGGCTGTTATCTTGTATCACCTCCATTTCTTGTTCCCTAAAACTTTAGAGAGAAGAGAGAACTTCCAATATGATCTTACCTCACTGCTGCTGCTGCTTCAGCTCATGAAATCTGGCAATAACCTAGCTGAAAACAGAAATGCCAGTTGAAGGAAATTCTAAAAAAAATATTTTATGTTATTGGATCTTGAGGGCTGTGCTTGACTTTCTGGATAAGATTTATTGGTCTTAGAAGCAGGGGGGTTTTGAGCAGAAACGCACAGGAATGCAGTTAGAAGGTGTGGTTTAATATGCAAATGAGTTGCTGGACTTTTTTTTACAAAAAACCCTGCATGAAACAACGGTGGCATCAGGGGTGCAGCCTAATATGCAAATGAGTTCCTGCTGGGCTTTTTCTACAAAAATAGCCCTACTTAGAAGACAATGAGACACTTTCCCTGAAGCCAGAATGGCTGGTGATTTTGTTGAGTTTTGGCCTTTTCTGTATCAATAGCATAGTTCACCTGATTAAGTCATATAGATCTTTGAAGTAAACAGATTTATTTGACTTGGCAAGTACTATCAGCATGGTGTACCCTGATAGTTTCTGTGTTCTACCCATGGCAAATAACAACTGCTATGGTAGTTTTTTCTGTTATATAAGCATATATCAGGGTGAAAGATTTGGGATTACATAGTTTCCCAGCCATCTTCTTCTGCTACCAATTAAGATTTTATGGAGATCATTGTGTGCTGAGGGCTGAACATGATTGTCTGCAGTGTGCATTTGATAATTCTTCAGGAGACGGATATTCCTGTTTCTTCATTTGTGGCAATTCTCTCAAGAGATGGTGCAAGAAATTTAGTGCCACCTCTGTGGCAAGACTTTGGATTGCAGAAAGATAGTTGTGATACAGCAAATTATTGTGCCACTCTGATTGGCTGACACAATCTTTGGCACAGGAATTTGCTTTATTACAATTTAGTTTTTAAAGTGCAAGGCTTGTTACAAAACATGACAAAAGTTGAAGTGTCTTAACATATTTGGTCTGAGCATAGATTGGCAAAGAGAAGGGGTACAAAAGGGAAGGGCCAGGACAACATATAGGTAAGAAACAATCTGTAGTGCTCTTGTCTTATCTTTAGAGCCCTGTCTAACTCTCCTGCACCCCGCTGGACTGTTTCCTGATGTTGTGAAACCCCCCCATGATCTATGAAAACACCCAGGACTCTGACCCTTATCCTCCCTCTGGGAGCCAGAGAACAATTGGCTGCCGATTTGTTCAAGGTAGGTACTGACCTTGCTCTGTAGAGGCTGCTTTTCTTTCCCATTATATACACAGATTTAAAAAGCATGCTTTTCATACAAAGCAGCCAGACTGCTTAAATTGCAATGCATGGTCTAGACCAGGGGTGTAAAACATGTGGCCGGGGGGGGGGGGGGCGAATGAGGCCCCCAGAGGCTCCTATAAAGCCCCTAAGCAACTGGCTATCGTCTGCTTCTTTCTCCTTCTCTCTTGCTTCCTTTGCATAACAGCTTGCTTTGCAAGGCTTGCTCAATCACACAGGAACTACAGAGTAAAACCTCTATTTTCTCCATTGGCTGGGGCTCCTCCCTTGGGGAGGAAGGGGGAGGGAGAGCTTGCTTTGCTTTGGAGAACCCAATGATTCTGCTTTAGCTTTGGAAGAACTCAATGATTTTGTTTTAGCTTTGAAGGAGAACCCAATGATTCTGTTTTAGCTTTGAACAGGAGAACCCAATGATTCTGTTTTAGCTTTGAACTTTGAGTCTGTGTAAAAAATTATTGAAATCAGGTTCCATTTTAACAGCCTGATTAACTGAAGAAGATCAGTATTGAAATGTCCTGATGTCTAGAGGAGACATCTTATGAAGGCTGCAAGGATTTCCTGGCCCCTCCATTTGAAAGAATTTCACAAGAAGTTATGGACTGCATTATGAACTTTGTTTATTGGTGAAGGATTTCTGAAAATCCCTCTACTGGAAAGTATTGGAACTAATTGTTGTTTGTTAATAATTTGTAAATTTTTCTGGAGGGAAGAAATTGGAAATTGATGTTGATATTTGTATACACTGGTTTAAAGTTGTATATAGGATGAATCATATATAAGGACTGAAGTATACTTATTGTTTTTCAGTGGTATTCTATCTGCTTTGACTAGGGCTGCCAAGCCCCTGGGCCGGGCAGGGAATCACCTGCCCAGGAGGTTCCCAACGGAACCTCCCCCTGCGTCGCTGCCATGATGACGTCACCCAGAAGCAACGTCATCAAAATGGTGGTGCGTATGCAG
Organism: Heteronotia binoei; assembly: GCF_032191835.1. Taxonomy (NCBI): domain Eukaryota; kingdom Metazoa; phylum Chordata; class Lepidosauria; order Squamata; family Gekkonidae; genus Heteronotia; species Heteronotia binoei. The sequence continues at coordinate 109,773,996 of NC_083227.1, read as the reverse complement.
GGCGCTTAGGTGTTTCTGTGGAAACTCTATGGTTTTTCCCAGACGCTCTAGCCATTTGGAAGGTAAAACTCTATGGTACAATAAGTACCATAGAGTTTTAACCTCCCAAATGGCTAAAGTATCCAGGAAAACCATAGAGTTTTCCCATAAACGCTTAGAGTGGCCCGCATGTGCGCCGCCATTTTGTTGACATCATTTCTGAGTGACATCATTTCGTCATGCATGCAAAAGTCCCCTGCCAGGACTTGAAGACGACTTGGCAACCCTAGCTTTGACTTTACACTGAAACCCCTTCTCCTGTGGTATCTCTCAATTGCATAGCAGAGCTACTGAGCCAAGCCTTTCTTTCTTCTGTTAGCTGAGGTTCCTCCGCCTCCTGGTTCCCTGGGAAAGGAAGGAAAGAGCCAGAGCTTCCTTTGCCCAGTTCCCTCAACCACACAGGAGAGATACAAAGAAAGCACCTTTAAGACCGAGTGCTAATGTTTTAAGCATGTTTTAAGTTTTTTAATATCTACATGCATGGCCCAGTCTGACATGGCCCAGCCCAACATGGCCCTGCCCGACAAGGTCTCATTTATGTCAGATTCGGCCCTCATAACAAATGAGTTTAACACCCCTGGTCCAGACAAGCCCGGAGCAAGGTTTTAGATTCCAGTATCTCCAGTCACTTCATTGGTGTTTTCTTTGGTTTGAAGCATTGCAATCAAAGGAAAGCAGGGCGTTTTTTGAACAGGAACACACAGGAATGCAGTTCTGGCTGGCTTGGTGTCAGGGGTGTAGCCTAATATGCAAATGAGTTCCTGCTGGACTTTTTCTACAAAAAAAGCCCTGTGTGGAACAACAGTTTGGGGCCAAAATGCTAGAGTGCCTGGTACAATGACATCACTTCCAGGTGATGTCACCATGGCATCGACATCAATGTGAGAGGAGGCTGTTTGGAGATGGGGTTTCACCCACCAGCCAGCTGGCAGGCGGTGGATTGGAGCCCCCAAAATTGGGGAACCCTCACTTGGACTAGGGGACTGGCAACCTATTTTATTGTTAATTTATATTTCTTTTGCTAGAACTTGTGCTCCTTTCTATTCACCTTGATCAGGGAAATTTCCCACTTTTTAAAGGAAGCCCTGTTGCCCTTTATGGCTTCCTTTACTTCAGTTGTTAGCCATCCAGGCATTCTTATTTGTTTCCACCTTTCTGGGCCTCGATCCACATCGTTTGAATAATTTCCAAAACATCCTTTAAACTGGGATAAAGGGACAGGGCATTTTTTCTTCTCGAGGCTTGCTGGCAACTCCAACTATATAATTCATCCAGTTTGCAGAATTCTGTCCACAAAACTTCTTTTTAATGTAGCGTTCCTCCCCCCCTCCCAAATTACACTCCTGGATCTTTCATTGACATGGTGCAGTTCTGAGAAAACTGCTTTGCTGCTGTTGCTTATTTGGTCTCAGTCTTAATCTGTTTATATTAGAATTTTTTTAAGGAAGGAAGAGTGGCTGAAGGTCTCTAGGACTACCATAGTGCTATTCAGAGTAAATGAGAAGCCCACTCCTGCTAACCTAGCAGCTCAATTTGAGCCTTGCCAAGTGTCAGGCTTCAGGGTTTGGGCCTGGGCCAATTTTTGCTCAGGGACTGCAAAAGAGCCAGGTCTCACAGTAGAATAGTCTCTGTGTTCAGGAACTTGCCAAAGTTTCCCTGGAGAGTGGAAAGTGTGACAGGAAAGGCCAGTTAGGCCTAACTATGTGGACACACAAAACAGGCAACAGAAAGTGAGCAAGACAAATTTTTACTGGTGATAAATAATCGCAACTATGGATCAGATGAAAGACTGACTTTTAAAAAATTGCTGGAACATTGTGACCCTCCTTCTATTTATATACACGTTTGTCGTATAATCCTTGCAAACCTGGTATTGGGGGCTGCAGTTTCAAGAAGCAATGCAGGAGGCTCAGGATTAGAGCTCTGAGTGTTACAGGTCAGGGTGTTGCTGCACATGTTCCACATGAAGCCTCTGGGGCTCCAGTTGGCACAGAAGAAAACAAAGAAACTAAACAATAACCAGCCCCTGCAATGCTGTGTCTGCCTCAGAACTCAGGGTGCAAAGCCTGGATCATACCATTAGAAGAGGCTCAGTAAGAGCAGTACTGCCTTAGATGGTGAAATATTTTATTTAGAAGTACAAGGCTTATAGCCCACTTTTCTCACTAGTGCCTATAAGAACATAAGAGAAGCCATGTTGGATTAGGCCAATGGCCCATCCAGTCCAACACTCTGTGTCACACAGTGGCCCCCCCCCCAAAAAAAACCAAGTGCCATCAGGAGGTTCACAAGCGGGTCTAGAACCTCTTGATGGCACTTGGGTTGTTTTGGGGGTTTTTTTGGAGGGGGGGGGAGACTCAAAACAGCTTACAACTTTTTTCTCTCCTCCATTTTATCTTTATAACAACCCTTTGAAGTAGGTTAGGCTGAGTGACAGACAGAAAGAGAGAGATACTGACTGGACGAAGCTTCTACAGCAGACTGGGGAAGAACTGTTGTATCCCAGATCCTAGCTTGCCATCCTCCAGGTCGGTCCTGGACATCTCCTGGAATTACAGCTGATCTCCAGACTACAGAGATCAGTTCCCCTTGAGAAAATGCCTGCTTTGGAGGCTGGATTGTATGACACTGAAGTCCATCCATTCCCCAAACCCTACCCTCCACCACCAAATATCCAGGAATCTTTGAGGAAAAGACCCCTAATTTCAGAACATCGTAGTCACCCATTTGGTTGCCAGGGTGCCTGGAGATTCAAATCACACACATCTGCCAGGAGAACGTGGGTTTTGTCTACCAGAATGTAGGGACTTATATGAGTACAAACAGCCACAACGTTGCAGTAGTACTCCGTGTCTCCGGAAGAGTGCTAACCAGGAGAACAGATGGGTTTCCAGTCGCTCTGTGTGATCACCATCTCGGCCGTTGCAGCGGAAGAAGGTGCGCCGCCAGGAACTGTCCAGGCAAGTGGTTTCCAGCCTTGACCATAGAATCCATATGGGAAGGCTAACAACACCAGCAGCTATCTTCCTGCAGTGCCAGACTCCATTACAGCGAAGCGGGAAGCTCACGTACTCAACAGATGTCACCTATGCATAAGGCCATCAAGCTTATCTTAGGCGTGGATCCTGTCAGACTGCCTAAGCCTTTGTCCAATGGAATCCAAGACAAAAGCTGGTGTCAGTAGAGGAATGAAGAAGAGGAAGAACATCTTCTCCTAGAGCCAAGTGTCTTTGTATAGATCGAGTGTTACCTTAAGTAGTAATTTGGCCATCTATTGTCACCTTTTTAGATAAGTTTTAATCACCCCCACCCCAATAATTTCTCCCATTCTTTCCCTTAATGGTCACCCTGGAGCCTCCCCCCTTGGCCCATTGTTACCTGGAAGTCCAATCAGGTAACTAAGGCCAAGTCTGCTCATTGGCCAGGTACGGGCATCCAATCAGATGCCCCCAATAAACTGGCTATTGGCTACCGCATAAGTCCAGCCCTTATGGTCATTGCGGAACCTCCCCTTTTTCTGAGGTCATGTACCAGCTGACCACCTGTCATCCGCCCCTGTACCTCCCATCCCCTAAGGACTCAAGGTAGTCCTTATAACCTGTGACCCAGCTCCCCACAGGTGTGCATCTAGCAGTACCTCATTCCTGCTGCTTAGATACATCCCCGATTCTTGGCCAGTTGAGGGTCCCCTTCCCCGTCGTCCTTGTTTGTCACCATTGGAGCCTTCCTTGAAGACTACGATTGGTAATTATCACCCTGTTTGTCCATCCTTATGTTACCTCTGTGCATTTCTCTCTGTTTTTATTAGGACTGTATGTGTGTTGTATGTATTCATTATCTTTATTTGTGTGTTCTATAATTTTCTGTAATAAATTCATAATTGTTTTACTTAATTAGTGTCACTGGTAAATTTAGCAATAATTTCTGGAGGTGGAATCCTGTATACATAGATTCTAGATCCTTTTTAAGCCATAGGTGCCCACCTGTCAATTCCCCAACCTCTTTTGAGGGCATTTTGGCTTATAAATCTTCCAACCTTTAATTGGCAACCCTTTCACATGTTCTAATATTATGCTGTAGAAGAAAATAAGAATATTATTCCACTGTAATGGGCACCATCATTGCTTTAAGGTGGTGGTTTCAGGTAAGGGTTTCCTCAGAAGTGTGGCAAGGATTCCTCATTGAAAACACCAGATAAAGTTCACTGAGGCTGGGTCCAGTTGGGCAGTTTAAGATAACACAGGGATGGCTTGCAGATGGATTAAAAAATCAAGTTCAAACTCGCACATCTGCCGTCTGGCTCCCATGCTCCCCCTGTCCTCCAGCGTCTCTGAGGTGGCTCAAAGAGCTAACACTTAGGAAGTGGTAGCAAATTCATCTGCTGCATGCCATCCACCTTTCCAACCACCTGAACGTGGGAGTACACAAATGAGACGGATTGGTGGTGTGAATCCGCCAATCTGCTATAGATGCTCACTGGTATTCTTTTTAAAACAAACTGCCCAGAGTGCATGAGCGCATATGTGTATGACGACTAAATATGTATGGAAAAAAGAAATCGAAACTGCGCCAAGGGGATGGTGCACAACAGCCGTCTGACCATGCCAAAGCACCTCCTGTGCAGGAAATGGCAACTCACGAGGGAGTGCCTGATTGGGATTTGGCCACTCCATTTTGAACTGGCCTGATTTGAGACATTTCCAGTGCGCCCGAAGCTGCCAGTCTGGACCCAGCCAGAGACACATCTTACCTGTCATTACTACATTTTCCTTCCATTAATTTATTGTTTTAATCCTTATTATGTAAATGTTTTTAAGATAAACTTATGTAAGTTTATGTGTTGTGAGCCGCCCTGAGCCACCTCGGTGGGAAGGGCGGGATATAAGTCAAAATATAAATAAATAAACATCATGCAGCCACAGGACAGTGGAACATTAAAGGACAGGACTTCACGAGACAACAGCTTAGCCCAACAGGCTTGGCCAATACCCCATACATATTCTGGAAAACCTAGAAGATACCCCATGATGAATATAGCTAATTCTCAATATGGCCTCATCTGCAGATACTTAGATATTTCTACAAACTTGGGAGACCCAGCTCTGGTTTACAAACAAAAATCTGAAAACTATAACAAAAATGGAGGGGATTAAATCTCTTATCTGTGCAGATAACTCTCATCCATCAGCTCTCTGTCATCTGGGGCAGGTATGTGTGAGGGATAGGAGGTGGAGGGGAAACACTGTCATGTGAGTCAGATAGGCAGAAGAGGAGGTGGGGCTACAGGTGGACAGAGGAGGGTGGAGGACAGTGGGAACTGCTGTAGCCTGCCCCCACTCCCTGCTGAATGACAGGGAGGAGGTGGGTGGGCAAAGTACTTTGGGGAGGGTGGTAAGTTATTTCCTCTCTCTGTGAATTTTTTGTAGGTCCCTGCTGGGAGGGGATGCAAGAGCCTTCCATGTGATCCAGCCCCCTGGTTGTTGGAAGGTTACAAATTCTGCAAGCCTGAGCCACTGAAAAAAGAAGTACACTATAGTCAGAAAGGCCCCTGGATGGGTATGAAAATGCCTACCTTGGACATTAATGAGCTTTACTGAAAAAGTTCAAGGTTTTATTTTTTGGGGGGTGGACTTTGACACTAGAATACAGGCTCGCACTTAACCTCTGAACTTCAAACTGAATTCAGTGGCACAACAACATGTACTGTTTGGGAATTTATCAAAATGCAAATGTACCAAAATTTATACCTGATCTGCACCTGAGTACATGGAGTATACCCCATTATACTAAAGTTTCCATTGATTTCAGTGAATTGTACATAATAGTTTGAAAAATTACACCCATGTTTAGTGGTAGCATTGTGAACAACAGTTACACACTTATGATCCTTGTGTTCTGATTAAAATTAATGTTTGAATAGGAAACTGCTCTGGAACATCATGCTCATGAAAATGGTTTATCCTAAAAATGCCCTCCAAAGTGTTGGCCCTCTTGAGGAAACTATGGCCTATGCTTGAGTAGGGCTGCCAGAAAGACATTTCAAAAACATAGGAACTGTGATATCTCTTCTATGGAGCCTTATAAAAGGGAAAGGGACGCAGCGATTTCAGGAGACTGACTCCTTTCTGTAATAATGTGCCCTAGAGTTGCCAATCCCCAGGTGGGGGGCAGGGGACCCCCAGGTTTGGAGGCCCTACCCCTGCTTCAGGGTCATCAGAAAGGAGGGGGAGGGGAGGGAAATGTCTTCTGGGAACTCTATTATTCCCTATGGAGATTTATTCCCATAGAAAATCATGGAGAATTGATCCACGGGTATCTGGAGCTCTGGGGGGGGCCCTGTTTTTTAGGGTAGAGGCACCAAAATTTGAGTACAGCATCTAGTGCCTCTCCCCAAAATACCCCCCAAGTTTCAAAAAGATTGGACCAGGGTGTCCAATTCTATGAGCCCCAAAAGAAGGTGCCCCTATCCTTCATTATTTCCTATGGAAGGAAGGCATTGAAAAGATGTGTCATCCCTTTAAATGTGATGGCCAGAACTCCCTTTGGAGTTCAATTATGCTTATCACAGCCTTGATCTTGGCTCCACCCCTAATGTCTCCTGGCTCCACCCCCAAAGTCCCCAGATATTTCTTGAATTGGACTTGGCAACCCTAATGTGCCCCAATTAAAAGAGTCATGGAGCTAGATTTATAAAAGGTGTCATAGTACTGCGAATGGCAAGACTGGCTACATCTAGTCCAGTATAGCATAACAGTATAGTGTGACATCTTGAAAAATGACTAATTCCAGGGCTGTTTAAAAATACTGTAAATATCCCCTTAAAGGTAAGGAAAGATCTTATCCCAGCACTGCTGACATACTTTCATGGAACTGCCCACATGCAGCCAAGGATTCAAATGTGGGTGTGAAAGTGGAGAAACATGCCAAAGGTACTGGGTTTGGAAACCACAAGGCAACATTTGAGGTCTCAGAGTAGAAGCTGAGGTTTGGAAAAGCAGGGTTTCTTATAGAAGTGATTATTAATAAAGAAGATAAAAATAGAGGCCACATTGAAGGTTAGAGAAACTTTGTTTTAAAATAAAAAAGTTTATTTTTTCCAGTAAAACAGTTTCCCTCCTTCCACTATGAGTAACAAGAAACCGAAGCCCCATGTCTCAGTTCTAAGGTCTACTAGTATGGGTTATGATTTTTGAGAAAATTATTATTCCAAGGCAGAATCAATTTTAGTTATGATGCCAGAGTGTGGTAACAGATACCAATTAACACTTCCCTCAGTTGCTTTTTTTCTTTTAACTCAATCCATATAGTACTTCACAACTGCCTGTTTCTCAATTAGGACACTGCTGAAGACCCAGATCGCCACCTGCTGGCTGACACATTCTTCCTTATCCAGTTTAAAACAGCTGCATCCAGATGCTAGTAGTTTCACAAATGGTATATAGTATTTGCTCTACTGACTGAAAATGGCTTCATAATCAGCAGTCATTTTGTAGAAAAATAGGTGGTGGAGCTCATCCAGGGATTGTTATGCAGCTGCAATACTATTCAATGGGCAAGGAGGTGGAACTCTCAGAAGGAGGAGGTGGAACTCTCATAAAGGTTCAGGAGCTGTGCTCCTGGGAGCTCCCAGTGAATCTGAGGCCTGTTCATAATCATACCTTCTTTCCAAAGAACCCTGGGAATTGTAGTTCTGTGAGGGGGATTAGGCCTCACTAACAGATCAATCTCAGGAACCTTGTCAAACTACAACCTCCAGGATTTTATCATGGAAGAAATGACATTTAAATATAAATATAGGTCTACCCAAAGACTTGGACATGCATTGCTAGATTCAATTTATATATATATATATATTCAATAATTTATATTCAATTGCCACAAGCTGCATTCAGGTTACAGATTTAATAAAAAAAATTGGTTAAAATTTAATCAAAATAAACCTGGCTTGTTGCCAGGTTTGCATGCATGTTTCATGCTTTCCCCCTGTCCTTCTCACAATGAGCATGATGACCTCAGGTAGAAATTTACCCCAGGTATCCATGACATACAAAGACAGGCATGCATTTTAACAGATTTGTTGTTTTCCCTTCAGTAACTGGGATTATAAACTTGGATTACATTCTCTATTAGAATCCCAGCTAACTGGGGAGGAGGGGGGTTAACTCTAATTAACCCATCCACCTGTATATCAGGAGGTGCCAAAATTAATTTCTAATCAGAATTCCTTCAGTGCTTTCCCGTCTCCACATGAGAAGGGAAACAGGAGGAAGGAGAGGCAATGAGCAGCTCTTGAAGTAATAAGTAGGAAAAGTCAAAACTGACAAGCAGCTGTGCAAATAGCATTGATTCAATAGATGTATATGAGTTCCTACTAGTGCTCCTGACAGGAAATGTAGTTACTCTTTAATGCCTGGAAAAATGTTGGGCATGTATTTGTTTGTTCTAATTAAAACCTAATTACATAAAAGGACAAATACTTATCCATATATCTGTACTTTTGAGGGGGGAGGGGCCTGCAATGTCTATTAGAAATTCCTTCTGGCTTTCTTCCTTTAAAAATTCATATGACCCCTTGAGAATACACATGGCATTCAAAGAGACTTCCACTACATTAAAAACAACAATACAAAACCACACTGAAAAGCAGTAGTAAAATGAAAGCAGCTTAAGTGTGTCTAAAATCTCCACTGAGAATTTTTTGTTCCCTGGTCTAACATGATGCCCTGTGACAAAACAGAATAAGGAGAATTCATTGAGGCCACTTTTAACAGAAGACAATCACTAAAGCAGGCCTGTGGTAAATTAAATCTCAACTGAAGGCTTTTAGATGTGTACTTAGGGAAAGCCTCCTAAGGAGAAGAAACCAAATTTAATTCAATGTACTGTCCCAAGAAAAAAGGTAATTGATTTATATCCTGTCTCTGATAATAGCAAATATGGTGTTTTGCTTTTGTTCTGGTTCTTATACTTTGGAAACATTAATTGGCCCTTTGAGCTCATAATTATCATCACAATTATGTCTTACTTATGCTGTGACTGTCCCTGGACTTACAAACCATACTCCTCAAGCACAATTCACAAGGGAAAGGCAATTAGAGAGAAGCGAGATAGCTCATCCAAAATGGTGGGTGAAAAACACTGGACAGATGCTTTCAGCCCTATTCTGAAATAAGGAGAACTGAATCATAAGCATGTTATTGCAGCCTGGCTCAGTGGCAAAGCTAGGAATTAGCTTTGGCTGTCCTGAAAGCTAATGCCAGACTCGTGGTCCAATCAGGGCCGGCTCTTCCACTAGGCAAACTTGGCAGTTGCCTAGGGTGCCAGCCCTGGAGGGGCACCAAATTAGGTGCCCCCACCTTTTTGTTTAAAAAAATTCCTTCCCCTCCCTCCCTCCATCCCTGAATTGCTTCTTCCCTTTACTGCCACTTCTCTGCTCCCCAACTCACTGCTGCCTTCTTCCCCCTTTGCCACTGCTTCTTCCAGCCTCCTTCCCCTCCCTCCCCACCCCAAGGCGCTGCTGCCTTCTTCCTCTTTTGCTGCTACTTCTCTCTGCCTCTTCCCCTCCCCGCCCCAAATCACTGTTGCCTTCTTCCCCCTTTCCACTGCTTCTCCCGTCCTCCTTCCCCTCCCTCCCTGCCCCAAATTGCTGCTGCCTTCTTTCCCCTTTCTGCCACTTCTCCCGGCCTCCTTCCCCTCCCTCCCTGCCCCAAGGGGGTGGCAGGGAGAGTGGTGGGGGGGCAGCAGGTGGCAAGGCTGCCTGGGGCTCTGTGGGCCTTAGGGCTGGCCCTGGGTTCAATGCATCTCCAAACTCTCTCTCTCTCACACACACACAAACGCACACATGCCCACTCACTCACTCACTCACTTTCTTTGTCTTTGATTTTATTCTCTCTCTGCATTTCTAGAAGTGATAATGAACCTTTGGAATGGGCAGCAATTTAGACTTCCCCTAGTTGCAGTGAACTACATCTTACCACGATGCATTTTGTATAGGTGAACCTAGGGTACCAAGGGTAAACTTCTTTCTGTAAGATGTTGCATCCCATCAAGGTCTGATGCTACATGGTAGTTCTGCTTAGGGGTCTGCTTTCATTACCAAAAGGAGCAAACAGATCTAATTTCCTGAATTTGATAAGGCAACAAAAATGATGGAGGAAAAGGACAAAGGAACATGTGCAAAAAACAATGGTAATCCAAGCAGATCAGCAGCTGCTAAGGTTGCTGGGGAATTAAATGAACGATGAACAGCTGTATTTATTTTTATTTATGGCCAATTTATATGATTTTGACTGATGTAATTTTATATTTAAATGACTGCTTGCCAAGGACGGCAGCAGTATAGCAAGGGGTGGGTGAAAAAGAACTCCATTGGGCTGTGTGAGAAGGAACATTCATGAAGAAATAATAGTGCCGTGCTGCACTGTTGAGAAGGAACGGTTGAAAAAAACATGCTGAATAGCCACAAACTGGTCATTGAATAGATGACTGGTCCATCAAAAATTAGGCTCCATGTAGGGTTGCCACCTCTGGATTAGGAAATTCCTGTAGACTTGGGGAGTGGAACCTGGGGAGCGTGATGTTTAGGGAAGAGAGGGACCTCAGCAGGTCTAATGCCATTGAGTCCACTCTCCATAGCAGCAATATTCTTCAGGGAAGTGATCTCTGTGTCTGAAAATCAGGTATAATTCAGGGAGATCCCCAGGTCCCACCTGGAGGTTGGCAACCCCGTGACTAAGAACTGGCAAATGGGATTTCTGCCTCTTGGGAGCCAGAATCGAGAGTGGATGCTGTCATATAAGGGACACACCAAGATAAGATGTTAATGGTTTATTGCCAAATAAACACAGTATTCTCCTGCCTTCCTTGAATAGTCTTCTTTAAGACAAGGGTATCAACCTTACAGCCGGTGGATCACAGTTGGCCCACCTAGGGCTATAATCAGACCCATGGCTCTTTTCTCCCCCGCTCCTCCCCCAGAGCCAGTGTCAAACTTTTTTGCACCCTAGGCAAGGCTAACTATTTGCACCCCCCTGCTAACCAATTTTCAAAAAATTTCTGGAACAAACCTTCTTGCACTGCAAAAAAGGCATCAAAGGCCTTGAAAAGAGCAACCAGAAAAACAGGCTGATGAAAATGATGCATGTAGTGAAATACTTTGAGAAATATTTTCTACTTCTGAATAAACTAGAACTCAAAGGCCACACAATGAAAATGACTGTCAATAAATTCAGAACAGAGGTTCCTAACCATTAATCCATTACCATGCCCCACAGTACACACATCACCCTTTAATGCTCAAACACTTACATGCCCGTTCCAGATTCTGTCCCCAAATCTCCAGCAATCTATCGACCTGGAATTGGCAACCTTAGCTAAGTGGTATAAAAAATAATAACTTCATTCCATTGGCAGTCCAGAATCCATGACAGGTGGAAAGAACTGAATCCAAGTGTTAACACGCCCTTGATTTATCATTGCTCTCTGAGAGGCCCATACGGCACCCATTACAAACCATAAGAACAGAATCAACTACTTCTTCATACAATTAACTTCGCTGCCACTGGTTTAGATAAAAATAAAAATAAGAGCCAGATATTTCACAGAAAATAAACCAATTTCCAATTAGCCAGAACAGCTAAACAGAACCTCCAGATTCAAAGACAGTGTACCTGTGAATATCAATTTCTTAAGTGACAAGGGGGAACATTTTTCTTCATGCCTTCCCTTGGGAGCTTCTGAGAGCCAATATGATATAGTGGTTCAGAGCAATGGAGAACCAGGTTTGATTCCCTACTCCTTCTCCACATGCAGGCAGCTGGGTGTCTGGGGCCAGTCCCAGTTCTCTCCAAACTCACTCAGCCGCACCTATCTCACAAAGGTGACTGTTGGGGGGAGAGGAAGGGAAGATGAGTGTAAGCCACTTTGAGACACTTTAAGGTAGAGAAAAGCAGAGTATAAACACCAACTCCTCTTCTGCTGGGAACTGGATGCTAGACTAGGTAGCCCCCTCCCCTCTCCCGGTTTGATCCAGCATGCCTCCACCAACAGATGGACCTCTCTGGGAAGGGAGTTTCACAACTGAAAACACCTCTGGCGGGGATATGTTGTTCCTCAAACAGCAGCTGCCTTCCCCAGAAGAACCTCTTTACATTATAATCAAAGGGTGGTGAGGGCTTCTTGGAAAAAGGCAAACAGGAGTCAGACTTTGGTTTTGATTCAACCTTGTGTTGAATCTCCTGCTAACTGCTAATTTAGTTCAAGCCAATTACATAAAGAATTCACCCTTGGAAGATTTATGACAGGCATCACACTGTTTATTTCAACATCCTCCTTTTTTACTAGAAAATTTACACCTGATAGACATGTGACAGATTTCACACCCTAATGCTGATTGTCAGCTTTGTACCTCTCAGAGGTCTGCGCTCCAGGCAAATCCCTAACTGACCTAATGGTAGTGCTGGTCCTGTCTTCCCCTTCTGTCCTCCCCCTTTGAAGCTCCGAGGCTGCCAAATTTTCCAGTTCTTTGTGCTTTGTCTTTGCCTGCTTCAGCAGGAAGCTCTTCTGGCTTGCAAAGCTGCAAAGAAAACATGGAATAGATTTTTCATTAATTAATTTATTTATTTTTCGTGTTTATACCCCGCCCTCTCCGCTGAGGCAGGCTCTGGGAATAGTCTATCTAGGCCCAGAGACCTTAATGGAAAATTCATTCTGCATTTTCCTTGCAACTTTGTGCTGCAGTGTATTTCATTGCAACTTTGTGCTGCAGTGTATTTCAATGGAGTGGAGCTCAAAAAGTTTCACTTTCCAGCGTTTGTATGGCCAGCTGAAGCTGTACCTTGTCGGAGTTGTCGCCTTGCAAATAAAGGGTTGATGTTTTGAGCCAGTTTGTTTCTGCTGAATGGACCTGAGAACTGGTGCCTAGTGAATACTCCAACCTGGAAAGCCACAGCCAAAGGAGGATTTTACACTGGAGAGCCATTGCCAATCTGTGTAGGCTCATGGAGATGGGGGAGAAACTTGCAGTGTCCAGCCATTTCATGTTTTCCTAGTGTCATGATATGAGGCTTAGTGCATGTTAGAGGGCAGGGAGAAGCCTGCCCAGGAGTAGATACAGGAGCCTACATCTCCCAGGATCCCTCCTCTCCCTCTGATTGGGAGAAGAGGTTTTGGAGGGAAAACTAGCCCAAAAGGGGTGGGACCTGGGAGGAAAGCTTAAATAGGCCTGGTTGGAAAAAAACGTTGTTCTCTCTGGAAAAGACTGGAGAGAAGGAAGTAGGAGGAATCCCTTACCCAAGGGTGAGTTTTGGTATTAGGGAAAGGAACATTCAGCAAGTCATGTTAGGGCTTTTCTTTTTGTTTTGTACCAACCTTTATTGTATATATATTTAACTGTTGCACTAAAAGTTTTTATTTTCCCACCTATTGCTTGAGCACTGTAAATAAACTGTTGTTGTATAACTGCTTGAGTCCTCATGTCTCCTTGGTCACAGTTAAAAGGTTTTATTATAAGGAAGACAGGAATGGTTGGTGCTCTGCGCCCTTCCTTACAGACCCTTACCAGAGTGGTGGCACCCAGTAGCAGGCTCTTCCTGGTCTCTGCTGTAAGGTTGCCAAGTCCAACCCCAGAAATATCTGGGGACTTTGGGGGTGGAGCCAGGAGACACTGGGGTGGAGCTAGGGGGGAGGGGGGAAACGACGCCGGGGAGCGTGGCGAGCCGCCCCGTCTCGGAGCGGGCGACGCCGCTGCACCGCTGCCGCCTCTTCTCCGCTCGCCGTGGCTGCTCCTCCGAGATGGGCTCAGCCTGAGCCCATCTCGGAGGAGCAGCCACAGCGAGCGGAGAAGAGGCGGCAGTGGCGCGGCGGCCTCGCCCGCTCTGCTCCGCTTCTGGGGTGGAATCAGAGAAGGGGGTGGAGGCGGGCCGGGGGCATGGCGAGCCGCGAGTCCGGGTCCTAGAAGGGCCTGGATTTGCGGCTTGCCATGCTCCTGGCCTGCCTCGCCCTCCCCTGCGCTGCTGCCGCCTCTTGGCTGCTCCTCCGAGATGGGCTCAGCCTGGGCCCATCTCGGAGGAGCAGCTACGGTGGGCGGGGAGGGGGCAGCAGCGGCGCGGCGGCCTCGCCCGCTCCGGGATGGGGCGGCTCACCATGCTCCCCGGCGCCGTTTCCCCTCCCCCCGCTTCCGTTTTGGGGAGCGGGGGAAGAGGGTGGAAATCCTGGGGTCCCCCGCCAGGGCGGGAGGGTTGGGAAGCCTACTCTGCTGTGTGACACCTAGTCTCAGAGCATTTTATTTCTTTAGTTTCTGCAGTGATCCTTTTCCTTTTTCTTGATGTTTTATTTTAAAAATTGCATTGCCAAATCCCACTCTTCCCCACCTTTCCATTTTAAATAAAATATTGCAAGAGTTTTAAGCATGTTTGTACTTGAAAAAATAATATATTTAATTATGTTTGTATGTATCCTTTTTAAAGTTTATATTTCCGCTACTTGGCATTACATTTTATGAGACGCATGGCCAAGCCCCCCAAAGTCCCATTTATGTCAGATCTGGCCCTCATGAGACTGACACCCCTCCTCAAAGTCCTTCTGCCTGCAGTGGATACAAAGCCCCTCCTTCCTTACCAGCAGGGATCCTTTGGAAACTCTCATAATCTATGTTTCTATAAGGAAGTGTTTCTAAATTACAACAATGCACCCTCCGTCTCTATGTTTTTCCAGCACATTTCATACATGGCTTAGCACAGGATGGGGGGGACTATAACACCCTCAAGGGGCCTTGACCCGTTCTCTCCAGTCCTCCCTCCCCACTCTGATTGTTCAGCTGGGTACCAGTCAATGTTCCCTCTAAGTTGCAGAGTCTTGTGAGCAAAAATTCTACTTTGTGAGTTACTGGCATTAAAGGTGTGAGCTACTGCATAAATTAGCTTGCTCTGAGGCCATTTTTCCTGAGCTGGAGGCTAAAAACTGTGTGAGCTGGAGGCTAAAAACTGTGAGCTAGCTCACACTAACTCAGCTTAGAGGGAACACTGGTAGCAGCCCTGTCTTCCCCAACTGCCTTGGGTTATGCCTAAGCAAGGGCTGTGTGGAGACATCCTGGGACTTCTGCCTCAGGAGGCTGAAGCTGGTTCCCAATTCCTTATGTGTTCCTTATTCATGACTTATTCATGAATTCATCCGAAAAACTTTGAGGTGAGTTTAAAAGCTATAAACCCCAAAATAAATTTTAGATCTGGTGCTATATACCACCATGTACAGGAGAATCTCCCCTTTGAAGGGACATACGCCGTTTCCTGGTCTAAAGCACATGTCTTATGCCAGCAGCTCCAAAGTGAGGTGCGCCAGGACAACTACATGGGTGGAGATGGGGGCAACCAGAACTGCGCACAGTATTCTAAATGAGGCAGCACCATACCTCATCATAACTCCCCCTTGGGAATGTGTGAACCAGAGTCTCAAGCCAAGCAGAGGGCCTACATTGGACTAGACCAACTACTGAATCACTTGATTTGTCATTGGTTTACTAGAAGGCCAGACTTACACCAGCAGATGTGCAAGGCCTGCCTTAACAGCTACAAAGTAGCTGCCTTTGCTCTTTTCTGGACTGTAATCTCACTGAGGTTTGAACTGTGCAGAGATACCATTCGGAGAGCCTTTGCAATACGTATAGTATGATCTCATTACCTGGTGTGTAGGAGGACTCTCTTGATACATCTGTTATCTTAAATTACTTAATTCTAGCCCTTACACAGCTCTCCTTCTATTACCTTCGTTAAATCCAAGGGTAAAAAATAGTGGCGAACCTAATGAAAGTTGAGTGCGTCAGGCTTCTGTAACCAAACAAGTGCAAAACCTCCCTGCTTTTTCTTTACCACTTGTGCCCATTACTCTATTGTCTTCTGAAAGTTTTCCTAAGAGCTTTTTAAAAAGAAAAGGTAGTCCCCTGTGCAAGCATCGAGTCGTTACCGACCCATGGGGTGATGTCACATCAGGACATTTACTTGGCAGACTTTTTACAGGGTGGTTTGCCATTCCCTTCCCCAGTCATCTACACTTTACCCCCAGAAAGCTGGGTACTCATTTTACTGACCTCAGAAGGATGGAAGACTGAGCCAACCTTGAGCCGGCTACCTGAACTCAGCTTCTGCTGGGATTGAACTCAGGTCATGAGCAGAGCTTGGATTGCAGTTCTGCAGCTTACTATTCTGGGCCATGGTAAGAGCTTTTACAAACATTCAATAAGGAAATGTATACAATGTGTGTATCTATGTTCTCCTTTCCTTTATATCTGACAGGCCAAATTTTCAGAGTTTTCATGGCATCTAAATAGACACCTGCTAAATGTTGAGAGTGACTCAGCATGCCTAGACACTGGGGTTGGTTGTGGTGTGTGCTACATCACTCTAAGTGTGTACAGGCATCATCTCGTTGAATGAGATGCCTCTTTTTGTCTTAATCTGGGAGCTGCCCTCTGACCCCCTCCTCTCACTCTCTTTACATGTACTTCTGGTCACTGTACCTCATTCCTTTGTCTGATGAAGTAT
Source organism: Heteronotia binoei (assembly GCF_032191835.1). NCBI lineage: Eukaryota > Metazoa > Chordata > Lepidosauria > Squamata > Gekkonidae > Heteronotia > Heteronotia binoei. Next base: position 109,757,422 of record NC_083227.1, on the reverse strand, counting down.
GCATGCATACGAAAGCTTATATTCTGCATAAAACTTTGTTGGTCTTAAAGGTGTACTTGACTCCTACTTTGTTCTGCTTCAGACCAACACAGCTGCCCACCTGGATCTCTTTAAGTGACCTTCCATTAAGACAAATGTCTCTGCAGGTCTCTCCTGTAGATGCAGTGCCCTCGTAGTCCTGCACACATGATGCTATACAAGCTGGCCATCTGTGATAGGGAAAGTACTCTTTATATTAAGCTTCTTTCTCTTCTTTTTACTGCAGCCTGCATGTGAACTGGATCTACTTGAATAAATGCACCGCAAGTTTACATTTTTTGCAATATAATTCTTGGGAGACTTATTTATTGCCCTCAGTGTCACACTTCTATGACAGGGGAAAACTCTGCTATATTAACCAAATATCCCAATACTAAAATCTAGCTCTCACACATCCCACCCTCATACACAAGCGCACACACACACTTTTCTGTGACTGTCATCTGTCTTCAGAACCTGTCATGACAGCCTTGTGACATCATTAGCATGGTTCTGCAAAAATCCTCCCCATGCTGTGAATGTGAATGCATTGCCTGGCAGTGCCTGGGTAATCTGCTTTGCTGCCACAGTGGCAGTTAGGGAATTGTATTAGTTTCTGAACAAATACAGAATATATTTTAAAAGCCCCATTTGTTTCAGTCATTAGAGTAATGAAAATTAATGGAAATGATGAACAAATGACAGGTGTTTAATTCGTTCCCCCATGTTTTAAAGCCTTTAATCGCCTTTCTGCTATCTGTGTGAGAATTAGCCAGAATTTCCCTTGAGTGAGGCATATAGTCCTTGAAAATTTAATCCATATTGGATGGAAAACAAAGAGGTTTACAGCTGAAGATGTTTCCCACTGAAACCAATAAAAATGAAAATAATACCAAAAATGAAAAAAGACATAATGAAAATGAAGAAAATCACTTAAAAATTGTTCATCCCTAGTAAGCACAGGTAGGTAGAGAACTGTTCTAGCTGCCATCGGCTTAGATGTTCCAGCATCACAGGAGAGGGTATGCCACACATTTGGCTGGTTGTCTGCAAGTATAACTACTAGGAAGAAGTGACCACACCAGTTCTCCTGCCCCCTGATCAGCAACCTTCCAAACCAGTGCTGCTGATCATGGGGAGGCAGAGTTTGCACAGCCACTTCTTCTGTGCAGTTGCCCCAACAGATGACCAGAGAATCTCATGGAGGCAGCGGATGGGGCCAGTCTGCTTGATTTCTCTTTGTTCAGTCAATGTCTGAGGCTATCATGTGCAGTGTGTGCCAGGATGGTGAACGGGAGTGGAATTCTGGAGTCAATTTCAAAACCCAAGGTCCATGAACAACTTCAGATAAAAGGAAGGCATTTAGTTATCAACTGCATACCATTGTCTTCAGAATGATTCCTTCTTCATACAAATCAGTGGTTTTTGAGCCATTTTATGGAGAGGGAGACAGCCAAACAATACTTGCTGTTTGTATTATGGAATCACATTCTCTTGCTTTGTCTGTTTTATTCTCTCTGCAATCCAGGAGACTTGTCAGAAGATACTGTTGACTTGCAGCAAACATGTCTAGTTAATACCAAAGCACTGCTGCAACAAAATTGCAACTGAACATCTTGACCGCATGATGGCAGTAGAATGCTTTCTAGGACAGTATGGTTCCTCTTGGAAGTTAGAAGTGACAGGATTGTATCTCCCCATCACAGGTGGCAATGCCTATTGCTGACAGTGAAATTGTCAAATTGGTTTTCTGCCTATATTGTTAATAATTATAATTTTTGCACCATGCATTGTCTCAATAACTATTATCTCGGCTTGACTTTGCGAACGAAGATTTAAGAAGGGTGCAGTAGTCTTAAATCTTTGTTTGCGAAGTCAAGCCGAGATAATAGTTATTGAGACAATGCATGGTGCAAAAATGATCATTATCAACAATATAGGCAGAACTATAATAACTATTATAGCACCCATGGAAAGAAGGTTGATGGTATTACCTCTGTGTAGTAGATGGAGAGCTCAGGCAAAGCCCTACTTTTTTCAGGGTTCTTATTTGCATGTCCAAATGGAAGGTGGAGGTAGACTCAACATGTAGAATGAAGGCAAAGCTACACATCCCTACTAATGCATACTAGCTAGATCAACAGTGCAATTCTGCTCAGAATTACACCCTTTAAAGCAGATTGATTTTAAGTGGCTTTAGAAGGGTGTACCTTTACCTCTGCTTAGGATTGCACTGTCAGCAACAGGCTGTAGCAGCTTGCTTAGTTGAGACTGAAAGAGTGTGGCTTGTAGGGATGCCAGCCTTCAAGTGAGACCTGGGGATCCCCCAGAATTGCAACTCAGATCACAGAGATCAGGTCCTCTAAAGAAAATGGCTGCTTTGGAGGGTAGACTCTATGGCACTATACCCCACAGAAGTCCCTGTCCTCCCCAGGCTCCATCCCCAAATCTCTAGGAGTTTACCAACCTGGATCTAGCAATCCTAGTAGCTTGCCTGTCAGTTGATAGTGAATTCACAGCTGGGGCAACAGTTGAACTGAGGACTCTCCTGCTCACAACCTTTTATTTGTGACTGTAGACCTGCATCTAGTCCTCAGCCATTCACACAGCTGTAGCTACTGTCTGTCTTCCTAAAGGCTCATACGATGTACTCTTTCCTGGAATCAATTGCCAGAGAGAGGACATTGCTATTGGAAGGAAGCTGCCACATAGCTCTTCTTTCAAGCTTTTATTCTCCACCTGTTTGTCATCTTTACAAGAAATTACATTAATGTAATATATCACTTCCTATGAAAATATGTTTCTAAAATACAGTTTCCCCTGCAAACAGAATTTGGTCCTTAGGGTTCAGAAAACAACAGGCTTGCTTTATATCTGGGGAAACAGTGATTGCAAGTATATGGACATATAAGTATTTTCAGAGTCCCAGCTTTTCTTTATCTGGATAGGCCACCCTTTTATTTTAGTCTTGTAATATAAACTATATAGAAAACCTGCCTTCATTTGAACAGTTTCTAATCCATTTTCTTCCGCTCTGTCTCCCCTTATTTTCAAAGTATGTGTCTGCTTGGAAACATTTTTATTCTTTTACATTTCACTGACTATTGATTTTGCGGTGCCCTTGGCATCAGCTAAAAACCATACTATTTTTGTCCTTTCCATGGAAAGTGAAAAGTGTGAAAACTATATGTAGATTGCAATGTAGGGCAACAGTAAAGGTATTGTATCCACCGCATGTACACAATGCATTCTACAAACCCTGCCCCTCACAATATTAAAAAGCCTTTTTGTGTAGAAAAAAAATATGAAGCGGGAGTCCTTTGTGATCTATGGGCAAAACACAGGTGCAGATTTGTGTTGTCTAAGAAATCCAACACGAGGCCCCTTTCACCTCTGGAGAACAATCTTCTGCAGAGTGTTCTTCCAAGATAGCTGGGAATCTTTCCATCTTCTTTCCTTTTTCCACAGATTCTCTTTATGAGGCCCTTGTCCTGGCATTGATTTCCCAGTGGGCTGCCTTCTTCTAATTGCATTCCAGCTCTGTGTCTCATGGCCCGTTTCCTCAGAATCTGCAGCAGGCAACCTGGTCCCAAAAGGACAATTAGAGGGCTAACAATTTCTAATGCAATGAAAAGCTGCAGTTCAGCAAACAATTTGGATTTGGGATTTGTTTTTCCTCCTGGGTTAAGTTCACTGAAGGATGCCATTCTGAGCATTCGGGATCGTATGTCCCTGCCTGGGAACAGTGGAAGCAGGGGTACCTGATCAGCCCCAGACAACTCTATGTCCCCATCACCTACTGGAAGAATCCCCCAAGTACCTGCTAGTGTATCTCTGTTTAAATTGGATCCAGCAAGAAATTTCCACTAATGGAAGGGTGTGATTTTCACATCCCCCACCCCCCATCATGGCAAACCTAGGATTTTTCCTCATGCTGTTCCTGGGAGTCCCCAAAAGGTTAATTCCCCTTCCCTTCCATCAGCAGAGATTTGGTGTGGAAGGCAACCCATTCCGTGTTGCATATTTGGATTTAAAGTATGTATTGTGTAAATTTGTAGCTGTGTAGATTTGTAGCTGTGATTCACTTTTAGTCTCCAGTGTGGGAGAAATACAGGATATAAATGTTTAAATAAACAAAGGCGAAATATGGGGCAGAAAGAGAGAAGAACACAGGCTTTTGCATGAAGCGGCAGGTGTCAAATTAAGTTGGCCTCCCTTGCTGAAGCCCTCTATCTTATGTGGCCCAGTTCAAGCAGTTTTAATGCCCAGTGGCTCCCATTTCTGAAATTTGCGCTCATTTGCTGCCTGTTTAATTCATATTGTTTTAATTATTGTGTTATTGTTTTCATGATTTTGTTTCATTGTTGTGATCCACCCTAAGCCTACTTGTGGGGAGTGTCTAATAACAATCTAAATAGATAAATAAAGTGGGAAAAACCCTCCTCCACCAAAGTCTTCTGTTAGACCTAGGATGGAAAACTATGGCATTATACTGCCCACCCTGTTCACCTTCCTTCCACTGTATGATACTGAGATTGTAGTCAACTAACGTATACATGCAACCAAGGCTGCATTTGGGAAAACAGAGCTGTAGCCATTTTGTGATGCTGCCAACAACATCTACTAGTATCCTCTAAGAGAGAAAAATACATAGTTCTCCTAAAATTGGACTGTTTCAAATTGCAAGTTGGGGAAAACATGTATGAATCTATTTTTCTTTTCTGACAAACTCCTTGCACATGGGAAACCAGCATTTCACTGAAAAGCCTGGCCTCCTTCCTGGTATGCTAGCTTTCTCTCATGCAAGAATTTATATTAAAAATGCAATGGTACTGACTCAGGAGGGCTATAGAGTTGCCACCCTTTGAGTGGGGCCTCAGGATCTTCCAGAATTACAACTGATCTCCAAACTGCAGAGATCAGTTCCCTTGGGGGAAAATGGCTGCTTTAGAGGGTGGACCATATGGAATTATATCCTCTTGAGTTTCCTCCCTTCCCTAAACCTCTCTCTCCCCAGACACTACCTACAAATCTTCAGGAATTTCCTAACCCAGAGTTGGCAACCCTAGCTATACTGTATGATTTTTCAAAAAACATTAAGTTGGCTCCCACCATAAGAATATGAAGCGGGGTGGGGGTCACAAAGGGGATTTCATTCATATACTCTCTCCACGTTAATTGGCCTTGGATGATGGCCCTCTACACATTCCAGCTCTGTGATAGGAGTCAGGAATGGCAACACTGTGTCCATAGAAGGAATCTTCAGATGGCACATGGCTGAATCATGTGTTCTTGGTGATGACAGAAGGAGCCTGTGTGAGATTAGACAGCACCCAAATTGCTCAAATAGCGTTCCACCCACAGATTCTCCAATGGGCATTTTTCTGGGCTTGTGTAACTTCACTACTCAAGTTTATGCAGAACTGCCTTTTTAGTGTCTGATCCATAGAACACACAGCTGTTCAGAAGCCAGACTCTGGTTCTATAGATTTTTGCTTTGAAGAGCTTTGAGCTTTTTGCCTTTTATCCACCAGTGGATCCCCTAGCGTGGTGCAGTGGATAGTCTGGCAGACTAGGGCCCTGGCTGACCCAGGTTCAAATCCCCACTTCTTCCATGGAAGCTTCTTCCCTGGCCGACACAGGTTCAAATTCCCACTTCTTCCTTGAACCCATCAAATAGGCTTGCCAGCCCCTCAGGTCCCCGCAGGAGATCCCCAGGGTTTGCAGGCTCCTCCCCACTGCCAGCCTGCTGGCCAGCATGGGAAAGCTCCACCCCAACAGCCACCATGTCAGCAGGCTTAGAAGAAGCTTGGAAACTGCTTGTGTTTTTGGAAGGTGTGTGTCTTTAAATCTCAGTAGGAGGAAAGCTGGATGGGGGTAGGGCGAGCAGGCAAAGCCACGTGGCTCTTCCTGGTGAGTGTGTGAAACATGTGGGAAAGGAAGAGAGCACAGTCATAGAATCATAGAGTTGGAAGGGGCCATACAGGCCATCTAGTCCAACCCCCAGTTCAATGCAGGATCAGCCTAGAGCATCCCTGACCACTGTTCGTCCAGCCACTGCTTAAAGATTGCCAGTGAAGGGGGGCTCACCACCTCCCTCAGTAGCTGATTCCACTGTCAAACAACTCTTACTGTAAAAAAGCTTTTCCTGCTATCCAGTTGATACCTTCCCACCCTTAATTTAAACCTATTATTACGAGTCTTCTCCTCTGCTGCCACTGCTGCCAACAGGAACAGCTCCCTGCCTTCTTCTAAGTGACAGCCCTTCAAATACTTATAGAGAGCAATCATGTCCCCCCTCAACCTCCTCTTCTCCAGACTTAACATTCCCAAGTCCCTCAGCCTTTCCTCATAGGGCTTGGTCTCTCCATTTGTTCTGCATTCATTTCAGAAGTTGTTTGCATAGTAAAATACAGGAGTGGAATTCTAGCAGGAGCTCCTTTGCATATTAGGCCACACACCCCTGATGTGTGGCTATTTTTAGTAAGCTCTTGGAGGATTGGCTACATCAGGGGCATGTGGCCTAATATGCAAAGGAGGTCCTGCTAGAATTCCCCCCCTGGTAAAATAGATAGTAAAGAGTAAACTAGAATCTGATTATAGGATGGAGAAAAACTCTACTCCATAGACTGCTTTGTTCCTTACTTTCATTTTCCTGTGTTAGTCTGAAGAAGTTGGTTGAAATACAGCCGACTGTTACATTCAACAATTCCCGTGAGTAAACTGCCCCAGTGAGATCATAAGAGTGTAGGCTTGCAAACTTTATTTTGGCTGCTTTGTGTGTGTGTCCCTTAATAAAGCCATGAAAAGGGGGGATTTTTGAATCCCGACTGCTGCCACGAATATGTTATGAGACAAGGCAAGGTGACTGCTTTTTTTAAATTAAAAAGTTAGTTCAGCCAGTCATAAGATAAGCAAATTGTTTATTGAACACAGCAGAACTGGGAACATAAGGCTGGCAATATATACACTGGGGTTTGTTAAACACGCCCCCTGGAGTTGGCAGCAATCCGCTTGATTGGTCTCTCCAGGATCCTTCATTTGCATTTCCTTGAAGAAATGCCTCATGTCCTGATGGGCCAATTCAAATGAACAGCCAATCAGAGTGTAGGCATCAGGATTTTGGAGGGCTGAAGCACGATAAGTCAGTAGTATAACACAATACATAACATTTATCCTGAAATGGACTCTGCTTCTGTGACACACCGTCACACACTTGAGAGCCTTACAAGAGCCATAGCTTTCTGCAGATCCTCTTCAACTAAACAGCTCTCTCCAACTGCTTCTCTGACTCCCAGCTGCCACGGTTTGACCATTAGAAGCAGTTGCCCAATCACAGTGAGTTCCATGCCCTGTCACTCTCTGAGAATTCCATCATATGTACTGCCTCTCACTCATGCATAGGTTTGTAGTCCATCACATGGGGTTATGACAAATTTCACTTTCATTTAGTGGAAGTGCAACTGATGGGAAAGCCTTAGAAGGTAAAAAAGAGGAAGAGGAAATTAAGACTGCCCTGCAATATTTTTTTTAAGGGAATCAGGAAGTTTTTTGATTCTACCTCCAAAGTCCCCAGATATTTTTTGAGTTGGTCCTGGCAACCCTACCATCACAACAGGGCTGTTGTGAGAAAATAGAGAAGAAAAGAATGATTCTAAGCCAACTGGGGAAAAAAGCAGGATATAAATAAATAGATGCAAATACACCAATATGCCACATAACAGTTTTCTAGGAGAGCTTTAGTAACTACAAACACAAGGCCTTTCCTGACAAGCCCAGCCTCCATTGAAAGAGGCCCATCTGTTTCTGCATCAGTGTACAATCCAGAATCTGCTGTTTTCTCTTGTTTAGTAGAACTGGCTGAACAATCACTGGAATCACTTGTTACTAGTTAAAAATTATTCTTGGAGTTTTGGGGAAACACAATTTAAATATCTCAAAAGGCATGCCAAAACCATTGACGTTTGCTTTGGATCTGTTTGTTTGTTTACTCATTAGCAGGGGAATAGAGAAATCAAACTCAACATGAAAAAATAGTTGACAGAAATAAAAAAAGACAAATATTGATTTAAACATGATGTTAATTCGCTGCATATGTCTGGATGACGTTAACTATAGTTTCCCAATCCTTTGCAGCAAGTGGGCGCTCCTGTTCCTGTTCAGCTGTCACCAGTTGTGCCCTCACACACTCTCTCTTTTTTTTGCAGATGTTGCCACAGTCTTGAGTTCAGTCAGTGGTCATGGACAATCCCCAGCCCCTCAGCCCATCTCAGGATCAGCCACTGCCCTGCATTTTAAATAGGAGGAAACAATGTAAGCCTCACCAAAAGGAATCTTAGTAGCCAGGGGATGTGAGGACAGGTCTTCTTATGGGTCAGTAACTAATGAAAGAATACAGGAGGAAGAAGGTAGGAATTAATGACAGTTTTCACTGTGGAGGAAAGTAAGTAACGCCTCTCCCCCGCAATCTGTATTGTGATGCTGTTGTTCAAGTAATTTCTTATTTATTTATATGTTGACTTATTTACAACATTTTAATCCCGCCTTTCTTCCAAGGAGCTTTGTTTCCTCTCTTCTAGTTTACCCACACAACAACCCTGGGAGGTAGGTTAGGCTGAGAGGGAATGTCTGTCCCAAGTTCACCCATTAAGCATGACTGAGTGCACATTCAAACCTGGTCCCTTGAGAGCCTAGTATGCATCACACTCTCACTCTACCCACTACACTATGCTACTATGGAGTGAGAGGTGAGCAGCAGTGCCAGTTCAAGGTAGATTCTCAAACCCAGCAAAGTACACCCAGATTGGTTCCTGAACAAAACAGAATGAGCCTACAAATTCTTGAGATATATTTTTCTTGACTTTGTTTTGTTTTCATTTATTTAAGCATTTTAAATTTCTTGATCAAAATCAGCTAGCCAGGAAAAATGTCCGATCCCTTTTAATATGCAGAGATCAGCAGTTGAAGTTTTTCATGGTATGGAACTAAATAGAGGTCAAACTGATGTTCAAGAGAAGAACCAGTTCAAATGTTGGCAACCTTATTTCTCCAGCAGAAGTAAAAAGCAGCTTGTGGGGGGGGGGGGGGCGGAGAAAAAGTATTAAGAAGCCCGCGTTCTGCTGGGCTGGCCTCCCTCTTCATGTTGTAGCCTGAGTGCTGTGTCTTGTAAGAACAAAGTACATCCCTGTAAAGACTCCCAAAACTGCCTATAAGTAATGTGTAGCTCAGCTCCTTTTGCCCCCTTGGGTGTCTGATGAAGAGCAGGCCTTGATTTATTTTAATGGAGCTCTGCAGCTGATTACAAGTCTCTCTCTCTCTCTTTTCATGAGGATGATCTCAGACTGGAGTGCAAAGACACAAGTCAGCGGGCAGTGACACTCTTCATGATCTCAGACTGTAAAATTCGGCTGCCCTGCAGTATCACAATTAACCTTTCCCTCAAAGCTCTAGCCTCTGATAGAAACTGCTTTGTGGGTTTGAATCACCAGACTCAGGGACAAAAGTGGCCTTTTTTATTCTGTTTAGGCATGAGGTAAAAAGGAATAGGAACTGGGGGTGGGGGTGGGGAAAAGAATCACATCCTAATATTCATTGCAAACTACACTATGTTTGGCTGATGCCAAAGGGGCCATTGTAGCTCTGGATTGCACTTGCCAGCCACTAGCCTGAAGCCACCGCTGCTGCTGCAGTGACTGTGAGGGATGCAGCTGTTGTCACCTTTGGAGTCAAGACAGTGACTGGCAATCTGTCATAGGATGGTCAGGGGTTGCTGCCAAGAGTGCCATCCCACCTGCCTCTCCCAGTGATTCTAGAGCCCCAACCTTAACTTTTTTCCAGGACCCCAGAATCATAAGTCTCCACAGCTTAGAGGGAGTATTGATGGGCAGTGCATTAAACCAAGCTAGAAGATGCTTATATTGAAAATCTTCCTTCCAAACAGCCTATTTACAAAAATATACACCAAGGGCATCCTAATGAAACTTGTTGGACTTTTCAGCAGGAAGAAGACAACCTTCTGCTATGGACATTTTTCTCTGTTCTGTTCTGTTCTATACTTGACTCCACACACACACACACACACACACCCTTTTTTTTTTTTTTGCATTTCACAGTGGGCTGTGATAGGAGAAACCTTTCCCTTCACACTTATCCAAAGGAGGTTGATTCCCGGTGGTGGAAGCCAATGGTGCCCTTTGACTTATCAAAGGCACCCGTGTTCAATGCCATGCAGCAATAAGCCAAGCCTGTTGTGGCATTTTATGATAGGAAAAAGGAAATGAGTGACACATTTCACTGGAAAAGTCCGTTTGTGATTGATGCCCAAGCAATGGAAGTGGAAAGTCTCCTGACTCTGGCTTCATCCTCAAAGCCAGCAGACACAAGTTCAGAATGGAACTTGGAAGTCATGGTGCGGCTATGGCCAAGAGTCCTGGGGAAGGCTGAGACATTGACGCAGCAACTGTTTACATGGAATGGGACAGAAAACTCATTGAAACCTTTCTTTGGCATAGGGAGCAGCCTTGCCTCACCATTGTTTCCTTGTTTGTCAATGGACTATCAACTGCTAGCCCTTAGCAAAGTACCATCAAATGAAAACTGGCTACATCCACACAGTATCCTTTGTCTGAAGCAGCCAGAGGCGGAAAAGATGGGAACTTTCCCAGCCATTGCTATTAACAGAAATCTGTGTTAGTGCAGAAAATGTTAATACAGAAAATGGGGGCTATCTGCACCATTGCAATGTGGGATAATGGTTAAGAATGTTGGGGAAGAATCCAGGGGATCTGGGTTCAAATACCCACTCTGCCTCCTAAGGTCACTCTCTCCCAGCCTTACCTACCTGGTAGGGTTGTTGTTGTGAGGATAAAATGGAGGGATAAAGAACAATGTTGTAAGTTGTTTTGAATCCCTTTTGGAGTAGAAGAGAAGTAGAGGAGAAATAGCTGAGAAAAAACCCTTAAGCATGATTTGCTCCTTCTATATTTGATTTGGGAAAGCAATGAGAAGACTAGCTGGCATTTTTTTTTTCAGCAGACCCTTTTAGGGTTCAACCTGAGAAGGACAGAAATGTAATAAGTAGGTTCTTTCCCTTCAGAGTTTCTGTTCCTGCCACATTTCTAAGCGCTCCTTCTCCTGCTCACCTCCAGCCATTACCAAGAGAACTGGAAAACTGACCTAATCCCTAGTTCCTCGTTCCTGCCACTCTAGTCCTTGCCCCACTAATGGATCATTTAAAAAGAGCGACTGGAATCAGAAGAGTTAATAGCTCTGCCCACACCTATGGAGAAATCTGAAATAGAGATTATGTTTCCAATGCCCAATTTAAATGTAATGTGGACATAAGAGAAGCCGTGCTGGATCAGGCCAATGGTTCATCCAGTATAACACTCTGTGTCACCAAGTGACTAAAACCCAGGTGCCATCACATCCATCTGTGGAGCCAGAACTCCAGAAGCCTTCCCACTGTTGCCCCCCAAGCACCAAAGGATACAGAGCATCACTGCCCCAGACATAGTGTTCCATCTATACCTTGAGGCTAATAGCCACTGAAGGACCTTTGTTCCATATGTTTATCCAGCCCCCTCTTGAAGCTGTCTATGCTTCTAGTTGCCACCACTTCCTGTAGCAGTGAATTCCACCTGTTAATTACTCTTTGGGTGAAGAAGTATTTCCTTTTATCTACTGCTCATTAAGTTCATTGAATGCCCATGAGTTTTTGTATTGTGAAACAGGCCCGTAGCTAGAAAATTTTGGGTGGAGGGGCCCAGGTGAAAAAAAATTGGTGGTGGTGGGGGGTCGCAGAGCTTGGCTGCTTCTTCCCGGTTCTGCTTTCCACCTCCATCTGCCCCCAGGTGAGGATCACTTCCCCTACTATGCAGGTTGCTCATGCCTGCCTGAGCAACCTGCAGCAGGTCAGAGTCTGACCGTGGTGTGGGAGGGGGAATGGGGGGGGGATGCTAACAGGGAAGAAGCCCCCCTGCAACCTTGTCACACCTAGTATGCGCATTTGCAACACTCCTACAAAACCAGTTACAGTGAAGGATCACAAGTGACTAATTTTCAGTCTGCTACGGCAGGCAGCTAAAATCCTTGTACTGAAAAATGATGCTTTCCCCCATGAATCGCTTGGCAGTCCGCAGAACAGTCAGCCGCTTACAGAAGTGGGATGGATTGCACCTTTAAGACCAACTTAGTTTTATTCAGAACGTAAGCTTTCGTGTGCATGCATGCTTCTTCAGATGAGGAAGAAGCGTGCATGCACACGAAGCTTACATTCTGAATAAAACTAAGTTGGTCTTAAAGGTGCAATCGACTTCTGTTTTGTTCTACTACTTCAGACCAACACAGCTGCTTACTTGGATCTATCAGAAGTGGGATGGACCATTGATGGACGGGGTTTAGGCGACCCTCTCGGTCTCTCCCTCTGCTCAGGCAGTAACATTTTGTTACCGCTCTCAACCCTCTAAGAAGGTCGGGTTGGAATGTGCTATTATGGTGTGTTTCAGTCCTCAGCAAAGTCGCTGTTGTTTTAACTAAGCTGCCAGTGCTGAGTGACAGCTGCCAAACAGTCATGTCGTGCTGAGCAGACTTTCATTTGTTGCTGAGGGCTTCAGGAAGGATATAACTCTCTCTCCTCCCCCCCCCTTTAGGATGCAAGTTGTTTGGCCCAACAGGCAATCACTTCCTCCTCCAGATCTTTGCCACCGCCGCCTAAAAGGCAGAGGACAGTTTGGGAAAGGGCCTGTGGTAGCACGGAGCTCCTGTTCACACGGGCCCCAAGATGTCTGTGGTGTTTGCAGCCTCCAAGTGTTGTCGCTCTCTCTCTGTCACTCTCCCCCTCGCTCTCTCTCACTGTCCGTCTTTCTCTCGCTTCCCCCCCCGCTGCGCACTGTTGCTCTCTCTCTCTCTTTCTTGCTCACTCTCTCACTGTCCCCCCTTCATCACCTCCGTTCAGCAGACCTTGCTCAGAAAGAAAGTGCGTCGGGTTCCTAGAGGGTGGCTCCAATGGAGGGAAGGGGGGTTTAAACAGAGGGGCCATGCCCCCCAGTGCCCTTAATGTAGCTACGGGCCTGTTGTAAAAAGTACTTCATTCTCTACCTTCTCTATCCCATGCATAATTTTGTAGACCTCTATCATGTCACCCCTCAATTATCGTTTCCCCAAGCTAAAAAGCCCTAACTTCTTTTTCAGTGAGTTATCTACCACAACTCCAAGATCTCTCTCCTTGTCAGTGACCTCCAGTTCAGTCCTCATCAATGTATATTTGTACTTAGGATTTTTGGCTCCAATGTGCATTACTTGTCACTTGGCCACACTGAACCTCATTTGCCATGTTGACACCCACTTGCCCAGCCTTGACAGATATCTCAGGAGCAGCTCACAGTCCTCCCTCACTCTCGCTGCTGTAGTTGAGGAAGAAGAATTTACCTGTACAATGTAGTATGGCTTCAACATTTTATTAAACCTGGGACTTCAGCCAGTCTGTGTGCAATGGCACCTCAGAGATCCATTATTGTGCAAGTTATGAAAGGCATGTAAATAGTTTAGTCTGTAGGTGGGCCTGTTATATGGAAAGGCTTCAACCATTTCATCTCTGTAAGGGTCAGAACAATACATAGCTCCTGTGAAACATTACATAGCTCCTATAAAATAGTTTTGCTGTGCTCAGTGCACTGAATTAGCATTGAACTGTCTGTCCTCAGTTAATTCTCCATAATTATATTTATAATACTTCATTCTGTTTTTATGTATTGTTTAAGAACGAGGGGGAGGACATTGGATTTATATCCCAATCTTCACTACCTGGAGGAGTCTCAGAGCAGCTTACAATCACCTTTCCTTTCCCCTCCCCACAACAGACACCCTGTGAAGTAGGTGGAGCTAAGAGAGCTGACAGAAACTGCTCTTGAGAGGGACAGCTCTGCAAAAACAAGATCACGTCAGCAGGTACACATGGAAGAATGAAGAATCAAACCCCATTCTCCCAGATAAGAGTCTGTGCATTTAACCATTATACCAGACTGGCTCTCAAACCAAACTTTAGATCCTCTGGTGAAATAGCATGTGAAATGCATAGTAATCTTTGAGAGGAACATAGTAAAAAAAAAAACCACTCCCTGCACCATCATGGTTTCTTCTCTGCTTTGACTCTGCATTGGTGCACCCCTGCCTTTTCTGTTCACACTAATATTGCACTCATAGTAGTATTGTGTACTCAGTTAAAACAAGACCTGCAGAGTGTGCTATCACATACAGACATTCTTGCTCACCTGAGTCCCATTTAACTTGAGACAGACATCTCTTCCTTAGCAATAGCTGAACGGTCTCTAGTTTAACTCTAGTTTAATTCTAGTTAAGTCTAGCTTAACTCTAGTTTAGTCTAGCTTAACTCTAGTTTAGTCTAGCTTAACTCTAGCTTAACTCTATGTAGTGTATCGTCAGCCACACGCGCCCATGCGCAGAGGTGACTGGGCTGTCCCAGGCGCTACAGCGTAGGGCGCGGAAACCCCCGCCAATCACCAGCTGTGGCGGGAAGTTTAACAGGTCAGGATTGTCCTGTCCTGTCCAGTAGGCAGTACCGGGGATTGTACATAAGCGGGACCCGGCCTGCGTGTTCTCCCTCTTGCAACGTGCTCCCAATAAAGAATGTTGCCCTATCTGCGTCTCTCGTCCGAGTACATTACAGTGGCGACGAAGGTGGGATTCTAGCCACATCGGCTACGTCGGAGACCAAGGGCACCACCAGGCCACGACCGCCGCCGCAGCCACCATGGCCAACCAGGACGGAAACACCGGTCACGTTGAGCCGTTCGACCCCGCGAATCCAGAGGCCTGGGAGTCCTACTTGGAGTGGGTCGAATGCTACCTGAGGGCCAACAAAGTCACGGAGGACAGTATGAAGAGGGACGTTCTCCTGAGCATCTGCGGGGCGGCCACCTTCGAGATCACCAAAGGTCTCTCGGCCCCCGCCCGTCTCACGGAGAAGTCCTTTGCGGAAGTCAGCAGACTCCTCACCGGTTACTTTTTGCCGCAGCCTTCGCGGGTGGCCCGCCGGTTCCTGTTCCACAGAAGGGACCAGGCTGCGGGGGAATCGGCCGCCGACTACCTGGCGGCCCTATGCAGGATCGCCGGGAACTGCAACTTTCCTCAGCTAGAGAAGACCCTGGCCGATCGCTTCACGTGGGGCCTCCACGACGAGAGGCTCCAGCAGAAGCTCTTCGCCAAAGAAGAGCTCACCCTCCAGAGCGCCTTCAGCGAAGCTGTGGCGTTCGAAAGGACTTCGAGGACCTTTCCCAAGGCCCGCACGGTCGCCGTCCACCACGAGGAGCTGGACCACGACCGCCCGGAGGAGGGAGAAGCCTACCAGCTGCGCCGCCCAGCCGGGCCACCCAACCGAGCATCCCCGCGGCCCCGAGCGCCGGAACGTCCCCTAGCGGCGGAGAGGTCTCCAGCCCCCAAGTGTGCCAGCTGCGGCGATCCCCACGACAGACGGGACTGCCAGTACAGGACCTGGGACTGCCGGAGCTGCGGGAAGACCGGCCACATCGCGAGGGCCTGCCGGACCAGGCCCAGCCGTCGGAGGCCGACCACCCACCAAGAGTCCGCGGAGTTCCACTCCACAGCATCCACGACCTTGCAGGTACTGAACTTGCCCCTGAGCGTCCCTAACAAAATCAAAATGGTGGTCCTAATAGAGGGAGCCCCATGCCAAATGGAGGTGGACTTGGGCTCCTCCATTTCCATAATATCGGAGAAGACCCTGAGGAATCTGTGTCCCGGGCAGCGGTTCCCGACAAGACCGGCGGACTTTGTTCTAAGAGACTTCCAGAAGAACCCGGTGCAGGTCGCGGGGTGGGCCCGGGTGCATGTCGAGCGGGGGTCCTTTAGGGGGCTGTTGGACATCCTGGTGGTCAAGCGCCAGCTTACCACCCTACTAGGTCTGGCGTGGTTCAAACCCCTGGGAATACGGCTGGAAGGGGTGGGGCAAATCCTATCCACCAGTGGGTTTGGGGAGGTATGCCGCGAGTTCCCCGACATGTTTGATGGGTCCCTGGGGAGCTACAAAGGGCCGGCCATCTCCCTACCGCTGGACCCCACGGTCCGACCAATCAGGCTCAAGGCCAGAAGGGTTCCTTTCGCCCTCAAGCCCAAGATAGAGGCTGAATTGGACTGGCTAATGGCCCAAGGGGTACTGGAGCCAGTAGACTACGCCACGTGGGAGACCCCTATAGTCACACCGGTCAAGCCCAACAGGGAGGTGCGGATCTGTGCTGACTATAAGTGCACCATAAACAGGGCACTTCAAGACAATCCATACGCAGTACCGGTAGTGAGCCATGTTCTGGCAGCCCTAGCAGGGTCAAAGATCTTCGGGAAGCTGGACCTGGCACAGGCCTACCAGCAGCTCCCGGTAGATGAAAAAAGGCAGAGGCCCAAACTATTGTTACACACAGGGGGGCTTTCAGGGTGCGGAGGCTACAGTTCGGGGTGAGCGGGCTCCGGGGATTTTCCAAAGCATAATGGACGCTCTCCTTAAAGGAATCCCCGGAGTCCAACCGTTTTTCGACGATGTTTTGATTGCCGCCCCAGACCTCGAGGAATTCAACAACCGCCTCAGAGAAGTGCTCCGCCGGTTCCAGTCTGCGGGGCTCAAGGTCAAGCGGGAAAAGTGCTTACTGGGAGTTCCGCGGGTGGAGTTCCTAGGGTTCGCCGTAGACTCAGCAGGAATCCACCCGACGGAAGAGAAAACACGAGCCATTGTACAAGCCCCGGCCCCACTTGCAAAGCAGAACTCCAAAGTTTCTTGGGGTTGCTAAATTTTTATCACACGTTCCTCCCACACAAGGCAGCCCTGGCAGAACCACTACACCGGCTGCTGGACAAACACGCCCCTTGGGTATGGGGCAAACGCCAAGCCTCCGCGTTCCAGGCGGTTAAAGACATGCTGGTCTCAAATGCGGTGCTCCACCACTTTGATGAGCGCCTCCCGGTCATACTAGCTTGTGACGCATCGCCATACAGGGTGGGCGCAGTCCTGGGGCACCAACTCCCAGACGGGAGGGAGGTGCCAGTAGCCTATTACTCCCGCACGCTAACACCGGCAGAGCGCAATTACGCTCAGATTGATAAAGAGGCTCTGGCCATAGTAGCGGGGGTTCACAAGTTCAACGATTAACGCTTGTGGGCGGAGGTTCATGATCACCACCGACCACAAGCCGCTCTTGGGTCTGCTAGCGCCGGACCGCCAAACCCCACAAATACTGTCCCAGAGGGTACTGAGGTGGAACCAGTTCCTAAATTCCTACATGTACACACTGGTCCACCGAGCAGGCAAGTCCATGGGCCACGCAGACGCACTCAGCCGTTTGCCGCTACCTGAAGTGGGTCCAGACCCCGCTCCCGCACACCATGTCATGCTAGTGGAGAGCCTCCCGGAGCAACCCCTCCACGCAGTGGAGGTCGCCAAGGCCACTCAGAAGCACAAGACGCTGGCACGGGTGCTCGACTGGGTGGTGAGGGGTTGGCCAGAAGGGAACATGGGGGAAGAATTCAAACCATATAAAACCAGGAGGGAGGAACTAGCAGCCCACAAAGGGTGCCTCTTATGGGGAAGTAGGGTGGTGGTCCCACCCCCGCTACAAAAGCGTGTTCTGGAGTCCCTACATGAGACCCACCCCGGCATAGTCAGAATGAAGGCCTTAGCCAGGAGCTACGTCTGGTGGCCGGGTAAGGACGGGGAAATCGAGAGCTGGGTCCGAAGGTGCCAGGCATGCCAGGAGTCGCGGCCCAAACCTCCCAGCGCCCCCGCCACACGGTGGGAGTCCACCAGAAAGCCATGGGCGAGACTCCACCTCGACTTTGCGGGGCCATTCCAGGGGCAGGTCTTCCTGATAATTGTGGACGCCTACACCAAATGGCTGGAGGTCTTTCCCGTAGCATCCACGTTCTCAGCCTCCGCCATCCGGGCACTGCGCAGGGCATTATGCACCCACGGCATTCCAGACACTATTGTCTCAGACAACGGGGCAGCCTTCACCTCTGGGGAATTCCAGGCGTTTCTCCAGAGGTACCTGATCAAACACATAAGGTCCGCCCCATTCCATCCGGCCACCAACGGTCAGGCAGAGCGCATGGTGCGCACTACAAAAGAAGCCCTTAGCCGGATAGTACAGGGGGATTGGGAACACCAACTGGCGGCTTTCCTGTTTGACAACCGGGTGATTCCCAATCCTGTCACGGGGGTAAGCCCGGCGGAACTCCTCATGGGGCGCAAGATCATAACCCGGCTTGACAGGCTACACCCCGACAGGGCTTCGGACATTCGTGAGAACCCCGAGGTCCGGGACGCGGCCAGGGGTTTCTTTGCGGGCGATCCGGTATACGCCCGGAACTATTCGAGGGGCCCGGAATGGGTGGTGGGCCGAGTGCTGCGGGTCACGGGGTCCCGCCACTACGATATATCAACCAAGGGGGGCCAGGTCGTACGGCGGCACATCGATCAGCTACGCCGCCGCACGCTACCAGAAGAACCAGCGGACACTGAAGAGGCGAGACCCGGGGAAGAGCCAACCAGGGGCCGACCAGAAGACGAGGCCCCAATTCCCTGGATACCGACGCACCAAGCGCCCGGGCCAGCAGAGCCCGAAAGACCCGCGGAACCAGACCAGCAGCCTCTGGCCGCACCACCGCCCACAGACACACCAGCAGCAGAAGCTGCGCCTCCCCCACAGGAACCCCCAAGATGGTCCACCAGGGAGCGCCGACCTCCCGTGTATCTCAAGGACTATGTACATTAACCGGGGGGGAGGGGTGTAGTGTATCGTCAGCTACACGCGCCCATGTGCAGAGGCGACTGGGCTGTCCCAGGCGCTACAGCGTAGGGCGCGGAAACCCCCGCCAATCACCAGCTGTGGCGGGAAGTTTAACAGGTCAGGATTGGCCTGTCCTGTCCAGTAGGCAGTACCGGGGATTGTACATAAGCGGGACCCGGCCTGCGTGTTCTCCCTCTTGCAACGTGCTCCCAATAAAGAATGTTGCCCTATTCGCGTCTCTCGTCCGAGTACGTTACACTCTAATTAAGACTTCCTCAGATATCTCACCCCACATCAAGAAACTGTATTTGTCCTAGCCATTCCTTGGCCTTTCAAAATCTTTGGTTCAAGCTCTTGGGCCTAATGAGTCTCAGAAGACCCTCTCTGGGAAAGTCCTGATGGCTTGTCAGTTTAGAGAGACATAGGAGTTGAGATGGACACAGGTGCAAGTGAGATCATGTGAATTTAAAAATGGAGTCTTGCAATTGCATTCCATCTCATTAGAGTACGAAACCCTGGGCAGGGTGAGTGCTTGCTTGACATTGATCATATACTAGCTGCAAAAACACATGGTCGTCACATTTCTTAGCAATACACCTGATTGGTTAACCAAGATCAGGCCAGCTGAGGGCAATCTCACATCAAGGAAGATCATTCTTTCTAGTTTGTACCTTTGGGTCATTCTTTTGACTAGGTTGGGTCTTGTGTGGCTGGAATACCTGTCTCTTGGATTTTGGACTCTGAAACTTTGCCTGAACTCCTTGACTTCAGTCTGGTCTGGTAACATCTGAACTAAAAACCTGTATCTTAGGATAGCCATTTAGATTTTATTGTTTTTTATTTACTATTTTGCACCGTTCTTATATTTTATATTTTTGTACATTCCTTTTAATAAACCTTATTAATTATACTGTAGTGTTATTAGGGTTAGGGGCTTGGTGTTATTAGGGTTTGCTCTATTTTTGCTACAGCTTCCAAAGTAATTGTTTTTGGAACTCAACTTGCAAGTGTCCTACCTTTCAGGGCTGATGACTTGATTAATGCCCAGTAGGGCTAGAGACCCTCAGACTCTCAGCTGAAGTGTTAGCCAGAGGGGCTTGTGGGGGCTCATTACCCTGGGCAGTGAGGATTCACTCCCCAGTCTTGTGGGTTTTGTTTTGCGCTGACCTGTCATTACTCCATGACACTCTGTACTTCCTGCATTTTGCGACATTTGAACTCTCTTGTTTACAAATTATGTTATTCAGAAGCTTGTATAATATGTGTGTATGGGTATGCCCAAAGATGCTCCTTTGCTATTTCTTTTTCCTCCTATCTGTATCCTCTCCTTGCTGGTCTCCCCCTCATTGCCCTCCCCCAACCCTCCTAAGTAAGAGACAGGGCAGGATCAAAGTCCCTTATGTTGGGGTTGTCCTGCTGCCAGGGTTGAGAAGTTCCCCAGCATACAGTTCTTGTTCAGCCTGGGAGCTGGCACTTCAGACCCCCACAGTGTCTTGCCCCTTTCTAGCCCATGTCCCTGTATAGTTTGGCCTTCTTTTGTTCCCCAAAACACTTGCATTTGTTGAGTGAGGAACTGAGGAGAAAGGAAGCCTCCCTGTTCACTGCTCACACAGACACAGAAATACAAAACCTTCCCTGCTTTGCTTTGTTTCCTTCACATAGGCAAGCAGTAAATTCTGTTTGGCTCCCAGGGATGGATTTGATCACAGCTTGGCTCCAATGAATGCCACAGCCCATTCCCTGCTGGGACACAACACAAGGGAACAAGCATTTGTGTTTTGAAGCCTCTCCCGGACACAGTAAGGATGAAGAACAGCACTGTCATGCAATCCCAGGCAGAATCGACTCCAGTTTAAACCCATCAGTTTAATGGATTTAGACTGGAGGAACTCTGCATAGGATTGCACTGTTGGTCATGTTACAAAGGGATTTCAGTCCTGCAAGCCTGAGAGCCAGACAGCTCAGGGCATGAAGGGACCCGAAATGGGTGGGCAGGGCATTAAGTGTCACCAGGTTTCTAGATTGATGTGTGTGAATATGCATGCATCCAGGTATTTATATTTGTACAATGGATTCTGGAACTGATTTTTTCCCAGTGTTTGGTACCAGGCCTTTTCCAGAGTATACACAGTTTGCATGTCCAGGTTTTTCATTTGAATGTTCAGGTTTTTCTGGATTTGCTAAATGTGCCAGCTCTGTGAATAGTTAAGGTAGCAAGGACAAAAGGAATATATGGCATGGAAGGGAGGACATCAGAATAGCAACTGCAGTTCATTTTCACTGGTCACAAGAAGATTGATCCAGTTCTTCTTCCAGTAGTCTACAGAAAAGAGTGCACCATATTCTGGGTAAATACTGGCCTGTATCCTCTTACTCTACTCAGAAAAGTTTTATGTCTTCCTCCTGCTGAAATGGCTCCCTGTGGAAGAGGCTGAGCCATTTAAGTTGGAGGAAGGCTTCAAATACAGCAGAGTGGTGGGATACAGGGTAGTATTTGCCAAGGACATACAGCATCCTCTGTTCTAACTTCCACTTGTCACCTGAGGAAAACAGTGGTTTGAAGTCACATGCCATTTACTTACTGCTGATTTTTCGTCTTTTTCCTACTCTCAGAAGTGCTACCTGTTCCACATGCAGGGCTGGAGAGACAGGCACAAATTAGAAGTCTCAATGTGTGGATGAGACGATGGTGTAGGGAGGAAGGGTTTAAGTTTGTTAGGCACTGGGATGCTTTCTGGAACAAGCGGGAGCTGTACAAAAGAGACGGTCTCCACTTGTCCCCAGATGGAACCAAGCTGCTGGCGCTTAAAATCAAAAAGGTGGCAGAGCAGTTTTTAAACTAAATCTTGGGGGGAAAGCCGACAGGAGATGAAATGTCTCTGGTTCGGGAGGACTCATCTCAAAGAGATGAAGGGTTAGCTGTTACTTTTCTACTGGGTAATGGATCAGAGTTGTCCACTGAGATGGTGACAAACAGTATGGGCTACCTGCCAAAGTCTCGAGGCAGCAGGAGGAAGGCTGCGGGCCTAACTTGCCTGGGAAATTATAGATGTTTGTATACAAATGCTAGAAGTGTTCAAAGTAAAATTGGGGAGTTGGAATGTTTAGTGTTGGGGGGAAACAGACATTGTGGGAATTTCAGAAACTTGGTGGAATGAGGAGAATCAGTGGGACACGGTGATTCCTGGGTATGTTATATCGGAAAAATAGGGAGGGAAGGGTTGGAGGTGGGGTGGCTCTGTATGTCAGAGAGGGCATACAGTCCAGTAAGACTGAGGTCAAAAAATTAGATTCCCTTCTAGAAATGCTTTGGGTCGAAATAGAGGGCTCAAAAAGAAATTTAACTATGGGAGTTTGTTATGGCCCACCAAATCAAAAGATAGAGGATGATTATAATATGATGGAAGGATTAAAGATAGCGGCTAAACGTAAAAACTGTGTCGTAATAGGTGATTTTAATTACCCGCAGATTGATTGGGTCAATATGTGTTTGGGTCAAGAGAAAGAGATTGAGTTTCTAGATGCTCTCAATGACTGTGCTGTGGAGCAGATGGTCACAGAACCTACCAGGGGTGGGGCAATCCTGGATTTGGTCCTAAGTAATGGCCAAGACTTGGTAAGAGATGTAAAAGTGATCGCACCGCTTAGGAGCAGTGACTATAACGTTATTGATTTCACCATTTGTATAAATAGGGAGTTGCCCCAAAAGACCAGCACAACCACGTTTAACTTTAAAAGGGGTAAATTCTCTGAGATGAGGAGGCATGTGAAGAGGAAACGGAAAGGAAAGGTAAACACAGTCAAAACCCTTGGGGAAGCTTGAAGGCTATTTAAAACTACAATCCTAGAAGCTCAGATAAAATATATACCACAAGTTAGGAAAGGCATAAACAGGTATAAGAGAAGGCCTGCATGGTTAACAAACAAAGTAATGGAATCTGTAAAAGGTAAGAAGGACTCCTTTAAGCGGTGGAAAGCTAGTCCAAGTGAGATTAATAAAAGGGAACACAGGCTGTGGCAAATCAAATGCAAGACTGTGATCAGGCAGGCAGAAAGGGACTATGAGGAGCATATTGCAAAAAACATAAAGACCAACAATAAAAATTTCTTCAAATATATTAGAAGCAGGAAACCAACCAGGGAGGCAGTGGGGCCCTTGGATGACCAAGAGGTCAAAGGATTACTGAAGGAGGATAGGGAAATGGCTGAGAAGCTGAATGCATTTTTTGCCTCCTTCTTCATTGTGGAAGACGAGAAGTGTTTGCCCGCTCCAGAACCACTAATTTTGGAAGGGGTGTTGAAAGACCTGAGTCAGATTGAGGTGACAAGAGAGGAGGTCCTACAACTGATTGACGAATTAAAAACTAATAAGTCACCAGGTCTGGATGGCATACATCCAAGAGTTCTGAAAGAACTCAAAGTTGAATTTGTGGATCTCCTGACAAAAATATGTAATCTTTCATTGACATCTGCTTCTGTTCCTGAGGACTGGAAGGTAGCAAATGTCACCCCCATCTTTAAAAAGGGTTCCAGAGGAGATCCGGGAAATTACAGGCCTGTCAGTCTGACTTCAATACCGGAAAAGTTGGTAGAAACCATTATCAAGGACAGAATGAGTAGGTACATTGATGAACACAAGTTATTGAGGAAGACTCAGCATGGGTTCTGTAAGGGAAGATCTTGACTCACTAACCTGTTACAGTTCTTTGAGGGGGTGAACAAGCATGTGGACAAAGGGGACCCAATAGATGTTGTTTACCTTGACTTCCAGAAAGCTTTTGATAAAGTTCCTCATCAAAGGCTCCTTAGTAAGCTCGAGAGTCATGGAGTAAAAGGACAGGTCCTCTTGTGGATCAAAAACTGGCTAATTAATAGGAAGCAGAGAGTGAGTATAAATGGGCAGTCTTCGCAGTGGAAGACAGTAAGCAGTGGGGTGCTGCAGTACTGAGTCCCATGCTCTTTAACTTGTTCATTAATGATCTGGAGTTGGGAGTAAGCAGTGAAGTGGCCAAGTTTGCAGATGACACTAAATTGTTCAAGGTGGTGAGAGCCAGAGAGGATTGTGAGGCTCTCCAAAGGGATCTGTTGAGGCTGGGTGAGTGGGCGTCAACGTGGCAGATGAGGTTCAATGTGGCCAAGTGCAAAGTAATGCACATTGGGGCCAAAAATCCCAGCTACAAAAACAAGTTGATGGGTTGTGAACTGGCAGAGACTAACCAAAAGAGAGATCTTGGGGTCATGGTAGATAATTCACTGAAAATGTCAAGACAGTGTGCGATTGCAATAAAAAAAAAAGGCCAACACCATGCTGGGTATTATTAGGAAGGGAATTGAAAACAAATCAGCCAGTATCATAATGCCCCTGTATAAATCGATGGTGCGGTCTCATTTGGAGTACTGTGTGCAATTCTGGTCACTGCACCTCAAAAAGAATATTATAGCATTGGAAAAAGTGCAGAAAGGGGCAACTAGAATGATTAAAGGTTTGGAACACTTTCCCTATGAAGAAAGGTTAAAACGTTTGGGGCTCTTTAGCTTGGAGAAATGTCGACTGCAGGGTGACATGATACAGGTTTACAAGATTATGCATGGGATGGAGAAAGTAGAGAAAGAAGTCCTTTTCTCCCTTTCTCACAATACAAGAACCTGTGGGCATTCAATGAAATTGCTGAGCAGTCGGGTTAAAATGGATAAAAGGAAGTACTTCTTCACCCAAAGGGTGATTAACATGTGGAATTCACTGCAAACCATAGCCAGTTTCAAGAGGGGATTGGTTAAAAATATGGAGCAGAGGTCCATCAGTGGCTATTAGCCTCAGTGTGTGTGTGTGTGTGTGTGTGTGTGTGTGTGTGTGCATATTGGCTGCTGTGTGATACAGAGTGTTGGACTGGATGGGCCATTGGCCTGATCCAACATGGCTTCTCTTATGTTCTTATGTACTCATGGGATCACTCAGTGTCTTATTCTCTTGTTGTCACATAATACTTGAAAGTTTCTATGCATTGCTTTTAGAACATTTCTGGGTTCCTGTCATAAATAGCATGTTTCTCCTTGCAAAATAGCCTACACACTTCCCCCTCTCTTGTTTTAAACTATGTAATTTAATTCTCAATTCTTCCCTCTATTTAAATCTAGTGAGAGTCTGTTTTTGTTTATGCATTTCACTTCAGTGAACTAGTCTCGCAGTGCTGCATTTCTAGGCAGTGGTATCTGTTCATTTCATTGCTGGCAAGAAGGGGATGTTCTTGTACTGACCCAGCAATTTCATCATTTTGCAATTTTGTTTGCTTGCATTACTGGTTAGAGGCCTGTTTAGTTCAGAGAAGGACAGTGTTGTTTTCATTAGCTTTGATTGTTTGGCTGCTCCTCTTCTGCGGTGAAGGAAGTTTTGGCTGCTTCAGCTGCTCTGGCACCAAAAAGTGAATGCTTTTTTCTGTTGTGTGAGGAACAAGGAGACTTGGGAAAGTCTTTGACGCCTTTCTTTTCTGTCTCAAAACTTCCGGTTTGTCTTGAAAGCATACAATTGTCAAGCAGTACTGATAGAGGGAGACTTGAGACAGTTGAAGAGCAAAGGTTGAGGAGGATGTTCTTTTTGAGCTATAGAGCAAAACCCTGATCTCCCACTATGGAGAGTAAGAGCTTCCAGAAGGATGCAAAGTAAATAGGACTCCTGACACTTTAAAGACAAACTTATCTTCGAGGGAAGGTTCTTATGGACAGAGCCTGCATCTTCTGATCCTCACTGTACAGGCTTTCATATACAGAAGGTTTGAAAGCAAACAAACAATGGAGTTATAGATCATAACATGTATGAAGGACTGGGTGACTTGTAATTATGTAAAATTTGCATCCAATCAATAAGTGATACAGAGACAATTCATTAGCTGAACTAAGCTTGTTAATGCCCTTGATCAGTCATGAGTCCTATTTAAAAAAAATATCACAGATATCAGGAGATAACAATCCTGAATCCGGGTTCAACCCAGTGAAGGACATCATGTGAAGCACTTCCAGAAGGACTGGTCAATTCTAGTGTCAGATCAGGACCTGCATATTTTCCTGGGGGAAAATACATTTTTAACAAAAAGGGGGGGGAGTGTCTTCTACTGTGGACTGAAGCCTCTATTCATGTATAAAGAGAAGAAAATATAAGAAAAAATTGTTTTCCCCTAAAGCATCCTTTCCCTAGGACACTCTCCATCCATCTTCTTCAGCTGCCTACCTTAACCTCCAGCACCACCAACTTCCTTGTTCTCCATTCTTATCATCATATCACTTGTGGTGAACAGAGTAGGGGGTTTTTTGGCAGGGAGGGGGTTTCAATCCGGAGGCAAGATTTGCAAAACAAGCATGCAAAGGAGCTGTCAGGGCTGGGCCTGCTGACCCAAGATGGAAGAGGCCAAAGCAGCCATTCATGTGGGCCTGGAATCAAGAGCAGATGTATTGGCTCGAAGTACCCTGTTTAATGGCTTAGTGTCTGTGGAAAGGAAAAGTGGGAAAGGAAGAGGTATTCCAGCATATGTGACCAGATAAAAATCCCCCAGAGGTTTCCATGATGGGCACACCCAGTTTAAAAATAGCAGCCCGAGGGCAGGGTGGGACACAGTCAGGAGAGCTATTTTTAATCCTTGGGGATGTGCCTCAATAGTGTCAGCTTCCAGCTGAAAGTTGAAAGAGGCAGAAGAGCAGAAAGGCAATGAGACTCCAGGATGCATTTCAATGGGTTAGTCATGCTAGTCTGCTCCTGCAAAACTAAAAGAGTCTTGTGGCATCTTCAAGACTGACAGATATATTGGAGCACAAACTTTTATATACTGGAGTCCAGTTAATTGCAGTTACTACCCACATGGGCAGAAAGGGGGGGGGAATACCGCAGCCCTGCACACTACTCTTGCTACAGCGGGTGAGGAACAGTGCAACTGTAAGCAGAGTTATGCCCTTCTAAACCCCTCATCTTCAATTGACTTAGAAGGGTGTGATGCCAGGGATGCAGAGAACAGGACTTGGAGCAGGCAGATAAGCCCAGCTGCAGCAGCTTTATGTCCTGTTACATAAGGAGGCTAGAAATCTCTGTCCAGTGTCCAAGGTAAGAAGAGACATTCCTCCTAAGGTCAGCTGCTATTTTAAACCTTCTCTTCACTGTTAAAAACTGCACTGCAAATATGCTTTGATGGAGAGGAAATTAACCATCAATTACATTAGCATCCTCTTGCGTCCTACAAAAGGCTTCCTTGAGATCAATGAGAATAAAGAGTCCTATCAAGGATAGAGCTGGCCTGCCCCCTCATTTATCTTCCTCCCGCCTCTTCTCTCTGGGTTTCTCCATGATACACAGCTCAACAGGCAAGCTGGAGCCATAAACCAGGACTGGAGTCTTGGACCTACTTCCCAGAACTGCAACAGTTCATTAGCATCCTGACTCCTTTCCCAGTTTCCTTGATTGAAAACTCTTGTGCCCTACGAGAACATCCCTCAAGATTTATTGTGTCTACTTATATCTGTTTCCGGTATAGTTACGCTTTAGGAACAGCGCTTCTTGGCTATAAAGCTGCATACATTTCACTTCAAACAAATTAAATTAAAGGTGACTTCATAGGGTTATTTTTTAAAAAAAATCTTGGAGATGATGTCTTTTTCATATTTAAGAAAAAATGTTGCATGAAGAACGTGAAGTCTGGTTGCCTCTTCTTTCTTCTGTGTGTTTTAGCAGAGGGTTTTTTTCAAAAAAAATTCTTTCACAAATATGAAGAACAGAAGTACTCGCCTTGTAAATGTCTACTGAATTATAGCAGTTTGTGCTTTGCATTTGGCTCACCCTGCAGTCCCCTCCTGTTAGCTGTCTGCCCATATACTTCCAGGGAATGGGGCCCAAGAAGCTCAATGAATGCAGTCCTGGGCCAAAGAGATATATCACAGCCCACCCATTCAGCAGCCACAAACTGCATGCGGCAGCAGGCTTGTTAGAGGGAGCCAACAGGCCATGTGAAGGACCTCTGGAAGTCTGGACTGAAGGCAATTCTGTAGCTGCTGTCTACAACCACTGATCAAAGCTCACGACTTGCATAGGAGGTTGAACACACATAATTAGCACACCCATCCTTCTCCAAATCATTAAGCATTGCAGAATGAGGAAGACCAGTCATCTCTCCTGCTTGCTCCACTTTCCCACGGTTTCCCTTGGTTCTTGCCTTGACTGTTAACCTTGACTGTTAACCACTTTTTTTTAACAGTCTGGTGTTCATCATAGGTTGGACAAGCAAATTTTGCTACTTGTGTCCTCTTCTGATACACAGGCTGTGAGGACATGTGCCTTTTCAGTAGGGTTGCCAGTCTCCAGGTGGGGGCAGGGGATCCCCTGGTTTGGAGGCCCTCCCCCCACTTCAGGGTCATCAGAAAGCAGGGGGGGGGAAATGTCTGCTGGGCACTCCATGATTCCCTTTGGAGATCGATTTCCATAGGGTATAATGGAGAATTGATCAGCAGGTATCTGGGATTCTGGGGAGGCTGTTTTTTGAGGTAGAGGCACCAACATTTCAACACAGCATCCAGTGCCTCTCCCCAAAATACCCTCCAAGTTTCAAAAACATTGGACTGGGGAGTCCAATTCTATGAGTCCCAAAAGAAGGTGCCTCCCTATCCTTCATTATTTCCATTGAAAAGGTGTGAGGTCCCTTTCAATGTGATTGCCAGAACTCCCTTTGGAGTTCAATGATGCTTGTCACACCCTTGCTCCTGGCTCCACCCCCAAAGTCTCCTAGCTCCACCCCCAAAGTCCCCAGATATTTCTTGATTTGGACTTGGGAATCCTACTTTTCAGTGACTGACTGAGCCTGTCTACTGGAACAACCCTTTGTATGAATTTAACTAGCTGCCCTAAATTTCGCAGATGCAGAATATACACTTGTAAAGGGGGGGGGGGGGGGGATGAATCAAATCAAATCAAATTTTATTCTTATATCCCGCCCTCCCCCACCAGAAGGCGGGCTCAGGGCGGCTCACAGACATGACACGTCATGATTTAATTAAGACAGATAAACAACATTTTAAGTATAGTACAGTTACATAAATAGATTAAAATAGATAAAAATAGGTGCTATAAATTCTGTCATCCCAATTACATACTATCAAACATCAGTTTCAGTTACACATAAGATGGCTAAAGTTACGATGATTTAATCAGTTTAGTCTGGTCCTAATTCAAATGTGAGCTGGAAAAGAGAGGTTTTGCAAGCCCTGCGGAACTGGTTCAGGTCCCGCAGGGCTCGCACCCCCTCTGGAAGTTGGTTCCACCAGCGAGGGGCCATTAATGAAAAGGCTTGCTCCCGAGTTATCTTCAGTCTGGCCTCTCTTGGCCCAGGGATTTGTAGAAGGTTTTGGGAGCTAGATCTTAACGCTCTCCTGGGGATATATGGGGAGAGGCGGTCCCTGAGGTAGGCAGGTCCTCGACCATATAGGGCTTTAAAGGTAATAACCAGCACCTTATAACAAACGCGGTAGACGACCGGTAGCCAATGCAGATCCCGCAGCACAGGCCGCACGTGTTCCCACCTAGGTAGTCCCACCAACAGCCTGGCCACTGCATTCTGCACTACCTGAAGTCTCCGCGTTCAACACAAGGGCAGCCCCATGTAGAGGGCATTGCAGTAGTCTAATCTTGAGGAGACCGTTGCGTGGATCACAGTTGCTAGGTCGTCGCGTTCCAAGAAGGGAGCCAACTGCCTCGCCCTCTTGAGGTGGAAGAAGGCGGATCTTGCGGTGGTGGCTATCTGGGCCTCCATTGATAGCGAGGATTCCAGTAGCACCCCCAGGCTCTTGACCTTGCGCACTGGTATCAGTGGCGAATCGTCAAAAGCCGGCAGAATAATCTCCCCTCCCGGTCCGTCCCGACCCACGCAAAGGACCTCAATCTTCGTTGGGTTCAACTTCAACCTGCTCAGCCTGAGCCAGCCAGCCACGGCTTGTAACGCCTGGTCCAAATTCTTCAAGTAGAGATGCTTCTAGTAGGGATTTTGGGGGGCCCTTTAAATTGCTGTTTGCAATAAGTGTGCATGGGAGGGAGGGAAGTGTTGCCTGAAGTCCAAATGGCAAATTCACTGCTCAGTGTTCAGGGTTGCATGCATTTAAAGGGTCCTCTTAAGAATGGGGGCACACCTGAAGGGAAGCAAATTTGCCTCTTGGAGTTCAGGCACGTGCCCTCCCCCGCTTCTTGCAAGAAGTGGGGGGTGGTGGTGGTGCTGAGCTCCAGCAAATTTGCCACTTGGAGTTCAGGCATGCAGGGTGCCAGTCCACAATATGATGACATCATTTCTGTGTGACATCATCATGTTGTAGTTGTCCCCACCTCCTCCAGGAACACCACACAAAGTTCCCTGCCAGGAAGGAGGCAAGACCTGGCAATCCTAGCTCCTAGGTTAGATAGTGTAAGGTTTTGCCAGTTACTGACCCAAAGAACTCAAGCACATATGAAAATGGTCAAGGCTTAATGAGTCAGGTACAATGACCTTCTTGCTGAAGAGCCATTGCCAAGAATAATTTGCATACCAATAAAGCAAATAATATAGGAAACAAAAAGGTGCACAAAATTTAAGCTCCCCCTAGAGTCTGCTATAAGAACATAACATAAGAACATAAGAGAAGCCATGTTGGATCAGGCCAACGGCCCATCAAGTCCAACACTCTGTGTCACACAGTGGCAAAAAATGTTATATACACACATACACTGTGGCTAATAGCCACTGATGGACCTGTGCTCCATATTTTTATCTAAACCCCTCTTGAAGGTGGCTATACTTGTGGCCGCCACCACCTCCTGTGGCAGTGAATTCCACATGTTAATCACCCTTTGGGTGAAGAAGTACTTCCTTTTATCCGTTTTAACCTGTCTGCTCAGCAATTTCATCGAATGCCCACGAGTTCTTGTATTGTGAGAAAGGGAGAAAAGTACTTCTTTCTCTACTTTCTCCATTCCATGCATTATCTTGTAAACCTCTATCATGTCACCCCGCAGTCGACGTTTCTCCAAGCTAAAGAGTCCCAAGCGTTTCAACCTTTCTTCATAGGGAAAGTGCTCCAGCCCTTTAATCATTCTAGTTGCCCTTCTCTGCACCTTCTCTAATGCTATAATATCCTTTTTGAGGTGCGGCGACCAGAACTGCACACAGTACTCCAAATGAGACTGCACCATCGATTTATACAGGGGCATTATGATACTGGCTGATTTGTTTTCAATTCCCTTCCTAATAATTCCCAGCATGGCGTTGGCCTTTTTTATTGCAAACGCACACTGTCTTGACACTTTCAGTGAGTTATCTATCATGACCCCAAGATCTCTCTCTTGGTCAGTCTCTGCCAGTTCACACCCCATCAACTTGTATTTGTAGCTGGGATTCTTAGCCCCAATGTGCATTACTTTGCACTTGGCCACATTGAACCGCATCTGCCACGTTGACGTCCACTCACCCAGCCTCAACAGATCCCTTTGGAGTTCCTCACAATCCTCTCTGGTTCTCACCACCCTGAACAATTTAGTGTCATCCGCAAACTTGGCCACTTCACTGCTCACTCCCAACTCTAAATCATTTATGAACAAGTTAAAGAGCATGGGACCCAGTACCGAGCCCTGCGGCACCCCACTGCTTACCGTCCTCCACTGCGAAGACTGCCCATTTATACTCACTCTCTGCTTCCTATTACTCAGCTTTCAGATCAGCAATCACAAAGCAACTTGCAATTTGTGTGACCCACCCAGGCATGCTAGTGGCTATGATTTGATGCTATATAATTTGCCTGGGCCTAGTGGTATCTTTCCCATACCCTGTGCAGTGGCCACCATGTGACTTTTCTGAGCAACCTGATATAGCAGGGGTGGCCAATGGTAGCTCTCCAGATATTTTTTGCCTACAACTCCCATCAGCCCCAACCATTGGCCATGCTGGCTAGGGCTGGTGGGAGTTGTAGGCAAAAAACATCTGGAGAGCTACTGTTGGCCACCCCTGCAATATAGGGTTGCCAAGTCCCCAGGTTCCCATAGCGGGGGACATTCACGCACACTTTGTACCTATTGTACCACAGAGTTTTCCCTCCCAAATGGCTAGAGCATCCAGGAAAACCATAGAATTTTCCTGGAAGTGCCTAGAGTGGTCCCACAAGGGCCCTGCCATTTTGATGACATCACTTCCGGGTGATGTCATCGTGGCAGCGATGTAGGGGGAGCTTTTCCCCACCGGCCCAATGTGGGCCAGCGGGTTGGGAACCTCCTGGGCAGGGAATTCCCCGCCCGGACCAGGGGCTTAGCAGCCCTAACCTGATACCTTACAAATTTTGCACTTTAGCCAGATTTTCCCAGGGAAAAGCTGCCTAGGAGGGGGGAAGTGGAGAGTCAGTGTGGTGTAATGGTTACAGGATGCCTCTGACTTCTAAGAGTGATATGGATAAGCGCTCAGAACATTGGAATTAATTTCCTTTGTGTCTACCAACATAACAAGTAACATTATTGGATTGGAATAAGAATCAAGAGGAAGAATTGATTATTTACACATTGTGATGTGAATTACAACATCACTGTAAGCCTAGCCACTGTTGAAGATTTGTAAAAGAAATTGAAATGGAGAAATTAAAGCACCTGGGTCTTCATTTGGAGAACTGAGGCTATGACATCTCCGTGGAACATTATTTCCATTTTTTGATTGCCTAGCGTCTGTGTGATTTTTGTGTTGGATATTGTAATGGTTATGGTGCCAGACTAGGATCTAGATGTCCCAGGTTCTACCATGGTACTCTGCCATGGAAGTTTGCTGGATGACCTTGAGCCAGTCAATTTATATCAGCCTGATCTACTTCACAGATTGACTGTGAGAATACAACAGAGGAGAAGAGAATGGTGTATGCTGGTTTGCACTCCCATTAAGTAGAAAGGTGAAAGAGAAAGGAAGTAAATATATAAGGTAATATATAAGGACTGAGGTAGGCAGATAAATGAAACATTTGTTGGTAAATGAGAAGGAAGCAGGAATGGGATTAGGCTATGCCAGGAGGAGAGAAATAAGAAATAGTGTGGGGAAGGTGATACCTGATAAAATATAATGCCCCCCTGCAACTCTTTATGGGTTCGACTTGTATGTACCTCAGATACATAGAGCTCTCCTAACTGCTTCCTCCTCTTAGTGAGAACCAAACTGTTACTCCTTGCTTTTTGGGCAGAGCTGAGGGATAGTGTCACTCTTTAACCTCAGCATGGCTTTTCTCCAGCATAGGAAATGAGATCTCTCTCGTGTCCCTGCCACATTCACAACTTTCAATGCATTCCTAGGGAAAGGGAGTCCAGCCAAGAGAAACCACAACTCGTGTTGTACAGAACCATGGCTGTTTCATCTTTCCCTGACAATGAGCCACACAGGGGCCAAAGCTTCCCTTGAAAAATAGGGAGGGAGGTGAGGTAGAGTAAGGGTCAAAGCTTAGATGTGATCTGCTGTTTTCAGGTAGTTAGTTCTTCTTTGGTGCCCTGTGATTAACTTTTTTGGCTCCCTGTTCAAAGAGACGAGCGAGCAGGCTCTGGTCACCCTCTCTTTTCTTCATGAGATTGCACAGGCCAGAACTGTGGTTAGCACATAGGGCTGCAGAATGATTGTTAGGATGGTAAGAAATCTGGCTTGCCTTAAATCCTCCCCTGCAACTGGAAGGGTTGTAATGTTAAATAAGGGCAAGAAGAGAGCTGGATGCCATTGCAAATGTTTGCCTGGAATAAGCTGTCTTCAGCTCCATGTTGTGGTAGCTAGGAGAAATCATTTAGCATAAATACACATATAGGAATGTAATATGAAGAGTCTTAATCTGCTTGAGGGTTTATTTCATCCAGCATTTAAAGCTGCTTGCACATAGAGATGATTCTCCATGTAGCTTTCATAGCTACTATGAAAACAGAGGCATTGGCAATGAAGTGCCTACACAACAGTTCTCCCCACATTCTTCTTGGTTACCAAGAGGTTTTAAGGGGGACTTTTTATTAAATTGGCAACAGACAGATCATTACACTGTTATAACAATACAATTAATATATCTGAATCTTATCGTGGCCAAATCTGTGGATACTTTAATCCAGAGATTTGAGCCAAGAACTGTCGAGACAGGTCTCTCTGCAAACCTGAAAACCACAGGTTAGTAGAAAATTCTGAGATCTGAAAACAAAATGCATAGGGGCACTAAAAATCCCTGAAGTAATTGAGGGAATATGAAGGGATTATCATTATAATTTTGCAATGCAACAGACTGGATACTTTTTTAAAAATGTAGAAGATGGGAACTGGTCAATTGTGGTAATCGATGGTTAGCCATAATGCCACAGCAACCTGTCAGTTACTGATGTTTGGACCCTTCCATAGTGTGGGGGGGAAATGGTGGACAGTGAAAGAACTTCTGCTTTGCATGCAGAAGTTCCAAGGTTCAATTCCTACCATTTCCAGTGAAAAGGACCAGATAACAGGTAACATGAAAGACCTCACCCTAAGATCTTGGAGACCCACAGTTAGTCTGAGTGGACAATGGTCTGATTCAGAATGAGGCAGTTTCATGTGCCTTCATGAGTGTTCATAGAGGCTGAGTAAAGGAAAATGGCACTGATGTGGGAGGGATCAGCAAAAATCTACATTGCATTTGATAGTGCTTTGACTGTGATTGCTCCAAAAAGACCATACCAAACCAGGTTTGGGGAAAACTGCAGCAAAGTGGGGCAAAATATGACAAATTGCTAACACAGTTATACGGATGCTTTCTAAAACAGCTCTACTATAAAGATGTTGAAGCAGCAGCCTATCACCAGCCAGCAGAATGCCCCTGGGAAGCCCCAAAACAGTTCATCAAGTCAAGAGTTTTCCCATGTAATTTATTCCTATCATCAGGCATTTGGAGGTACCTGTACCAAATAGTGGCTATACGATATGTAGAGTGCCTCTAGTGGTGGAAGACTAAAGTGATGACTCAATTAGCTCTCTGCCAGGATCACCACTTTCTCTTTGATTTAGGTGTTCTTCACATGGCATGTTTGCTCTTTCAGATAACAAGATTTGTCTAAAGATTAGGACTGTTTCAGTATTGCTCCTACTATGACTGTTACATTGGAAATGCTGTCACGATGGAAGAGTCCCTTTATTTTCTTTCCTTACATCACTGAAGTGATATAGGTGGGAGAGAATGGGATCATAGCTGCACCTCAACCTACATTTACTCACTAGGCTATTTGCATAATCTTTACATGCATACACACTATATGTCCACGTCCAAGAGAGCTCTGCTTTTGCGTAGAGATTCTGCATCCTGTAAACAGCCATATACGCATTCACTATATGTTCCAGACATGCAAAATGGCTCATGTTTCTGAGTTGTGTGGACTTGGGGTAAAACAGTCAAGATTCAGGCTACCCCAAGCTTTTCTCTTTCTCTTCCCCTTGAGAGATATTCCTGAAACATTCTTCCTTCCTTGCCACAATTCATTTGGAATCAGATGATACTATTAAGACACATAATTACTACATATTAATGATCCTAGGGTCTTAAATCAGTAAATAGATTGCATGCTTTCCAAAAGCTGCCTTGTTGGGGCTTGGAAAGATTCTTAACTGATTAGATACATTTCTTTTGCCAATTCAGCATGTTTCTCTGGCTCAAATTTTGATTGGCTGGGGCAGTTTTAGCATAAATTAATCTATCAGAAATTCAGTCCAATTGTGGTTTTAAAAAGTGCTCATCCAACTTCAATAAAATCTTCAATATCCCTGTGGTTTTGGCAGGATTACCATATTCTGTGGTAATGAATTACGTTTCAGTGGACTAAATTTGTAGAATTCTATCTCTGACTTCTCTGGGATGGATTATTGAATAAACTCAATATTGAATGAAGGACGTATCTACAGGGAACTACAGTGCTGATGCTGAACATTCCAAATATTATCTATTTTCTAGCCATAAAAAAGCAGGATGTGGTTTGCCTTAGATCCCATTATTTGTTAACTCAGCTCTCCTTTTTTTATACATAAAATGGATTGCAATTGTAAACCCAGGATGTACTGCAAAGGGAATTCCATAGGCACTATGTTTAACATTGTGTAATCTACTTTTCGGTATGCTATTTTTATAATATCTTGCCAAGAAAGATGAGCAAATCCTTGTGGTAAAAACCATTGAGTCTCAAATGGCACAACATTCATTTGTGAGAGCTATATATAAGATTACCAGACTCACACCTTCAAATCCAAAAGCTGGGGGGGGGGGTGATATTGAAGGCCCTGTGACATAAAATTCAAATGATTGCCCGGAAGTGACATCACCACACACACACACACACACACACACACACACAGACTCCATGAATTCCATATGTTCTAAGTAACGGCCATAGATATTAGAAAAAATTCCCAGAGCATTGTAGACACTTGGACATCACTTCCGGGTGTGGAATCATGTCATTCCCCCTCTAAATTTGTCTCCTGTAGCTCATACAGTTGAGCCTGGGTAAAAGAATATGGGAGCAGGACAGAGTTCACACACAGGGGGAGGGCATCTGGTAAACCTAGTTAGTTCCTGCATGCTGCCTGGGACAAAGACAGCCATGGGCATAATCCTGCTTCCTATCTCTAAGGAGGGAGCAAATATTTCTGCTGCTATCACATTTATAGACTGCTAAAAGTAAGACCAGTGAGGAATGTTTCCCACCTGACAGTCTCAGGTAAACTGTATCTTATGCAAAATCAAATTCCTTGATGTTAAACTGAAGCAATCATTTGGCAAGGAGGTCCATGTTTATTAGAAAGGTGCACACCTCTGGGTAGTTGTTATAATGTTTCATAACATGCACTGTTTAAACTCATGTGATTTGAAGAAATCAACTCAGAAAGTAGTTCCTCCCCCATCCCAAAGCTGATAAATGAAGTTGAGCAGGGAAAGCACAGGATGAGAGGGAGTACAGTGAAGGGAGAGGGTTGGCCAAACCAGTATAGCAGGGTCAATTATCCACTGCACAGTCCTTATCACTAGATTGCTTTGTGCTTCTGGTTGTCCACTGTGTGCTTTAAGGGTGGATTTTTTCTTGTGAAGTAACTGAATCCAGAACAACCTACAGTTCCTGGAAAGCCCTGTATCTGGACAACACCTTCCCCTATCAGGTTCTTTCCTGGCCTCACACATACTCTCCTCTGATGGGATGGGTAGTCAACAAAGTCATTAGTCAATATTTGTGCTAGCCCTGATGAAGATTATCAGAGAGTATCTGTATCAGGCAAGGCAGGGAAGGTCTCTAGGAAGGGCCAGCAGCCTCACTTCTACATTTCTTACCCTCACAGCGTCTGCCAGAGAACCTAGATACACTGGCTGCTCAGGGCCTATGCTTTTTGGCAGGGCCCACATTTCTGCACCTACCCTGTTTATCTATAAAAGCCTGAGGCAAACACCCACATCCCTCTCTTCGATACAAATTTAAAATGTGAATTTTTGATCCATACCAAAACTTTATTGCTCCGTTTCATCCTGTTACAAAAACAACAAGTTATCTTATGGCTGTATGAGAACTAGCAAATATGTTATGGCTTATGATTTTGCAAGCCATGGCCTACTTTTTCAGATGCACAGAACAGTCGAAGAACCACCTGATGGTGTTATTTCTTTGTTCACAAGCCCAATACTTGATCTGTAGGTAGTCAGCAAAGTCATTAGTCAATATTTGTGCTAGCCCTGATGTTCACAGGTCCCAATTCTTGACCTATCCTACCATAGATTCTCCTGTGACAATGAGCCCACATAGGTGACCAGCTGGGAAAAGCTCTCACACACATGGTCAGTTAAGAACATAAGAACATAAGAGAAGCCATGTTGGATCAGGCCAATGGCCCATCCAGTCCAACACTCTGTGTCACACAATGGCAAAAAACCAAGTGCCATCAGGACATCCACCAGTGGGGCTAGGACACTAGAAGCCCTCCACTGTGCTCCCCCAAGCACAAAGAATACAGAGCATCACTGCCCCAGATAGAGAGTTCCAATGATAAACTGTGGCTAATAGCCACTGATGGATCTCTGCTCCACATGCTTATCCAATCCCCTCTTGAAGCTATCTATGCTTGTAGCCACCATCACCTCCTGTGGCAGAGAATTCCATGTATTAATCACCCTTTGGGTGAAGAAGTACTTCCTTTTATCAGTTCTAACCCAACTGCTCAGCAATTTCATTGAATGTCCACGAGTTCTCATATTGTGAGAAAGGGAGAAAAGTACTTCTTTCTCTGCCTTCTCTATCCCATGCTTAATCTTGTAAACTTCTATCATGTCACCCCTCAGTTGACATTTCTCCAAGCTAAAGAACCCCAAGCATTTTAACCTTTCTTCATCGGTAAAGTGTTCCAACCCTTTAATCATTTTACTTGCCCTTTTCTGCACTTTTCCCAATGCTATAATATCTTTTTTGAGATGCGGTGACCAGGCCGCACCATTGATTTATACAGGGGCATTAAGTGACCACACAAGCCAAGTGGTCACTTGGGGTACCACAGCAGAGAAGGAAACAGATGTGTTTTGCCCTTGACATCACCTCTCAATCTGCCTTGCTCCAGTGTTCTGCAGAAACTTTCTACAGCCCTTTGGAGTCAAAACTCTTGAGCAGTGTACACATCCTCCCTGTTCATGCTGCTACCATCTTGCTTAATGTAACAGCCACATAGAATAAATGTCAGATGTTTTAGAGCCACAAGACATGAATGCCAGATTTTGAGAGTTGGGAGGGAGGGAAACAAATAAATAGGGGGAGGGAGAAGGAAGGAGAGATGGAAAGAAAGCAAATTTAAATGTATTCTCCAAGTCACTGGCTGGCTTGGCTTGGAGAAGTCATTTAAAGAGAGAAATGCCTTCTCTAAGACAGCAGATGGGTGAGGGCTTTGAGAGCCACAAAATATGTGTGAAAGAGCCACATGTGGCTCCTAAGACACAGTTTGGCCACCCCTGTTTTAAGTACTAGGCACTGGGGTAGCATGACCTGGGAGGGGCCATATGCTCCCTCACCACTTGTGTCACTGCCACCTAGAGCCAGTGGGAGTGCATAAGAACAGGTTCAATAACCTCTCTCCTACTTACGCTGCACTGCTCCCCCCCCCCCAAAAAAAAATAAAATAAAATTAGTAGAGCCAGTCCTGTTCTCATACTAATATGTTCTGGTCATCTGTAGCATTCTGCTACGTGGTCAGGAGAATATGAGCACACATCAGAGCAGCTGAGCAATGAAATGGCTACTTGTAAGATGCTGCAGTCAACAACAGTATAGTACCCACTGTATCCAGAACCCATTTCATCCTGAGCCCTGCGGGATCTTCTTCAGTTCCACAGGGCCTGTATGACTGTGCTCTTCCACCAAGCATTTGATTGTTAAGACCAGAGGCTGTTGCATTGAATAAAATGAACTGGACACCTTGAAGCACGGACCTTGATCTGGAATACCCAGATGTAACAGTTATGAAGATTTGAAACAGATCTGCTGTACTCCACCACCATTAAATATATTAATGCATTAATAATGTAATGATATAGCACCTGTTTTATTTTAATGTTCATACTGGTTTTAATGGTTTTATGTAACTGTTGCCTATTGGCCTGTAAGCCACCCTGAGTCTGCTCCAATGGGGAGGGCAGGAAATAAAACAAACAAATGAACAAACCACCATTTGCTAGCTATAGAAACAAAAGAGGTCTGTTTATTCAGTCATTATAATAGTTGTGATAAAGTGCCCTGACTCTAATTCTAAATGCATATTCCAAGGAGAATGCTAACCCCCATGCACCAAAACAAACAATTCGTCATATGCCTTTGGAGCCTCCCCCCCTTCAGAATTGACTTCAGAAGGGCTGACATGAGCCTGCAGTCACAGACTTTGAGGAGCACTTAGTTTCATTAGCCCTTCATCCAGGCCCCAGAGAATACTGATGAAAGGCCCAGGGCAGATCCAAGTCCCAAAGGTCTCCACTGGCAGCCTAAGAGCTACCCATTTTAGCAGTCAGCAATGTAATACAGCTAAGCATGTGAAAGCAAGATTGAAAGTGACACATGCCCAGGTTAAAAACAGATCCAACAAGTGATGTTGAAACTTTCATTTAAAGCCAAAAATTTCCCCTTTCTGAAGCCTTCATGCTAGACCCTTTATTTCTGGGCTCTTGCTTTATTTTCCCCTTTGGACAACTGTCCCCAGGGGCTTCTGGCCTGATTATCCTGGGATGGGACCCATGAAATCCCAGTGGACTGTCTGCCTCTGTCCAAGTGAACCTTCTTGTTGCCCCATTGTGGTCCCAACCCAGATTTAGCACATCTTGCCAACAGAACAGACAAAGTGGGTGTGGGAAGGAGTGTACTGTGGACAGGGTAAGGGTACTTACAGCATGACATTATGTGGGTGCTTAAAAAAAGGTGCACTTTTGGGAGCCATGGGAGAAAATCCTGTGTGGATGTAGCCCTGCAGGTGGAGTGCAGAAAGAGACAAGATTCTTCCTGAGCTGGATACACTCATGAATTTATCTTAAGGACTAAGATAAGAGAAATTCTCTGTCTTACACTATGGAATCTCTTTAAATGAACCACAGCCTTTCACCTCACTATTTATTCTTGCAGTTTCTAAAGTCATGTGGGAGGGGAGTGGGGCTGATGGACAAAGCACCAAGGCTTCCTCTCCCCCTCTCCTCATGTCAGCAAATCACTGTTCTCCTTCCATGAGCCTCATTTGCTTCTGGGATGGCAGCTGGGAAGAGAGCCCAGGCTGGACAGGGAGGGCTACTCTGTTAACCAAGGAGGGGCTAAAAGCAAGATTTCTGAACCTGAAACATGTCTTGGCCAACCCAGAAACTTTCATCCTGCTTAACAGATGCTAGGAATTTCTACGCTCAGAGTAAAGTTGTCAAATCCAGGTTGGGAAATGTCTGGAGATTCAGGGGCGGAGTCTGGGAACAGGGCTGCCAGGCCCCCAAGACGCTTGGTGGGGGTGGCAGGTAGGGTTGCCAACTCCAGGTTGGGAAACTTTTGAAGATTTGGACATAGAGCCTGGGGAGGACAGGAATACAATAGATTCTGCCCTTCAAAACATCCATTTTCTCCAGGGGAACTAATCTCCGTAGTCTGGAGAAGAGCTGTAATTCCAGGGGTTCCGCAAATCTCACCTGGAGGCTGGCATCCCTAGAAGTGGTTTGGACGGATTTCAGAGAGGTATACTGCCATTGAGTCCTCCCTCCAAATCAGCCCTTTTATCCAGGGGAACTGATCTCTGTAGTCTGGAGATCGGTTGTAATTCTGGGAGATCTCCAGACCCCATGGTGGCAACCTTAAGACAAAGAAAGATTCTACATCATCAAGCTCTGTCTCATGATTGGCTGCTGTGGTGCAGGATTCTAAATCCTGTATCCTCTGACACAGAGTATAAGAAATAGGCTTTTGCCCATGGCAAATTCAGAAGCCCCAAGTTGATATCACATTTGAGCCCTCTCAGACTCAAGTAAGCCTGACTGCTGGACATGTATGCTTTGTTTCAACCTGGTAGGAGTGAGTGTTAGTATGCATGTAGAATATTCTCTCAATGTACAGAGTTTGGCTAAAATATGTAAAAATTACCCCCATTATCAAGTGTGTGTGGAAATGAAACAATGCATCATTAGTGACTTACAACCTCTACTGGATAATGACAGTTCTCTTTCACAAGCACTGGGGGGATGGGGCAGACCTTTTCTTGCACACAGTCTCAAACAACTCCTCACCCACAATAATACAACATCTAACTTGAACATGGACACTGCAATAAACCCCGATGCCAACTTTGCTGCCACATGTATCCAGACAACACAATTACTGGACCTAACAACATTAACACACCATTTCAGGTTTATGCACATGCTCATCTTCTAACACTGTATATGTCATTAAAGGCAACAATGCCTACATGGGGCAAACAGGTCAAACCATATGTCAAAGGATGACTGGAACAATAATACAAAATAACTGTT
The DNA here is from genome assembly GCF_032191835.1 of Heteronotia binoei. Taxonomy (NCBI): domain Eukaryota; kingdom Metazoa; phylum Chordata; class Lepidosauria; order Squamata; family Gekkonidae; genus Heteronotia; species Heteronotia binoei. The sequence continues at coordinate 109,715,582 of NC_083227.1, read as the reverse complement.
TAAAAGCACAGTTTTTTTGGATTATTGTTTTTGTTACTGTGTAGCTCATCTTTGTGTTGCAAATTTGTGTCACAAATCTGACATCAAGAATTACAAGAAGACTGAGAAACCTGTAGGAGAACACTTCAGCCTTCCAGGACATTCAATGGGCGACCTCAGATTAGCTGTTTTATTGCAAAGGAACTTCAGGAAAAGACTAGAAAGGAAAACTGCTGAGTTGCAAATTATTACAACACTCAGAACAATGGAATCCCCCAGGTTTTAACAGGGATATTGGTTTCTTATACATGTTAACCTCATTCAGCCCTTATATATGTACTCTCACCAATCCCCCAGAAGGGCCATACATCCTCTTTATTTTATTTCTTATTTGGAATCATAGATGAGAATAATAGATTGTAATGTGACATAATTAATATTAGAATGTAATATAATTTGGAATGGTAGATTGAAATGTATTTCTCTGGTCTGGAGACAGGAGTGATAACTCTACACAGCCAGTCACCCCACTTCAAAGAAGAAGGTGGTGAAAGGTTGTTCTAGGAGTGGAGACTGATGGAGCATAACAACAGGGTCTCAGTTAATTACTCTCAGCCTTCCACAATTAAGAATGGTACATTTACACATCAGTCTCCAAATTTGACATATTTATTTCCTTTACTATGCTTCCCTCAGTATTAAACTGTAGGAATGAAGACTCTTGACATGTGTATTGAGGAAGTGAGGAAAGCTTGCTCTCTGCAAGTCCTGGTTTTATTTATACATCTCAGGCAGTTAATGAAACAGGAAGCATGCATGAGGTTATGTCTTCATAGCCCCCAAGATTCAATACAGCCAGCAATTTATCAAGAATACATGTGTCAGCAAAAGGAAGCAAGAATATGAGTGTAAGATGTCTGTGCCCTTTTAGCCTTTCAAACACAATGTGGGTGGCTCAGGCTGATATGCCAAATGCATGATCCACCCACATTTCTGTCTTCAGGCTTTGTTGGGTCTGGGGGCTCAAGCTCGTGAGCCCCACATTCCACTCTTTTTTCTTTTATATGACTGCTTACAAAGGGCAGAAAAATGACAATTTGGTTTTGACATTCCCAGGAAGGAATAGAATGACATTACAATGGGGTAACGAAGGAGTGTATTAATAAAGGTGGGTTAAAGATAAACTACAGATGGGAAACAAACAATGATGGTTTTTAGCATTCCCACTGGCACATCTTAATATTTAATTTTTGTCCGTCCAGAAAAGATGCATGTGCAGGGGGAGAAGGGTTATTCAGAGGCATATTTTGGCTAGGTAGCCCAGCCATCCACTACAGAGCTGTTCAGGTCTCCATCATGGGGCTGGGTATGCAGGCTAGCGTGAGAGGGCCCACCATGTCTTTTGAGGCTAGGCTACCCTCTTTATACAATAGCACTCTGGTATCAGTTCTCCCCCCTCCTGCACTGTACAATTCTTGGAGAGTGTATGCCAAATTGCATGATGTGCTCTCATTTAAGTTTCAAACAACCAAGGTTAAAACACAGTTGAGAAAAGAGAGGGATGGGAATGTCAATTACCAAAAAGTAAGCTCTTTATGCATGAGGGAAAGCTATGTGTCTTGGTATTGACAATTCTTTATCAATAAACATTACTAGTTATGATGCAAGAATACAAAAACTCATCTCAATTTTTTAGAACACATAAGGGACATATGTAAGTGACATGTTATAAACTGGAGGATGGTGGAATGCGCATGCTCTGAAGAGTAGCAGCCTCGGCTCGCCCCTCTCCGGACAAGAAAAGAGATTAGGACCGAAAGATAAGTAAATATTGAAGTTTTGGGGTCATAATATTTGGCAGTGAAGCTAGAGAGTCAAAGAAGTTAAAGGCGTGCTCAGAAGACAGCTAGCACTGAGAAAAAGGGAGTATTTTGGAAAACAGATAAGAACCGGAGGCAGTGATTAGCACCGTTAAAATGGCTGCCACTACAGTGAAACAGCTTTCCGAACAGATAGCACAGTTTCAAGCTTTAATGATGCAGTCTCAGAACAAAATAGAGGAGACTGTTGCTGAAATTAAAAATGAAGTTAGCCGGATAAACAAGGATCTGCAAGATATTAGGCAGCTGGCCAACAAAGCTGATAAGGCAGCATCAACAAATCAGAAGGAAATAGTTTATTTAAAGGGGCAGATTAAAAGCCTCTCCGACAGAGCAAGAAGGGCAAACCTTATCATTCATGGCATTTCAGAAGACATTGACTCACGGCACTTGGAAGACGGGATAATAAATTGGCTCTCAGAACAGCAAACAGGTGTTTTGATTAATGCTGACCAGGTCGAGAGAGTCCATAGGCTTAGATCTAGAAGGTCAGGAGGATCTCCGAGACCAGTAATAGTCAAATTCACAAGAGAAAAAGTGCAGCAGCAAGTCTTTTTGGCTTTGAAGAAGAGGAGGGCACTGGAATTTAAAGGGAAAAGGGTATATGTGAGACAAGACTTTTGCAGTGAAACACTGGAAGAAAAAAGACAAATGAAGCCATTTGCAGATAAACTCTTTCAGAACAAGATCTTACCCAGCCACTATTGTGATCTACAAAGAAGGCAAAAGACTCACAGCAAGGAACCCAGCTGAAGCAAGGAAACTCTTGGAGAAGATGGGTCTGGACCCAGGAGAAACAGGAACTCAACCAGAGGAAGAGCTTAATGTCGATGAACCAGAGGAGGGGCCTTCTACACGTCAGGAGAAACGACAGAGGACGAGACTATAAGACGTTCAAGGAAAAGGAGGAACTTCAAAAAAAAAAAAAAAAGGGAAGTACCCCACAAATAAGAGGGAGGGAATATCATGGTCTTAAGTGAAGGAAGGAAATAATAAAAGATCCAGGAGGGGGGGGGGGAGGTGTGCCCACCTAAAGGTATAGGGAGGGTGGAGAGATCAACCCAAAAGCGAGCCCTATACCAGAAGAGGGGAGGGGGGATGATGGGGAAGAGTGGGGGGAAAGGGTGTGGGAGGGGGGAAGGGAGAAAGGGGAGAGGCAGAACAGACTTTGTTATCCAGCCAGGGAAGGGAAAGGAGGTGAATGATTATGGCTAAAACTTTGAAAATGCTCTCACTGAATGTCAACGGACTAAGTTCAGACCTGAAAAGATATAGATTAACAAGAATGGCAAAACAACACAATATAGATATCGTGTATTTACAGGAAACACATAAGGCAAAGGATGATATTAAACCGTTGATTAAACACCCAGGATGGAAAGTATTGGCTGAAGCAAGAAGTAGAACTAAGACGAGAGGAATAGCAATTTTAGTACACACAAAGATCGATATTAGGATACTAGATCTCATTAGTGATAGGGAAGGGAGATATTTGTTTATCAAAGGTAGGTTTCAAAATAGAGTAATAACGCTTATAAATATATATGCCCCAAATACAGGACAGAGGAGATTTTTGAATAAAGTTATGCAAAAGGTTCAGAAATTCTCAGAGGGAGAAGTTATTATAGCAGGAGACTTTAACATAGATATGACCAAGGAGAAGGAGGCTAGGTGGAAAAGGAATTTGGTAGAAGCGCATGAGGCCTTAGGCTTGGTTCCAAAGCCGACACATTTATCAAGTAGACACAAGACAGCTTCTTGTATAGATTATATATTTCTTAAAAAATCAAATAATTGGGAGGTGAGGAAAGTAACAACCCATCCAATATGGATCTCAGATCATGCTCCACTAACTATAGAACTGGTGATAAAAAACGAACAAATTAGAAGGACTTGGAGATTTAACAGTATGGTCTTATTAAAAAAAGAAAATAGACAATATATGGAAAATCAAGTAAAACAATATTTTAGAGAAAATAAGGGAACAGTGGCCACAAATATCTTGTGGGAAGCAGCAAAAGCAGTGTTAAGAGGTCATTGTATGATGAAGGAGAAAGAAATAAAAAAAGAATGGTATGCTAACAAGACACAGAAACTCCAGGAATTAGGCGCACTGCAGAGCAGTCAAGGTATTAGATTCTGCCCTGATAGGAAAAAAAAGATCGATGAAATTAGGAAACAATTGGACTTTATGGATTCGAGGGCATTATGGAAAAAACAAACCATGGTAAGAAATGAGTTTCAAAGAGATTCAATAAACTTCGTTAGGAGACTGGCTAATTATCTCAAGACTAGGAAAGAAAAGCAAAAGGTGGAAAGTATAAAGAGACAAGGAAAGGTCACGCAGAACCCGAGAAAAATTAGGCAAGTGTTTCAAGAATTCTCCAAGAGTTATACGCTAGGAGGGATATAACAGAACATATTGAAGAAAGTGGAGAAGTGTTGGGAGACACAGATAGAGAGAGTTTGGAGAAGGAAATAACAGTTCAAGAAATAGAGGAAGTAGTGAACAATTTAAAAGTGGGTAAATCCCCAGGGCCTGACGGCTTTACTGTGGATTTTTATAAGGAGTTGAAGGAGTTACTGATCCCCGAATTACAACAAGTGTTTAATGCTATATTGAAGGGAGGGAAAGCTCCCGACTCTTGGAGAATGGCTGAAATAACCGTAATATTAAAACCCCAGAAGGATCCTCGGGAAGTGGGTTCATATAGACCAATAAGTTTACTTAACCAGGACTACAAAATTTTCGCTAAAGTTTTAGCAAATAGGTTAAGGAACATATTACCTCATATAATAAAAGAGGATCAATATGGCTTTGTAAAGAATAGGAGTATTGCACATCCTATAAGGAATATATTTAATGCATTGTACCATAAACGTCCTGGGCAACTTGCTTTACTTAAATTAGATGTATACAAGGCATTTGATACGCTGTCCCATGAATTCTTATGGTCCATAATGAAGAAGTGTGGGATTGGGCCACTATTCTTAAAAGCCATTCAAGAGGTCTATAGGGAGGGGTCAGCAGTGGTAAGAGTAAACAACGAACATACGGATCAGCTCCCAATTGAGAGAGGTGTGAGGCAGGGGTGTCCACTTTCCCCATCCCTGTTTATAATGGTGATAGAGCAACTAGCAGAAAGGATTAGGAATTCAGGGAGAATAGAAGGCTGTAGAATAGGAAAGGAGGAAATAAAAGTCAATTTATTTGCAGATGACATAATCATGACAATATCTAACCCGAAAGAAGCCATTAGGGAAACGAAAATTATTTTAGAAGATTTTGAAGCAGTATCAGGTTTAAGAATAAATATGGGAAAGTCTGAAATAATGTACTTTAATGTTGGTTTGGAAGAAAGGAAAGAGATTAATAGGATAACTAATATGGGGATGGGAGTTAAGAAATTTAAATATCTAGGGATAGAAATTTATAAAAATATTAACAGGATAGTGGAGGGAAATTATAATAAAACCTGGGAGAAAATAGAGAGGGATATGCAGCAGTGGGGGAAAAGGACGATGAGCCTGACCACTAGAATAAAGAGTATATCGATGTTTTGGATGCCAAGGTTGTCGTACCTTTTTCAAACGATACCATTGGAGTTAGATAAGCAAAAAATGACTAACTAAAACACTAAAATAAGGGAATGGATATTTGGTAGTAGGAAACTTAGATTTCAAAAAAAATTGGCATACAATCATAAATCAGAACTTGGATGAATTCATGTGCCTTTATGGCAAGCAACATATTGTAGCCTAGGTGATCAAGATACACACATTCAGACATAAGTGAGAGCATGGCCAGAAATGGGCAGTCCATACTGGCCACATTAACATAGGTGAAAGCAGTGCCAGAAATGGGCAGTCCATACTGGCACATTATTACAATATAAAACCCATTTCCTGGTTTCCCTCTTCTCATAGTCTGAGTTCATGGAGAGTTTGCGTGCTTTATGCATGACAATCTTTTCACAGGGAAATCTGTTTCTATTGCAGCCAAAAGGAATTCTTTCTATTTGGAAGTACAACTTGGAAGTGAGGCTGCTTATTGTGATAAGCTGGAGCAACCAGCCTTTTGCTAGGCAGAGAAATTTTCCTGGAAATAAGTTTTCTCCATAACTCAGTTTGGATGGGGTTTTGGGGGAGGCCTTCCTTCCAGCATCAATGAGGCATGACCATGCAAATTTCAGGACCTCTGGGTAGATATAGAAGAGCCTGGAAAACATACTTGGAGAAACAAACAAACAATACAAGAATAATAGATGCTTTTTTCCTTTTAAAGCTTTTCTTGGCTGTCCACAAATTGCCATAACTAAATTACCACACTTGTTTTGGACTGGAGACTTTCTCGTTCTCACATGGAGTTTCAGTTTGACAAGGTCTCTACCCTTCCAATGTTAAAGGGCAAGTTTTATACACCATACATTATGTAGAATACATAAATTACAAATTATGTAGAATACAAATTCACAATATAAACCTATGCATCACTTCTCATGATTCAGGCTAGTGTACACCATATAGAAAGCATGTACCATGTTGCAACATATATGAATTAAAAAAAAAAAGAAAACATGAAATTGTGCACAAGATTGGAGCTCCAAAAAGAAATTACCAGAGTTGGAATTACCTCCGAATTCTGAAAATGGTCACAAAAAGGGAAGAAAAACTTTTGTTATAGCTTTGGAACATACGAAATTGTCAAAAATAAGAAAAAAAACCTTCAAAAAGAAACAAAATAAAACTGAGGCCTCAATAGAACAATGCTAGCTTTAACATACATGTATACGAGGGATCAGACCCAAAATGATTAGAGAACTGGATCAGAGAATTTAAACCATTGGAAATCAGTGGGTTGATCAAATCCCACTGAACCCCCTTTTTCAGCTCATCCAAAATTTGTTCTGTGGGTCTCACATAGGTGTGAGAGTGGGTCTCAACAAACTTTAACAACAAAATCCTAAAAGCAAATAATAATTAATCCTTAAACAAACAATTCTTAACAGACATACCAGCAATTCTTAAAACCATCATAATGAACATGCATTTAAACTTGACTTGCAGGTCCAGATTTCTTGCGCAGGATAATGAAAGAAAAGATGAGCAAACTTAATAACACAATGAAAAAATCCTAGAAATCAAATTATGGTTAATACCTGGTCAAAAACACAAAACAATTTTTAAATCTATTTATAATAAGCATGCTATATATATATATATATATATATATATATATATATATATATATATATATATATATATATATATATATATATATATATATATATATATAACAAACTTAGGAGAAAACCTAGTAAGGAGCTTGCACAGCCAAGGAGATGTGTATGGCAGTGCAAAGATATGATTCAAAACTGATGCATAAAGCAGGGTGCTAAAACATGCACTTTGATGAAGAAGGTTGAAATAATGGAGAGGCTGAAACTTAAAACAAGCAAATGGAAATGTGTCCTCTAGTAGCAAGCTTGGCCAGGACTGTAGACTGGATTGAAACACAAAATCAAGCAGAACTGGAGTCCTGCCATGTTAAGAACATGAAATATAGAAAGGATTTTCTAAACAAAACACTCAGAAAAGGTCAAACTCTAACAAGATACTCTAGAGGCATAAAATAAAATAGATAAGCTTGTAGATGCTTCTTTCCACAGGTAAGAGGTTCACCGAATAGCTAAATAGGAAGATTGATATGCACAATTCATAGATAGAACATAAATGACATTAAGAGAGCAAATGAAGATATACATTTGAGGAATGCAGAACATTATTAAAGTTTAGATTTCTAATGAAGACAAAGAGTTTTCAGGAATTCTGCCTAGTAAATTACCAACAGATCTAGAAAAGGTATTTCTATGAGAAACATGACACTGAGAATAATTGCGTCACTGATAAAACAAAGTATTAGTTTTTCAAGACTTAAGAGAGAAGATGCACAGTGAGAGGGTAGTTTTATCCAAGGAAGGGTACAGATGTTCTTCTATAACATATGCTATAACTTCAAATGAAAAGAGGTCTTGTAGGAACCAAAATTTGTGAGGTAGAATTTTAAAACACTGTTATTTTCAGAAAATAAAAATTCAGAACCAACAACAAAAAGAATTTTCAAATTTAAATGAATAAAAATTGTGAAGCAATTCAAAATAAGATGAAAAATTGTGATAAATATAAAACTAATAGCCTTGACAGGAGACAAAATACATAAATACAAACAATAGAGACTAGTCATGGATTTCATTGTGAGTAACAAAAACAGCAGCCACCAAATTCTCTGGAGAAGGCTCTTGCCCAGCCTCTTCCAGCGTTTGAGGCTGAGATTGTACATCTCAGGCAGTTAATGAAACAGGATGCATGCATGAGGTTATGTCTTCATAGCCCCCAAGATTCGATACAGCCAGCAATTTATCAAGAATACATGTGTCAGCAAAGGGAAGCGAGAATATGAGTGTAAGATGTCTGTGCCCTTTTAGCCTTTCAGACACAATGTGGGCGGCTCAGGCTGATATGCCAAATGCGTGATCCACCCACATTTCTGTCTTCAGGCTTTGTTGGTTCTGGGGGCTCAAGCGCGTGAGCCCCACATTAAACCCAAACAAATGGTAACCATATAAACTAAGTTTTGTTATTCTTGTTTGACCCTTGAATCTGTTAAACATCTACACTATACCAATATACTGCCCACCCTCTCCCTATATGTATGGACTGGTAATTTCCATTTCATTGAACCTGAAGAAGTGTGCTTGCACAAGAAAGATTATATCTTGAATAAAACTTTGTTGGTCTTAAAGGTGCCACTGGAATAAAACTTTGTTCATTTGCAGAATAAGAATAGATCTGTATCATGGTCACTGAAATAACTTTGCCTCTCCTCAAAGACTACTGGAAACCATTGCTCTATGAATGGGAATCTCTGACAGAAGATTCTCCACACACTCTCCAAACTACTAGTTAAACTGGTATGAAACTTACAGAGGTTTATATATTAGACATTATTGAGAGTCACCTTGGGTTAGAAATTACATTTTGTATGTGAAATCATCAACTTCTTGTGTCCTGCCCCAGGGGGTATATATTTTGTAATACCTCTGACATCCTTTTTGCTTTTTAATATGCAAGCCTACCTCCTTCCCTTGGTTGCAGATTGTTCCTGTCTCCCTGCATGGCCCCCTAGATCCTCCATCCAGATAATTCTCCGTGTCACCTGTAACCTGACCCTCTGGAAACAGCCACGCATTTCTCATCTGCAGCTGGTACTGCTGTCGTTGTTCAATAGCAAGCCCTGTTATACGTAAACAGTGTTACTCTTGTTTTATTTGATGACCTGTGTCAGCCAACAGCTCCTTTTAACCTTTACAAAAGTCTGCTTCCTTTTCTCCCAAGCACATCATAATGAGATTGGCTATTCCTTCCACAGTAAATAGGGATTTTTAGAGGGTGAACGCTCCAGACAGCTATAATCTTCCCTCATTTGAGTTAGGATAAGGTACAATTTCTCAGTCTCTGCATTATGTCTTTGGAGACAAGCATTTCTGATTGACTTTTTCAATGACTAGTATTTCAGTGCCTAGTATTTATAGCCAGTTCAGCACCATCTCTGAGTGGCTTTGTGATAAATGTGTCTACACTGGAAGGCTGGTCAATGACCCTCACTCACATGAGAAGAAAGACTGGAACTCAAGACACCTGAAGTCTTGCCTATTCTGCATCAGACTTCATTATCTGTGGGAGTAAACTATGACTATAGCCTTCTGGTCCATCAAGTGCAGTGTCCATTTGCAATCCCCAGGGCTCAATCCAGGATTCTTTCCCTCATGTGTTTGCTGTCCTGTCAATCAGTCTCTTAGGTTGGAGAGACAGAGTTGGCTATGATCTATGACTCAATGAAATGCTCTATAAACATAGGTCTTTCAACCAGTGAGCCACATTCTGATGACTTTGAATCACTGTTCTAGATTTTCCAAAAATAAATGTCATATAGTAGCTTTTACTTGGATTTTGTTTATGAATTTTTCTGTAAACCAACATGGCTACCTGCAGCCTTTGTTCTGAGTTTTGAATTTCTAATTGTTCTTGATTATTCTATAATACCTATCTACATAATTTGCCCATGTGTAAAATGGGAACACAGCCAGGAGGAGTCTGGCTATGTGAATTACAAGGAAATTAACCAGCTAGCCGAGGTAGGGGTAATCTGGTTGAGAATTACCATGGAAGAGGGGATGCTTTCTTAATTGCAGTCAAATACATGTCTCAGTTGATCCCAAGGCTTCAATCAGCCCTATGTGTGTATACCCAAATACAGCTTCCCCCACATCATCTCTTCATCTCAACAACTTCAGAAAACAAGGGACTTCAGTATCAATAAGGAAGCAAATCACATCAGATAAATAGGGCTATTTCCTCTTGCTATCCCAGTAATCAACGTTCCCTCTAAGCTGAGTTAGCACACAGATTTTTAGCCTCCAGCTCATACATTTTTGTCTTAGCTCAGGAAGGATGACCCCAGAGCACAATAATTTATGCAGTAGCTCACAACTTTAATGCCAATAGCACACAACTTTAATAGCAGTAGCTCACAAAGTATAATTTTTGTTCTCAAGACTCTGCATCTTAGAGGGAACAGTGCCAGTAATCAACAACATACTGATTTACCCTTGGATGCTAGCTTCCAGAATGAGAAATATTTGATAAATGCCAGTGCAATGTGTCTGAAACATTCCAGTGATTGCATTGTATGGAACTCCTGCATGGAGGAATGCAATTATATGGGGCTCTCTGAGCTACCAAGTGGAGGACAGCATGAATTCATAGCATGAATACTGTTGTTGAAGTGTGCTGTGGGAAAAAGGGATGAAGATTAAAGAGGGGGTAAAAGGGCAGTAATGACCTTGTTCCATTTTCTGTAATTTGCCTAGAGGTTTGGTGATGGACGGGTGGTATCAAGCAGTAGGAAGCTAGTTTGTACTGATGTTCATATCGCACTGAGGCCGGCAAGGGAACCAGCTTTAAAGATACAGAGCTAGTATCGATTGAAGACCAAACCCTTATTGCTCAACAGAATTAGCAGTGGCTCTTCTCAAATGTAGCTGCTCAGTTGTACATTATGCTTGATATACAAAGCAAATTGAAAAGGGCTGTTATGAAGAATCAGAGGTTGGAGGGCAGGTTCACAGATAATTGGGGCTGATAAAACAAAAGGTCTAAAGAAAATTGCCTGTCAGGCTGGAATGGGACTGAGGCGCAAGGGACTGAATACAAACGACTCAGCAAGGCCACTGTTCCTGCCCTGTGGTAATGGCTGCCCCCACCCCCAAAACAACCTTTGTCCACAGATGTTTCAAAAGCTGAATTAGGGAATGTCACATGGAGATATTCAATAAAGGATTCAAATAAAATGTCGCTCTGATGAAATCCTTAATGCACAACATGAGTGGACTGTTGATCAGTAATGTTGGGAACCACAACTCTAACTAAAGTCAGAACAGAGATTCATGATTGTATTATTAGAAATAATCTTTTATGGTTCTCTTATTTGCCATATTTTCCTCTCTGCGTATGTGTTGCATTTATTTGTCCTTAGCCATAAATTACTATTTTGTAATATTATAGGTTTTTACTTCAAGTTTTCTCTCTCCTTATGTGTAAATTTTATTATTGGAATAAATGTTATGTCTGCAGTATAATGCTTTCCCCAGCTTTCTTCCAGGAATGAGCTGGTGGTACGTTGATACCACACAGTTGCCTCTATGCAAGCACAAGTGTGCTAAAGCAAGCTCTTCATCCATCTACTTGTATCCTCAATTCCCTACCTCATTGCTTGTCTTTATTGCCTCTTCCTTTCTGTGCCAGGGCTTTAAGAAGAACTGGATCCAAATGTATCCTCCCCCAACTTGATCAAAGGCTGAATGGGACAGAGACTGTGCCATGGGAGTGGGGAAGTTGTGGGAGGGTGAAAAGTGAATCTCAGGAATGCATCAGCTCCATTATTCTTAGCCAGTGACATTCCCAGCAAGTGAACATACTAATGAGATCTGATGGAAGCCAGGGCAATGGCTTGGATGACAAATAATCCCCCCTTCTGATTACTATGTTGATTAACATTTACTCCCCTGACCACCCTAATTTTCCAAGACTAGATCAGAACAACAGTCTTAGAGCTTTCCATAAGCCCTCAATGCAAATGCTTGCTTCAGATGAGTTTATTTGTAGATATAAAATATGCTAAGTAAATACCGTACATAGCAATAAAGCAAGGACTGATGACTCTCGCACTCTATTTCCAGACTTATTTCAGGGTCTCAAACAGCAGTTTCTAAAGGCCTCGCCAAAGACTGGGCTGCTATGCCCCTCTGGGCGTGGAAAGGAAGTGGGGGGCGGAGCAAAGGCAATGGCGCTTTTTCAGCTGGTCACTTGCCACTGCTGCCCCCAGCATTGATCGTAAGTGCGCCAGAAGGGCACAGGAGCCCAGCCTTTAGCACAGTTTTCCCCTCCGATCAGTGGTGGTGGGGGGAGTTGGCCTTTAAAGAGCCCGGGAATGCAGCACTTCACTGCCCCTTAAAATTGTGAAGAACAGAGGGAGGAAGAGGCACCACAGGGGGCACAGCGCCATGGGAGGGGGGGCAGCTGGGCAGCAAGGCTGCCTGGGGTGCTATGCGCCCTAGGTCTGGCCCTGCACGGCTCAGTTGCTAACAGGCCATGGACTGGTACTGGTCCACAGCCCAGGGGTTGGGGGTTGGAGACCCCTGCTCTAGAACTTCCCTGATTCTATATCTGGAATTCAGTTGCCAAGGCCCCTCTTAATCATGGCAGGGGATTTGGGGGAACATTCCAAGGGTGATGTCATTGCATCAGCAATGTTAGAGGCGATGCTTTAGTTTGTGGGCAAAATTCTGTGGGGGGTTTTTTGGCTGCAAAACAATAGAGTTTGTTCAAAAAACAGCATTGCTATGTGATGTCTCCAGCATGATGGCATCACCTGGAAATGATGCAATCACATTGGAGATGGCATGTGATGATGTCACTGTTGGGGGTAGGGTTTCCCCATTGGCCAGCAGCTAGCAGTGTGCTGAAGCCCCCAAAAGCAGGGGAACACCCACCAGGACTTGGGGGCTGATAACCCTGTCTTCAATTGTGACCACAGAACTGTCATATTTTCTCTGCAAAAATGAATGTGTTCCAGGGCTATGCAGCATTGCAGGAATATTGATCAAGGATTAAGCATCTAGTCAGGAGGCTGTGAGGTCTTCCTTTCATAGGCCCATAACTATGGTGATGCCCACAGGGCATGGCCCCTCCCCCCTTATCTTGGTGGAAAGCACCTGGCCCCACCAATTACAGCTGCTGCCATTTCCTCTCACTTGCTGTCCTATCTGCCTGCCTAGCTGTCCTTCAGCTTCCCCATGGGAATTCGTTGATGTACATGCACCCACAGTGAAGGAGGGCATTGTGGTTTCCAGGGGGGGAGGTCGCACAGGGCAGGCAGAGGTCTGGTGCCAGGATGGGGCCTGGTGGCAGAAAGGTGGCACTTTGTACATGTGCCAAGGCTGCTTACCCACGAGATAGTGAGCAGTAACTCACACTGCCATCACTCAGCCCCTTTGCCTCGTCTCCGGGGCTATTGTGCTCTGCCCCTTCACCCCATCTCAGGCACTGCCCCATGGCCAGCCAGCCAGCCAGGTGGGGCCCAAGGGCCAGCTGCAGCAGCCCTAGAGCAGGACCCAACACAGCTGCCCAGGAGCAGCTCTGTCTCCTGCCACCACTCCCTCTACAGCAGAAACATCCCAGCCGCCTTGTCTGGCCTTGCTGCCGCCACCTTCACTCACAGCCTGTGATGGCCATGGACTCCAGCAGCAGCAAGTAAGCTTGTCACACTCGCCCAGATTTTATTTTACTTTTTGTGACATCATTTGTTGTGTCATTTTGGTCCTGTAGCCCCCACCACTTCCCCCTGTGCCCTCCCACTTAACATTTTCCAGTATGGGCCTGTTCTCTCAGCCCCAGGCTTATGTGCTGGATCAACTCTGGATTCATGGCAGTCCCATCATTCTTATTTTTACCTGGATTGTTAAAGACCCACACAGCTATTCATAACTAACTGCACAAGCAAGCGATCACCACAATCTCCTTCCCAGTTAGTTACATGCAGTTCATAGTCCATCAGAGTACACGTGCCTTACTTCACATTAACTTACCTTTCTCATCTACCACTCTGCTGCCTGGTCACTCACTTTGGCTAGATCCTGCTAAGAGGTTTCATATTCTGTTTTCAATATTTTGACTACATCAGTGTTTTCTAGATGAATCAATCAATCTTTATTTTGGCCCACAAGTCATGTATACAATAAAACCAGTAAAACATTAATATTACAAGCCACTCTTGCCTATATTGTTCCAGATATGAAAAAATTAAAATTAACATATATTTGTACACTAGAACTTATCTCCACCCAGATTTTTATGGTAGTTGAGTGATCAATTGCAATTTGCGCAGTAATCTCTGATTAACGCCAATCTCTCTGCTCTGAAAAAAACTTTTTTATTTTTCCTATAATGGGTTCCAATATGTCCAAATCATCCAAATCGGATCATCCAAATAGGAGGAAAATCTGTGATCAGCTGGAATTTTCTTATATCTTCCAATCAATTGCAATGAAATAAATGACAGTATATTGCAGTTGCTAGAACAGAAAATTAATGAGCAGGCTGAAATGGGATCAATGGTTCTAAATTATATAAAAGAGATTTGATTAACAGTATGGAGAAGAGATCATGTGTCCTGGTCTAGATACATAGAAGACTAGTAATGTGCTTACTTAAACAGACCATATGGGTCAGACTAGAATACCAGACTCACAATATAAGGACAAGCAGACAAGAGCCCTTTTCAGCCATTACGTTTATGTGCTGGAAGCCTACCAACTGCTCATAATGGGAGTGTGCACTGTCAGTAACACTCTTGATATGCACAGTCTCCATGTTGTGTTAAAAGGGGGTATAGCACATATTACCATGCACATACAGCAAACCTTGAAAAATCCAGTAGTCAAAGATGTATATGTGAGAAATACATGATTTCCCTCTTTTTACACAACAGGGTATGTACCTTGTGTATCAGGAGGATCATGGATATGCATAATTGTAATATGTGAAAAGGACTAAGGTAATTAGCAAATATGATCTAAGGAAAATCTTTTCTACTCAAAGATGTTAAATCCCAAATGCAAAGCAAAACTTGTATTTTTCATTAGCCCCTTAGTTTCTTAGCTTCCTAATTTATCCTATAAATATATTGTCCCTCTGAAAGCAGGACTCCTAGGGCAGTTTTGGTTATTTTCCTGATGACTTGGCCTGTTGCTGTCTTAAGACAAAAGCTGCTTTCTTCCTTGCATTCTGATACTGCAGTAGTCCAATTTTGTTAATGAACAAAAACTTCATTTGTGAAGCAAAGTTACAAATCATTAACAACCCACTGCTTTCGCCATACTAGGAAAAGACCAGAGACATGCCCTGAACTCTGCAAGAGGACAGGATAGAAATGTATGTGAAGAGGGTCTGGAAAAAAAGAAAATTGGTGGAGAATAAGAGGAGGAGACATAGTTAAGGTAGAGAAATGAAAGAAGGAACAGAAATGTCCAGTAAAGTGTCTTCATTAAGAGTAGTCTGTCACACAGAGGAACATTCATAGGGCTAATCATTTTGAAGCTTATAAAAAAGACAAGTAACACATGAAATTTATTTTCAAAGGATTTTCAGAAATAAAGCCAAATGTATTTATTTATTTACTTCATTTATATCCCACCTTTCTCTGCAATAGGGATGTAAAGAGGCTTACATCATTCTCCTTTCTTCCATTTTATCCTCACAATAACCCTGTGATGTAGGTTAGAGTGGGAATGTGACTTGCCCAAGGCCACCCAGCAAGCTTCCATGGCAGAGTGGGGATTTGTCAGACCCTAGTTCAACATTCTAACCACTACACTACTTAGGCTTTCAAATGAGCCTACACATCTCTATGATGGAACTGGCACATGTCAGGAACGTGGAAATCGTCTTGTGTGAAATTGCCCTTATCATTATCCACGTCAACTATTCTTTGCACTGATTTGACAACCCACACTTTTCCAGGTTCCTCCAGTTTTGATGGATATTACAATAGCTAGCTACTAAAAACCTGGCAGTGTCTTGGTGGTAATTGAATGAGAGATAAGTTCAGTGTACTCTGTGGAGCCCACATATAAAAAAATCCAAGTATTCAACAGATGATTCAAAACAGAGTTGGGAATCTGAATATATCTCAGACAAGAATCATATTGAGGGAAGGAATATTACCCTTTCTCACTATAACCTTTTGTATTTTAGGGCCAAGTGTAGGAGCTCTGTGAATGAATACACATACAGCTGTCTTATACTGAGCCAGGCCATTGGTTTATCATGATCAATATTGTTCATAATGGCAGCTGCTCTCCAGGGTAGAAGTTTTTCATATCACTTCCTACCTGTTCCACTTAAGTGGAGATCAGGGACCTGCTGCATGCAAAACAGATACTCTACTACTGAGCCACATTCCCTCCTCTAATAATATCATGTGTTTTCATGGATAAGTAACAGCTGTGCAGTTCATAGTGTTGGCTCAGGGCTGCAGCAGGAAGGGCAGCATGATTTAATTCTCCCCATCAGGCAGTCATTCAAATCTACTATACAGGCAACACGTGCATTTCCTCCAACAGGGTAAATAGCAGCCATAAGCAGAGAAGGGACACATTTAGCTGGACACATTTAAAGTCAAAAATCACCAAAAGCTACTTTTCAGCACAATTGGATACAGGCAGTAACAGTCCCTGTGAATTTGTGTAGTGTGGATCTCTAAATTATGTCACAAGCTGGACAGGTGGGGTTCTTTCCAAGCAGGTGTGTGCATCAAATGCCATTTTAAAAACCTCCTAAATTCTGCTTTCAGCTGAAATAAGCACTTTGAAGTCCCCCCAGCATAAAGTGAGTGGTGTTCTGAACCTTGTATCAAGATGCAGTCATTCTGCATGTGGCACACACACATTTTCACTTTACACTTGATGTGTCAGTGGAGAGACAGTGGATCCACCAGGGCCAGCCTGTGAAATTGAAGTCCTATGTCCAAACTCAGAATCTGGCATAGCACTGGCCAGGCCCATAGCTACCGAGGGGGCTTTGGGGCCCTGCACCGACTTCCTGGTGCACCCCCCAAATCAGGGCCCCCAACTTGTAGCTTTTCCTCCCCACTGGCTTATTGCAGCCTCCCGCAGCCTCCCCCCATCCCTGCAATTCAAATTATGGGAAGGGGAGTACAGAAGCAGCCGCTGGCCTCCCTGCACCATTTAAAGGGCTTGCTGACCAGCTGATCAATGGGCCCCTTTAAATCCCAACTTGGGGAGGCTAGCAACTGCTCCTGGTGCCAGGAGGGATGTGGCAGTGGCTAGGCACTCTGCATGTTGTTGCTGCCTCCCTGCCTGCTAGACCCCCCCAATGGCTGGCAGACCAGTTCCTGCAGCAGCGCTTGGGACTGCTCCTGCTGCCACCACTGCCTGGGAGTGTTTCCTGGGTACAGCTCAGCTCCATCACTCACGTGGGATGCCAGCCAGCCACAGACACACTAATGTCCACCCTGGCCTTGCTGGACCCGGAGCACAGCCCAACAGCTTCAGCCAGGATGGTGAAGGTGGGGAGGTGGGAAGACACCTGGGAAGGGAAACACCACTGGGCCAGCACCCTGGTCTCTGGGCTCAGTAGGAGCACCTCCCTCAACTCTTTGCCTCCCAGAAGCGAAGCTCTCCTCCCTTGCTGCTAGGAACTGCCCAGCCTTGGTGGTGGATGGGTTTTTCCCAGGGAGGGGAGCTCTTCCCTGGGTCTGCCCCTGCCCTCTTCCCAACCTGCTGAGGGGAAGGGCTGTTCTTTTTGGTGTTCTTCTTTGGTGTTTTATTTGAGAGGTGGCAGGTCTTCTTGTCTTGCCCCCTGACTTTTAAAAATGCCCCTAACTTTAGCTTTCTGTTGTAGCATTTCAAGCAGGAGAACATCATCAGTGCTCTCTTACTAGCCACTAGCTCAAGCAAACACAGGGAAACTGGGAAGAAAAAAGAAAGGCTTTTCAAGGACAGTCAGACAGAGAGATGCAGACAGAAAGAGACTGAAAGGAGGATATAGTGAGCTGAACAGGCCTAGCTATTGGAAGGAGCCGGATGCTTAATAAAGCACATGCTAAGGGTTAAACCCAAGCACTGCAAAGTACCTGGCTCCCATATTATTTTATCAGGAAAATTCTCCTTAAGCAGGGCTGGACAAGAGCCAGAACTAATTCTCACGCTCATTGCGGTACCAGGCAATCCTGCCAATGATCCTAGCTGCCAAAGCCAGACACAGAGCCTACCACACTCACAGGAGGCTCGGCTCTTTGGTGTGGGCTTCTTTGATTCCATTCCCTATTTTGGGAAACCGTTTTGTGTGGGCTGAAACAGCCACATTGGCTAGGGAAACATCCTTTTACAATGAAATATGCCTGGATTCCTGTCGCTGCTGCTCTCTCTACCTCTAGCTTTGTTGTTATCCTTTGGTCCCAAACCATAACTCCTTGTTTTTCTAGCTCTGGATTACTTTCCTGCAGAGTTCCTTTGGTCCCCATCAGGGCTTTTTTTTTGAGCAGGAACGCACAGGAACACAGTTCCAGCTGGCTTGGCATCAGGGGGTGTGGCCTTATATGCAAATGAGCTTCTGCTGGGCTTTTTCTACAAAAATGCCCCATGCTAAATGGTGATGTCAGGGGTGTGTGGCCTAATATGAAAAAGAGTTCCTGCTGGGCTTTTTCTACCAAAAAAAATGATACTAGACCCCCGCAATGGTCCCCATCATTGCTACTCTTCTAAGCAGCCTTCTTCCTCCTGCATTATTTGGCTCCTAAAACTGCCACCTACTAAAACACTAGTTAATCAGATGACAGTCTGGCTGCACCTCCATTTGATCCAGTGTTATTTGTTTCAGAGAAGTTTGTCCAAACATGCCACCCTTAATCCACCTCCCCTCACTGCATGCTCACTCCATGGTTGACCATTCAGATTACTGCTGTGTGGTAACCACAGAGTGGGCGGTCAGGCAGCTTCCTTTTTTGTTGTTTGTCTTTCACACATAAATGTGTATCCAAAGCTCCTGCTCCTTTTTGACAACTCCACAATTTCTCTGCAAAGTACTGCAGACCCTCTCACCTTCTTCATATTGCTTCTCTAGCTTGCAATACATGAGGGGGAGGGAAAGTAAGCATCATGCAGATTTACATGAGAGTAGCTCTATTGACTTCAGTACATTTACTCTTGTGTCAATCATGGGGTGCTCTCAAAAAGCAACCCTTTTTTTGCAAACATGGTTTTCATGGGGGGAAAGTGGGATGGGGAGTAGGGTTGCCAGCTCCAGGCAGGAAACTCCTGGAGATTTGGGGATGGAGCCTGAAAAGGACCTTGATGGGATATAATGCCAGAGTCAACCTTCCAAATTATTATTTTTCTTCAGGGGAGTTGATCTCTGTAGTCTGGTTAATATCCATCACCCCTCACATTAGCCCTGCACACACTTTTGAGGCAGATATTCAGCTCACATTTGCTCAGAAGCAAGGCTGCCTGGATTTTTAAATTTTTCCAGCTTTACACAAGTCTTCCTGAATTAGGGATGCCAACCTCCCTGGCTCCCTGCCAATATGGGAACCTAACGGACTATTTCCACAGGTTTCCAACCTCAAGAAACAGGAGGGAGGATTGTTGCTCAAAAACAACTTCTTTGGGGGCTCCCAATTCTGTCAGAGAGTTGGGTGCAGAAATGCACAAGCGGTAATTTAAAACCCTGGGGCAAAGATCCATTTATGTGCACATCACTACCAGGGGTTTTTTTAGTGAAGAAAACAAAACAGAAGGTTCATACTTCCCAATCACCTTAAGTTCACAACAGGGGAATTCAAACATCCAGAAATGTGGGGTGAAAGTGCTGACATCCGTAAAGACCAGACTTTTCCTGGTGTCAACTCCAATTTGAAGAGGAGTGAGAACGGGGTGCTGGCAACTAGGGACGGAGAGACAGATATTGCTGTCTGATCATGCAACAGTTTGTCTGATCAAACAATTTGTCTGATCACAGCCCTAATCTGTGAACTCTTTTCCCAGCCCTGTGTTTCCAAGTCCTGCCAGTCTTTAAAGTTCTGAGCCACAGCACCCTTGGGAAACCCTGAGCTCCTTATTTTACATTCTGCCATTTGTTTTATGTATTTTCTTTTTTTTAAATTATTGTCTTAATTTTCTCAGCAACATAACAATTAAAGAAAGCCTCCATTAAATCCTGTCTAATCACTGGAGCTTTAAATACGTGCCTGGAAATTGATAATTTTTTAGCCTCACCCCATTCATTTTGTGCTGCAGCATTCATGTATCTCCTCTTTTTATCCTAAGTCCTTCTGCCCCACTATTATATATGCTTTTTTTGCAGGCATATGAAGCCCAGAATTAGCCAGAGGCACAAATACAAGAGACAACTGGGAACATCTAAGCCAGCAAAATAAGACCCACACTAAGCATTTCCTCTTCTCCCTTTTGCAGAGTTTGAAGCCTGAGTTTGGACAGAGCCTTTGGTGCAAGTCAAAGGGCTCCTGGCTCTTAGCTTGTGGCTTTTTCTAAACCATGACATTAGAACCAGAGTCAGCACCAGCCTGGGATGTCCTTGTAACTCATTGCTTTCTTTGGGATTCCAATGGATGTCTGTTGGGTTGTATATTTTTGTTTAAACTGTATGTGCAAAGCGTTTTTGAGCCTCCTGTATGCAATAAAAACAGGATAAAAATGTTTAAACAATGAATAAATAAATGCTCTTCTTTGAGCTTCCCAAGCAGTGGTACTTCAGACTGTAACCCAGAGTTCACATAACTGAGTTCACATAACCCTTCACATACCACCTGAGATATCAAGGAGGAGGGTTCTGGCCTTCTCCTTAACCCTGTAGCTGTCTATGTGCAGAAGTTTTCTTGTACATACAAGCATACAACATACAAGCAATCTGAAATGGCTCAGATGGAAGTTCACTATCTTAGTGAGAAGTGGGCTAAAGGCCCCCAGTAAGTACGTGGGCAGGGTACAGCATTCCAGAAGCAGCAGCCAGTTGCATAGAAGCTACTAATTACATTGACTCCCAGTAGAACACAACAGGAGTCAATTGCAGTTATTTTCTTCCATCATGTCAAATGTTAATCCTGCTGCTCGAATCCACTTTGCTGTCCATCTTCAACATTCATGAAGGGGAACTCCATCTGTGGAGAATGTTTGCAGTGAAGGATAAGGGTGTTTTCTTCTTATTATGCTATCTCGTATCTAGACATTTGGGTGAGACCACATGAAGCTGCCTTATAGTGAGGTGGAACACTGGTATTTACTTGTTTGTTTTATTAAAACACTTTTACTGTGTCTTTCTACTTCTGACAAGGACCTGCGGTGGCTCATAATAAAAATTAAACATTAGGCAGAAGAAAGATAGTCCCCTGTGCAAGCACCAGTTGTTTCCGACTCTGGGGTGATGTTGCTTTCACAACGTTTTCACGGCAGACTTTTTACAGGGTGGTTTGCCATTGCCTTCCCCAGTCATCTACGCTTTCTCCCCAGCAAGCTGGGTACTCATTTTATTGACCTCGTAAGGATGGAATGCTGAATCAACCTTGAGCTGGTTACCTGAACCCAGCTTCCGCCGGGATTGAATTCAGGTCGTGAGCAGTGTTTAGGACTGCAGTAATGCAGCTTTACCACTCTGCACCATGGGGCTCTTCTATCAAACATTACCTATTTACAAATAGTAAAAATATTAAACTATGGAGACTACCAAAATGTTAAACTACCTCTTCCTGCCTGGATTCCCAGGGACTCAAGGGAAATGAGAGTTTTGCAGCAGGGATCACAATAGGTTAATTTTAATCTTCACTCAGATTAGCCAGTTACAAAGAAAGCTGCTGAGTCAATTCAGTATCACTTTGGGGCGTTTAGTGAATGTATCGGAACTTATGAGCAAACAACAGGAGATGGGCAGATCTCTTTGTAACTGACCTATGGCTTTTCGTATGTTTCCTCTGGCATCAGCACTCATTGCACTGAAGTATTTCAGTAATAAACAGTGCTAGCAGCCAGAAAATGTTGAAACACTGGAATATATCAATTTTCAATCAAGAAACATCCACAGAAGAACAGCCTAAACTGAAAAAGAGCATACATCAAACTATTAGAAGGCTTCCTTCTTGGATATAGTTAATGCAATGTTTTATTCTATGGAATCCATTCTAAGGAAATGACTAAGGGCTGCTTTCTACATCACATTTTTTTTCTTACTGTCATGTGTGAAGTTTTCTCCCAGTGTTTATCTCAGCTGTGTTATCATTCATACCAGAATAAACATAGTGCATTTTGAGCATAATGACTTTCACATAGTATTCTATGGGGAGATTATCTCAACATAGAAAGAAAAGACATCAGAAAAAGGATTTGAAGTGGGAAGAGGGGATCAAAACCCATGATGGAAGCAGCAGTTCCCACCTCCACTGTACTGTGTAGGTCTGAAACCCACATTAAAAAAACCAGTTACCATACTCATGAGATTGCAGCCATCAGTACACTGCCAGCAGAAAATTGTGTGTTTATGTTCCTACAGACATCCTCTTTAGACTAAAGTACTTGCCACAATCCATGAGAGATAGATGCAAAGTTATAAACAAATTCCAGAGCTGCCAACAGGCCCAGATCACAAGCTCAGATGACGGAAATGATGGCCCTGGGCGACTGAGCATCTGTTACTCCTCCTGGGCAAGGAAGTGAGAATGAGAAGTATGCAGAGAAAACACTTTAAGCAGTTTTTTCGCTCTCTGAAGAGTTACCTGCCAGGCTCTGCAAGGCTGAGGAATGTTGCTATTTTAAAATGAAAATAAAATCATTATGGCCACTGATTATTTCTGCAGGCAGAGTGAAATGTCGAAATAGAGACAGAAGTGAAATTTGTGAGATGCCACGTTCCCAAAGTCCTTGATGATGGTTCTCAAATTCCAACTGACATCCAAAGCATCTCAACAGGGATCCAACTTCCAACACCACATTATCAGTGCATGTCCAATCTCAGCAAAACAAGAGAGAGGTAGAAAGAATAGCATGGAACAAAGAAAGGGCCACTGCTAAGCACTGACTGATTGGATGTTGAATGCCACTCACTTCACAATTATCAAAAGATGAATGCCTAAAGAGGAAGATGAATATGACTCCACCGTTAAGCACGCAGACTTCAAAGTAAGTATGTAAGCTACCCCATTTAGAGTAAAACTGGGCCTCTTGACCTTGGTTGACTCCCATTTATATGAGATTCATCCTATACAACAATGTAGCTATGGCATAAATGGGAGTATTTTACTAGTCAGCAACTAATTTTATGACAGGGCTACTCTGAAATGGGAATATAAAGATGGCATTGCATTCAGGGGAACCTGCCTCCAAATAAGTGTGCAAAACATGTATGCATACTCACCTGAGAATGCCCCTGTGAGCTGAGCAGGACTTGCTTCTAGGTAGGCAGAATTAGGAGTTATTGTATTCATCAGGCTGGAAAAAAAACATTGCAGGGGAGAAAATAATACAGAACCTAATGTTTTCTAGCCAAAGAGAAGGCCACATTTGGCATATTGGATACAGGGAATATCCTGGGGAAGCAGGATAAGGCCCATTCTTGAGCTGCCCAGCAGAAGAAACAAGACAGACAACTTTCTCCACACAGAGCAGCCAGAGACATGCAGAAAACTGGCAGCAGAAGCTTTCCCCAATATTTTATCTTCACTATACATGCAAAGCTTCTCCTACTACATTTCTGCATCTCGAGCTAGAGGTAGCTATATAGCATTGCAAACAGTGGCTGGTTGGTTGCAACAAAGCCGGCTGAAATTGAATCCATCGAAGATTGAGGTCCTGTGCCTAGGTTACAGGGGGCTGGGATCAGAGATCAGGCTCCCACCCTTTGATGGGGCTCCATTGAAGCCCATGTTGAGGGTGAAGAGCTTGGGAGTATTCCTGGATGCCTCTCTGACTATGGAAGTCCAGGTTACCACCACTGCCAGATTGGCCTTTTTCCATCTGAGGCGGGTCAGACAGTTGGTCCCATATCTTGCCCCCCACAACCTGGCCACAGTGACCCATGTAATGGTCACTTCCAGGCTAGATTATTGTAACTCTCTCTATGTGGGGCTGCCCTTGACCCTCCACCGGAAACTCCAGCTGCTGAATGCTGCTGCACAGATGTTGACATTGTTGCCTGTACGGGCACGGATCCATCCTGTGCTGCATGAACTGCACTGGCTATCTATTGAGTACCGGATCTGGTTCAAGGTGTTGGTACTTACCTTTAAAGCCCTATACAGCCAGGGGCCAGCATACCTTCGGGACCACTTTCCCTGTATGAGCCCCGTAGGTCTTTACAATCAGCAGCCCAACGTTTGGTAATACCTGGCCCCAGAGACGTCCATCTGGCCTAGACGAGGGCCAGGGCCTTTTCAGCTCTGGCCCCTGCCTGGTGGAATGAGCTCCCCCTGGAGATCCGGGCCCTGCGGGATCTGCTCCAATTTCGCAGAGCCTGCAAAACAGAGCTTTTTCGCCAGGCTTTCAACTGAGGCAGTGGACGTCATTTATTACCAGCCTCCCCCCTTCATTCCATCCCAGTGCTATAAGATCTGCTGGATCTGGACAACAGGCCATATCTGTGAAGCAGAACCTGCCATTTTTATCTCTATTGTCACTTTGTAGTTTTAGATTTTATATATTTTAAATTGGTCTTTTATTGTTTTTACTGTTGATTGCTTTTATGATGTAACCCGCCCTGAGCCTGTCCTATGAGAAGGGTGGGCTAGACACCAAATTAAATAAATAATACCATAATAATCCAATAACCCACCACCTGAGCTCTTCTTTCTGCACTCTTCTCTCTGCACTAGAACTTTCCTTCATCAAACAAGAACTTTCCTTCATCGCACAAGAAAACTCCAAAGGGCATATCCTGGGTCATCACTTTCCAAGGGCCATTGCACTTCTTAAGGTGAGGCTCAGCCCAGTAGCACTTAATACCACATTTCCAAAATCTTTCTTTGGCAGAAGGGGGAGCAGATGATAATCTAAAGCAGGAGTGCTAAACTGTGGCTTGGGAGTCACATGTGGCTCTTTCACACATATTGTGTGGCTCTCAAAGCCCCTGCCACCTTGTCAGCCAGCTTGGAAAAGGCATTTCTCTCTTTAAATCACTTATCCAAGCCAAGCCAGCTGGTACCTTGGAAAAAGCATTTAAAGTTGCTTTCTTTCCACCTCTTTCTCCTTCCCTTCCCCTTCTATTTGCTTTCTTTCTGTCCATCCATCTGTCTCTCTCGCGGTTCTCAAACATCTGATGTTCATGTCTTGCAGCTTTCAAACATCTGACATTTATTCTATGTGGCTCTTACATTACACAAGTTTGGCCACCCCTGACCTATAGTGAAGGCTTCTGGGACCTGAAGTACTTGACAGCTTAGCAACAAGAAAAACACAGGGGGTGTGGCCAAGCAGCAGTCACCATCCAATTGGGTAGTTGGATCTTATGCACTGTTTACCCAAAAGTATATCATTTATTCAAGAATAAGTGTACAGAATTGCAGCTAAGATAGGCAGAAAGTGAAAAAGGTGAAGTTGTATGGCTTCAAGAATCACTATTTATTTCACTAACTATCTAAACTTTGCCTTTAACCATCTGTGTGGTAAGCAGAATTTCAGAATTCCTTTCCAGACGCCCAGATGCAGTGGTGAGGAAAACTTGATTTGCTATCAGGCAGCCAGCCACAGGAGACAGCAGCCAGCCAGGAACAGAGCTGGTGAACATATGTATAAATCTTGTCCCTGATTTTAAAGTCCCTTATTCTAACCAACAGCATAATCGATAGACGTTATCTCAGAAGACTACAGTTTCACAGAAATCTATCCAGTCATCCCTCCCACAGAGTTGCCAACTGGTTTTTTGGGGTGGGTGGGGAGGGAGGGTTCATGTGCCTTTAACTTCTGCAGAAATTCAGTTTATCTTCATGCCAAGAAAAATGTCACTTGTTAAATTTCTGTCAAGTTGCAAGCAAAGCCAGTTTAAAGAGTGGCAATTTTAACACTTTATTAAAGTATCAAGGACTGATAAAAATGGAAGAAGCTCCCTGATGATGCTTTGAGGTCATTGGACAAAGAGCAGGACATACAAACATTACAAATGTGTGTGCTGTGAGTGAGCCTTTTAAAACGAATCTTAGCTTTCGAGCACAACTTTGATCTCTCCTTCCCAGCAATCCTCACACATTCGGGAAGGCTAGGCCCAAAGATAGGGGAAGTTTTCCTATTTTCTTATGCCTTTGCTCTAACAACTAATGAAGGGAAAGTGCTGATGACTTAACACAAAAGTTCACAGAATGCCCATAGCTGAAAAGACAACACAATTGGATGTTAATTTATTAACAAGAGGACAAACTACTTCAGCATTGTGAACATCTGTCCTCTGCCCTTTGAGCAAGCACAGTGCACACAGCTGGAATTCCTTCCTTTGCTGCCCCTCCCCTGCCATTTTCAGATCTGTTGCGTGCATACAAAAAATAACAAATATGAGCAGGGTCTGCAAGTAATTTCCCGTTGGCCAACGCCAGCTGGGATGATTTATGCATTTAATGATGTGATAAGGGGCATGTCAACAATGACACAGCGGGCTTTCCATCAGGCACCTGCCTACTTTCAAACATTACCCTCCCCACCCTTCTGCCAGAGGTTGAGTACTGCTGCCACCAACAATTTTGGAGGTAATTCTTCAAATGCAGGTGTTTTCCCCAACTCGGACTGCTGTACATATTGTTCGCAGGAGCTCTAACTGGAGCGTACATTTAAATGGCAAAGACCAATTTAACAGGGCATTACTTAAATGCAACTCATACACTCTGCAGGATTCTGGGGCATGTCAATTAGGATACCAATGGCTAATGTTGGTTGCTGGCCAGGCCTGTTTAGGCTCAGCTTGCCTTTCAGCTGGTGCACTGGAAAAAAATCTTAGAGCACTTGGTCATCTCTGTCTACATGCTGCAGGTTGAGAACAGTAATGACAAACAAGCTGTCCTTATGGAAAGTTTGTTCATCTGTTTATTCCTTGCATTTGTATTCCACCTTCCTTTCTTTCATGATGTTCCTCAGAAGTGTTAGCCAAATTGCCCTCAGATGAGGTATGAGGAATTTAATTGGGTGGGCCAAGATGGCTAAAATATATGGGGTCGATAACCTATGTATACTGGAGTCGATTCATCCAGAAACCCTCATAAATAATGAGGAGATTGAGTTTTATTGGGAAACCACAAGCACACTAGGAAAATACAATTAATCAGCAATCGCACAGGCCTAAGAAATTAGGTAGGAAAATGGATAGGGAAAGATATATGGGAAGACAAATAAGATGACACATCTCAACGACGGAAGGACAATCCTCAGTGGAATGGGTGAAAATAAGGAAAGGGGAAGCAAGAGATGACCAGCATCACCCACTATAATGGGCCCAAAACTGATCAGGATTTGGGGGTGGCTCCAACATCAAGGTAGGGGTACCATCAGAGACACACCTGACTAGCCAAAAGTCTGACCTTCTTATAGTCAAATTCACAGGGCTTTTTCTGAGCAGGAACGCAGTTCTGGCTGGCTTAGTGTCAGGGGGTGTGGCCTAATATGCAAATTAGTCCCCACCATTTAAAACAATGGTGATATAAGGGACTGCCTAATATGCAAATGAGTTCCTGCTGGGCTTGTTCTACAAACAAAGCCCTGCAAATTCATATCCTGCAGAGTCATGTGGTGGATGGTATCTACTTGGCAATGGCTCCCAGGAAATAGAACAAAAGGATTAATGGGCGATGATGGTTTGCCGAATGCAAATCATATTGAGCCCATTATAGGAAAGGGCGGAATATAAATCTACTAAATAAATAAATAAAAGAATTAAAGTGGGCAATTTAGTGCCAGATCTTCCTATAGGAACACTTCAGTGGGAACAATGATGAGACAAGGGGAGGTGGATGTGTGGCAGGATAGAACTGTTGACAGACAATCATCTTCAATTATGCTCTATTGTGTAAGAAGCTCATCTTGATGGGCACCAGGGAAATTCATTTGTCTGGCAAAGAGATGTTGCAGCAGGTTATTGTTGACCACTTGCTTCTACATCTGCATTTTCAAAGCATTGTCTGGCTTCTGGAAAAGCTGTTCTGGAAAAATGTTGGAAAAGCATAGTGATTTGCAGGCAAGGGTGTTGTCTTTTTGGGACATCTCAGGAACATGGCTTCTCTCCGTGCTGCTTCTGGTGCAGTCTTCCTGGGGACAGGGATTCAGTTTCGGTTCTGCAGTGCTGAGCAGCTTGTCAGTGAAGCATGATCTGCTGTCCTCTTAATGTGGCAGGTATAGGTAGTTCATATAATAGCAGGCATCGGCAGGAAGCCTGCTGGGACCTGGATTACAGCACTGCTGTACATCCCCCTTAGACGCAAATGTCCACAGCTGACTTGGCATCAGAGTCATTGTATCATAGTTCATATTTGTATGATTTACAAGAGGCAAAAAGTCCATTGCAGGCCTGGCATAGGAGCCAGTGGAGCACAGTCCAATGAGGTTGGCAGCACAGGAGCCAAATGGTTATAGTCCACTGAAATTGACTGTCCATAGTAAGTCTGGCCTAGAAGCCAGATGATTATAGTTCATTATAGTTGGAGAGGGGATCCAGGGCTAACAGAAGGGTTTCATCCATGCCCTGACCACACAACAGCTTAGTTTTAACAAGGTTGGTGTCACATGTGCCCTCCAACCATACCCTGCTGCTGGTTGTCTCATTAAGGAACACCCAGAACAAAGTTTGAGTCCAGTGGCACCTCTAAGACCAATGAAGTTTTATTCAAGGTATAGGTTTTCATGTGTATGCACACTTTTCCAGATATAATAAATCTGACGTTACCAGACCATATATATAGCTAGAGGATGAGCAGTAAATGAGCATACAACACAATGAAGTTGTTTAACAGATTCAGGGAGCAAACAGGAGTAGAAGAGAGAGAAGACCTGTCCCCGCCTCTCCAATTGTTGGAGGGGCGCAGAGTCACTAGGTTTTCTTCCTGCTTCTGCAGCCAAAGTAATGTGCTGCCGCCATCCCCTGAGTGAATCAGAGAGAGCCATGCTGGGAAAGCAGATGCATTGATCATGTTTTCCATGCCTCCCCTCACCATAAGTGAGGTCACGGGGTGCCAGCAATTCAGAATAAGGCTAATCAAATCTTCACTGGCAGGGCCTGCCAGGTTGTTCTGTCTTGCAAGCAGGGGGTGGAAGCTTTCCAGAAGTGGGGGCAATGTTGCTGCATGTAACATCTCCAGTGTGATGATGTCACATGGAAGTGATGTCATCATGCAGGGATGTTGTGTGGCAACACTGGTATTTTGGGCAAAAACTCTATGGTTACAATAGAGTTTTACCCAACTCTATGGTTGCCATAGAGTTTTACCCAAAACACTAGGGCATTGCTGTGCAATGTCTCCAGCATGATGTCACTTCTGTGTGATGTCATCACATTGAGGACATCACACCAGGTCATGGCTGTTGGGGGCAGGGCTTCCCCATCAGCCAACTGGCCAGTGCAGAGGTAGAAACTAGTCAAAGGGTCAAAAATACTGATTTTACTGACCAAAATTTTATAAAACTGGCCAGAAACTGGCAAAAAACTGACAAATTACTGAACAATTTAAATTCTGCTTACTGATAAATTAAAGTAAAACAGGGACTTCAATTAAAAATTATTATCTGGCCTCCACCATTCCCACAGCCAGCCATCACACACCTTTTTATTGAAAAAAATATTTTTATGAAGATAAGACAATGTTTTCATTATTCTACAAATTTTAAGGCAAAAAAAGATTCCATCTTAAAAATAATCACATACTGCAGATAATAAAACAGCAAAACAGTTTCATGCTGGGTGTCATCAGTATGCTGATGGGTGAACGGTTGGATACTGCCATCAGTTTTGGCTGAGGAGTTGGAGGCTGTGGTGGGATGGTTAAAGCAAAGCCAGCTGAGACTCAATCCTACTAAGATGGTGGTTCTGTGACTGGACAGGGAGGATTCAGGGTTGGGGTGCTAACTCCCAGCTCTTGACAGCATACCCTTAACACCAGCACCAATTGTCAAGAGCCTGGGTGTGACTCTGGATGCCTCCTTCCCAATGAAGGCTCAGATCACAAATGCTGCCAGACTGGCATTTTTCCAGCTATGCCAAGTCAGGCAACTGACCTCTACCTGTCCCATCCTGACCTAGCCACAGTAATCCATGCAACAGTCACCTCCAGATGACTACTATAACTTACTCTGTGTGGGCCTATCCTTGAGACTGACCCTGAAACTCCTGCTGGTACAGAATGCAGCAGTAGAACAAAATAGGATTCGATTACACCTTTAAGACCAACTTAGTCTTATTCAGAATGTAAGCTTTCTTGTACATGTACACCTCTTCAGACAAGGCATGAGGTACAGTAAGTAGAGCCACATATAGCTGGTGGAGTTTGGAATAGTGGTACAAAGTCAAAATCCAATAGCAGAATAGTAAAATTAACAAATTCAGAAAACCTTTGATCTGGGTTGTATTAGCGTGGGAAACCATAAAAGTAACATGTCAGAATGTGAGAATGCCTGTTAATTATTCTATTGCTAATAAACCTGGGTCAGAAAGAGGGCATGTAGCTCTACTTACTGTACCTCATTCCTCGTCTGAAGAAGTGTGCATGCACATGAAAGCTTACGTTCTAAATAAAACTAAGTTGGTCTTAAAGGTGCAATCAACTCCTGTTTTGTTCTACTACTTCAGACCAACACGGCTGACTACTTGGATATATAGAATGCAGCAGTGTGAGTCCTTATGAAGACCTGATAAACAGCATACATTTGACCTGTGCTGCATGAGCTGCATTGGTTACCAGTTGAGCACTGGATCAGGTTCAAGGTTTTGAGGCTTAAAGCTCTTAATGGTCTGGAATCCATGTATCTTCTGGACTGCCTCTTCTTGTATATTCCCCAAAGCGCATTACACTCCACTAATGAGAACTTGCTTGTGGTCCCAGGCCCAAGAGATATCCAGCTGTTTTCAACCAGGACCAGGGCTTTTAGTGCCTTGGTCCCATCCTGGTGGAACCTTCTGCTGGGTAACATCCATGCTCTGCAAGATTTGATGCAGTTACACTGGGCTTATAAGGCAATTGGTTGAGGACAACGACAGCATTCATCTGGCTGGCACTCCCCCCCCCCCACAAGATGGTAGCAAACCTGGAAATTTAGATCAGCATCTGAGCAAATTTGACTGATATTTTATTGTAATGTTTTAACCTATATATGTTCTGTATTTATTGTTGCACACTAGCCTGAGTCCTATTTACAAGGAATGGCAGTATAAAAATAACATTTAAGAAATCATAAATAAATAATAAAACAGATTAAAATCATACATAACATAATCATTATGAAAATAAAATTACTGTAATGTAAGACTTGTCTGCTTTTTTGCTGAAAAAAGAAGTTATTAATTAACTCTTTCGCTTCTCAACCATTTTCTGCACTGCATCTGTAAGCACTTTTTCTTGTCCTCTTCTGTCCCCCCCAAATGCAGTAACAAAAACGAAAAACTCCACAAACTGCAATTACAAAAACAACAAAATACTGACTGTACTGACTTTAAAAAAAAAAAACCCTGACAAATTAATGGCCAAGATTTTAAAAACTGACTTTTATTGATTTTACAGACCATTCGACACCTCTGTCAGCAGCAGGCAGGAGCCCACAAAACTGGAGTATCCCCCACTCCTGCCTGGGGGCTGGCTACCCTAATGGACTAGGTAACTTCCATTTCATTGTATCTGAAGAAGTGTGCATGCACAGAGAAGCTTACACGTTAAATAAAACTTTCGTCTTTGTTGGTCTTAAAGGTGCCACTGGACTCAAAAACTTTGTTCTGCTGCTTCAGTGCAACATAGCCACCCACCTGAATCTAAGGAACACCCAGTAAGCACCCAGGAGCTTATCCACCAAATGGTCTGAAATTCAGAGATGCAGAAGATTTCTGGATAGTATTCCAGTGCTCTTAACATTTATCAAGAAAAGCTTGCCTTAGTATAACAATAGGGAAAATCCTTCCCTGTCGTGTGTTAAAAAAGGTCTCTGAGGCTAGAGTCCTAAGCATGATTATGAGGGACTGTCCTATAGGAATTCATTGAGAGTGAGCCAGCTTGGTATAGTGGTTACAATGCTGGACTAGGATCTGGGAGTTATGGGGTAAGAGCCCCACTGTGTCACGAAACTCATTGTTAGCCCCTGAGCCAATCAGTAGCTTGCAGCCTAACCTAACTCACAGAGTTGCTGTGAGGATAAAATGGAAGAAATGAAGGAGGTAGATATACGGTGCCTGTGCTTCTTAGAGAAAATGTAGGATTAAAAGATACTAAAGAAATAACGCCTAAATAAATGGACTTAGGGTAGTGCACTAAAGAAGCCTTAACCCTCCCTCTCTCATTAGTTAGCAAGCCTACTATAGTATTTTTGACACAATGGAGCAGGAGTGGCCAAACATGCTTAATGTAAGAGTTACATAGAATAAACGTCAGATGTTTGAGAGCCGTAAATCATGTACATCAGATGTTTGAGAGCTGCAAGGAAGACAGGCAGGCAGGAAGGGAGGGAGGAAGGAAACTTTTAACTTTAAATGCATTCTCCAAGCTGCAGGCTGGCTTGGCTTAGAGAAGTTATTTAAAGAGAGAGATGCCTTCTCCAAGCCGACTGACAGGGCAGTGGGGGCTTTGAGAGCCACACAATATGTATGAAAAAGCTACATGTGGCTCCCAAGTCACAGTTTGGCCACCCCTGCTATGGAGTGACCAAAACTGTGTCCACTAATCAAGGAGCGGTAGATCCAATGTTAATTTACAGTCCAATACTATGAGCCACAGTGATGACCGTAGTTTAGAACTATGAACTGGGCATGCTGTGTCACCACACTGTTATAATTTGTTGTGTGGTGCTGCCAGGCCACATCCAGAGTCTTATGCCAGAATAGCACGGCACTGCCCTTTCATTTATAAGGGAGACAAAAACCCACTTCAGGCCAGCGTTGTTAACCTTACATTAGACACTGTTAACATGCCTAGCAATCAGAAAATAATCCAGAATCCATGCATGGGCCACACCCAGCTAGGGATGAATTCTGGAGAGAGGTATTTACTTATTCTGCACAATATACCATTACTTCCTGAAACATGAGTTTGTCATTTGGACCTCTAGTGCTGCTATAAAACATGCATTCCATGTGTCACTTACTTAAGGGCATAAATTGAAATTATTATTGTAGCTGGTTTGGATTAAAAGTATTTGTTCTAAAGATCTGCAAATAGTATTAACTGTTTGTCTATGATTCATTGTCTATGATTCATGCTTGCTTGTGGTCCATCCCTGCTCTCTTCAGAGAAAGAGGACTTCTTTTACTGTCACCACTATAAATCCCAAAAGTTTTCTACATCAAGTAGGATCATAACTATGTATTTCTGCTTGCTGGGAAGTGTTAAAACCTGTTTACCTTCTTCATTGCTTTGATTTTGGAGCAAAGTGACAACTGCAATTCTAAGGTACTGCATGTTGACCTTGTATTTTGTAAATTTGATTGTTTCAAACATAGAGGCAAGTGTCAGGTCTGCACCAACCAAATATTCCACACAGTCAAATGCAAAAACAGCTTGTGTTCCTCAGGCCCTGCTGTCCCCCTGCCCTGTCCTGATTCCTGATTCCTGCATCCTGGCATCTGCATATGGGCTTATCTCAGATACTGCACTCTATCCATACATAAGGGGAGAAAGGTGCCAGGTTTTCAAGAAGGGTAATACAACAAATGTTCATACAGTCTCTCAAGAGGCTTTACCAAAGGTGGGAGACTATATGATAGGAACATTTTTCAGTTATAAGTTGGCAGATTGGTGCCTAAATAATAATATATGGAGGTCACTGACACATTTCAAGTGAAATTCAGTTATTAATGCAAGAAGAAGAGGCTTTACCAGGATTAGAAAAACATCAGAACATTTGTCTTCTGGAAGAGTTGCAGACTGGTGTCTGTAAATCAGCATTGTTTTATTTACCCTAAAGGGCTGGATATTTCCATTTCTTATCTGAGGAAGACTTCGAAACCAGTTCTTTATTCAGAAACCACCTATAAATAGCTGAGCTTTTTATAAAATGGACTTTCTATATGTGAAACTCACGGGGAGACGAATGATTCTGTATGGCATTTGTGAGAATATGCCTTTCCCAAAGTAGTAAGCTTCAGATCTGAATGGGAATGGAAACCCAAGTATCCTTGGTCCAAGTCTGACATGCTACTGGTTCTGCTGTCACCAGGACCGAATAGACATGTTTTTGAGAGGGGGGAATTAAAAATGATGCCCCCTTATGGACCATTCTATCTTATGGTTGCACAGAATACAATGGACTCCATAACCAATTTGGCGCCCCCACTCCGTCGGCGCCTGAGGCAAGCACCCCCTCTGCCCCGCCCCTAGATCTGGTCCTGGTTGTTGCATACTATTGTGTCTCAACAGAGGACACAGTATTATCGATATAAACAACAAGAAAGAAAATTACTGTGAAAGAAGATGATGATGACAATGATGACGATAATTTTTATACCAAAATTTAAAGCAATAATAAGCCTTACAGACAGAGTGCAATGTTATAGAACATAAGAGAAGCCATGTTGGATCAGGCCAATGGCCCATCCAGTCCAACACTCTGTGTCACACAGTGGCCAAAAAAAATTATATACACACACACACACACACACACTGTGGCTAATAGCCACTGATGGACCTCTGCTCCATATTTTTATCTAAACCCCTCTTGAAGGTGGCCATGCTTGTGGCCGCCACCACCTCCTGTGGCAGTGAATTCCACATGTTAATCACCCTTTGGGTGAAGAAGTACTTCCTTTTATCCGTTTTAACCTGTCTGCTCAGCAATTTCATTGAATGCCCACGAGTTCTTGTATTGTGAGAAAGGGAGAAAAGTACCTCTTTCTCTACTTTCTCCATCCCATGCATTATCTTGTAAACCTCTATCATGTCACCCCGCAGTCGACGTTTCTCCAAGCTAAAGAGCCCCAAGCGTTTCAACCTTTCTTCATAGGGAAAGTGTTCCAGCCCTTTAATCATTCTAGTTGCCCTTTTCTGGACTTTCTCCAATGTTATAATATCCTTTTTGAGGTGCGGCGACCAGAACTGCACACAGTACTCCAAATGAGACCGCACCATCGATTTATACAGGGGCATTATGATACTGGCTGATTTGTTTTCAATTCCCTTCCTAATAATTCCCAGCATGGCGTTGGCCTTTTTTATTGCAAACGCACACTGTCTTGACATTGATAAAACAGGGGCAGAGGAGAAACTGCTTAGAGATGGGGCAGGATCAGAACCTAATAGAGAGTGAGGAACCTCTTAAACATTCTCTGTACTATGTGGAAGCCACTTATCCACTTTTCACATAAAAAGAATGTATGGTTCAAACTGAAGTGATTGTTGCCATTACCAGGCTAAGTTTAGTTTTGTTTTTAACTTTCTCCCATCGTTATACAGCAAATATTTAAGCAGCCATAGCATTCAAAAATGTATAACTTCTTCTATCCACCTAAGAACATGCCCGCATAGCCGACAATACATGGGGGGGGGAGCTGTAATTTCTCAGGAAAACAGTAAATTTCTACGAAGGGAGGTGCCAGGCCAGCTTCAAATGAGTTTGGAAACCGCATCTCTCTGGCATGGGCTTGGAATCCCCCTCATCCTACACGAGTGGCGCTGGCAATCGATACCCTTCTTTTTTCACTTGGCTTTGCCAAGAACTGTGCTCTCCTATTGAAACCGGATTCTGGGGTTTAGCTCTGCCTCGGATTTTTCTCTGGCCTGACCCCAAGGAGGCCTCACACAAACAGCGCCCCCCCTCTCCCCCCCGTTCTCTTCCTCCGCGCGCTTTCCCCCGCCTTCCTCTCTCTGGCGCGAAACTTTCCCCCAAGAAGCTGAAATTCGGATCCGGCAGAGAATGTCCTTCTTCCCGTATAGATTGTATGTGCTTGTTTTTCTCCGCCGTCACCTGGGGCGGGCCGATGTCGTGCTCCCTTAGGCCGGCGCTGAGCCTGGCTCCCTCAGGCCAAGTAGATTCCTCAGCAACTGGCCGGGGAGCGGTAGATGTGGCAAGTGCCCTCATTCCTCTGCGATGAGCGAATCCCGCTCCCGCTGGTGATTGCCAGGTGTTCGGAAGAAGCAAGGCCACCGCGCTCTGCAGTCCTGCGCTCGCATGTGCTCATTGGCAGAGAGCTGGAAGGAGCAGCAGCCGGGAGGGAAATCGAGGGAATGCTTCTTATTAGAAGGCGGGAAAGGCGGTCGTTCGGGCCGAGGGGCACTAATTTTGCATCCTTTCATGAAGTACTTTTGCTGCTCTTTCCCCAAAATGGTGGGGCGGGGTGTGTGGGTTAGTGGCAGCAACATTTGCGTGGTAGGCCTGCTGCTAGTTTATCAGCCCACTTTTGTAACCAAGTCTATGCTGTTGTGTAAAGGTTACCAGGTGATGCTTTACTTATTTATGTTGAGGGTTTATAGCTGGCTTTTCATTATGGCTTAGAAAGGAACAATGTGCGCAAGACAGAAAAACAACACACATAATCAGTACAAGGACAAGTAGCTAAAACCAATCTTCAATAAATGTTTATCTCCATGTGGAGAAATGCTTTCCTGGTTGATTTTTTGCCATTCAAGCCAGGCCTTTGCCCCTGTTGGTTGGCAACTGGCACTACCTGTGCATTCCAGCCTCTGCTTCAAAATGGAAACTTCCTTAGTATCCCTGACACTGTGCACCCCAAAGCCCAGCCAGCCTTCCTAAGAGAAGACAAATGATTTGTTTTACAGTCCATCCTTTCATTCAAAACACTGAAGAGTCGCAATGTGATTGGGTTTATTTATTTCATTTCCCCCCTGCGTTACTCCTCAATGGCTTATGTCATTCTATATTTTATCCTCACAACATTAGAATGGTGTGTGACTGGCCCAAGATCACCCAATGAGCTTCCATTGTGGAGTTGAGATTTTCATGGTAGAGTGGAGATTTGAACTTGGGTCCCCCAGATACTAGTCTTACACCCTGACCACAATACTGCATTGGCTTTCACAAGCACTGATATGCCTATCTGAGAGCAAGTGTACCTAATATTTTTCTGGGCCAGGACTCCTGGGTCGTATGACTACAGAAATATAACAAGCATGGCTTTCTTCGAGGAGTGTATCTCCATGCTGGGGGAAGTAATAATAGTTGTGTTACTGTCTCTCGTGCAAGTGAAAGGCACCTAGATCTGCACAAAAGAGTTGGCAACCTTAAAGGAAAGGGTGGTGCTGGTGAGCCAAAGCTCAGTCACAGAAAGTGCTTTTAGTGCCAAAGCTTAGCTCAGCAGCATATGAAATAAGAGAAAATGTGGTGCCAAGCTTATGCAGAGTGTTCTTCCTCCCGCAATGAGTAATCTCAATGTCCCTTAAACCTACAGGAATGCAGGGAAGAAGTGTCACACGGCAGGACTTCCAGGCTGACTTGAACCCCTGCCCCTCTCATACGTTAAGCCCTGGAAATGGCTTGCTTGATAAGGTCATTTTTCAAGCATATGACTAGGTGAGGGTTCCAGGAAGAGCTGTTGTTAATGTCTAAACCAGGATTTCTCCAGCAGCAGCAGAAGCAGGCCAGAGCTTCTGGGGAAGCCAGTTTGCATTCCTAGGCAGCAACGAGAAATTAAATCAACAGAGATGTAAGCTTTTTGACTTTTGCTTTCTTCACTCCTGTTCCCCCTCCTGAGTGGGCAGTTCTAATTTGTACACTCCACCTTTTCAACTTTTCTGATGTGGGTTACCTCAAATCTGTCTGTTTAAAAACTGTCCTTCAGGAGACCCGCATATACAGGAGAAATATTTTCGTAGTTTGAAGATCACTTTCTCAAATGTGCAGCCTGCCTCTTGCCAAGTCAATAATGCTATTGAAAGGCTCTTGTGCTGTCCTGGGATATAGCATGTGTGTTTTGTGCAAAGTGGAATGCTTCATATATGCTCATCATTATGAAACTATGCTCTGTGCATATTCTGTAAGGATCTATGCATGCAGTGAATGCTGCAAATATTCATATGCACTTGCCTACTTGGACTCAGTAAGCTTGAGAAAGCCAAACAGGAAACTGGGAAATAAATTTTGTGTGCAAAGCCTGGAGAATTAAAGATGCAATTTTAACACATGACATTGAAAGTTCCATTGAGCCTCCCTTGCTATTTGAAGGTATGAAACTCCAATAGAGACTGGGAAAAGGCTCATTTCTAAGTAAGTTGTGGATGCTAGTCTCAGTTTTACATTTGTATTACAGATTCAGATAATAAAGTGCAGTTTGTGTTAAGTGTGAAAGTGCTCTAACTTCTGGGGCTTTAGCCTGAATTGCATGATGGGAATCCAGCATTATGGTAGCTTAATTAATGGTTAGGGCTGGACAGTTTGTGAGCAAGGAATCCTGGTTATGGTTCTAGATTGAAATGATCTAAAAAAGTGATTTAGAGAGTGAAATTCTGTTCGCAGATACCTCTCCTCTGACATTACATTGACTTGTGTGGTTAAATTGATTGCTGGGTTTTCCATTTCCTAGTCAGTCAGTTCCTTTCCCCATTTCTATAAGGACTACTTCACAAATTATGCAGAAGAATCTGGTTTGCCACAGCATACACACTTGATACAGACTTTTGATCAGCCTTGGCTCCTTGAAACATGCATCTGTCTAGTGCAAGTGTTTGTAGTTTGTATTTGCCAAATCTATACATACAGGATGTGAGAAGCTTGTTGCTGAACTCCTCCTAGTTCCCCAAGCAGTGAGAAGTACTAGGGGCCAGTTTTTCCTGGTTTGGTTCCCTTGGAGAAGAGATCACTAGAGACTTACAGCATTTTTGTAGAATTACCTTTATTTCATATACACAGCTAAGGCACAAATGGAAGCAAAGAGCCACTCTTGCAAGTCAGCAGATCTGCTACTCCACATCAGATAGGCTGGTGGAGATCCTGCTTTCCCATCCTACTTCAATCAGTTCACTACTCTCCTTTTCTCCTATTTTTCCAGCATCTAAGCCTCAGTTTAGACAAAGAGGGGTGTCATCTATTCCAAGCCCTGATGGATGCTCAGACAGAGCCTTTTTTTCTTGTTACAAGGCCCATTGGAGAGATATCTACAATTATTAAGAAATATTACCATTGTTTTTGTCATAGGCTCTTGCTGTCCCAAGCCATGCCACTTCCATGGGACAGAACCATTTGCAAATTTCAGGTTTGCAATACTATTTATTGTAATGATTATTACTCTTTTCATACACCCATGCAAATGGATTGAATTTGGAGTCAGTCCATGCCTACCAAAAGGAGTAATATCAATTTCCCTGCTTTTTAAAAAAAAACAACAACAATGTTCCTGTTTCCATAGTCCACAAAACCAGGTCTGTGGGATCAAGCCACACTGCCAAATATTGTGCAGCAGGAGTCGTTACTTCATCTTCAACCTACAGTGATAACTTAGGATTCTGCATACAAATTTCTAAATGTTATTTCTTAGATAAACTGTACTATTCTGCACAAAATGTTATTCTTTCATGTCAGAAAATTAGGGATTCCTGAGCGCAGGGAATTTAATAAGATAATTAATGTCTGACTTGAGGTTCCTAGCTGCTTGAATGTAGTTAGGGATGAATTGGCTAGTGGTTTTTTTTCAAAAGCCAGAAAAAAAGCGCTTCAGTGCTACAGCAAGGGAAGAACACATGGGAAATGGCAGCTGATGGAAGAAAATATCTGCAGAATTCCAGTGTGTTTTGGTGTCAATCCAAATGCCTCTTCATTTGCAACTACAGTGACAGGAAAACCGAAAATCTTCACTGTGTGGATGCAGTTTACATACTGTAGTACAGAATGAAGCTGTTTCAGGTGTTTTTTAGCCTCATTGGGATGGGCATTTGCATATGATGTTCTGGAACATCGATATGAGGGAATTAAACAACATAGTCTACCACTTGCAAATCATGTTCAGAGCACAGTGAACATGATCTAATGAGAATTAAGCATCCTTATTAATTTCAGTGAAAAAGATTTAAGCCTGTGTTTAACTTTCCCATTTAAATCACTGGGACTTGAAATCTTGTCTGCACAGTGCTTAGTAGGGATGGGCACGAAATGCAAAAATTGTGATTTGTTTAATTCTGTGGTTTGTTGGTTTGCCCGATTCAGTGGTTTGTCTTGTTTCATTTTAAAATATTTTCTGCACAAATTGTCATTTATTGTTTTGTTTGGTTAGAAAGTGCTGGAGCACTGCTACATGCCCAGCGCGATGATGTCACCCCGAAGTGATGCTATCACACCAGGCTTGTTTGCTGGGGCGACATGCCTGGACCGATAGCATCACTTCTGGGTGACGTCATCACGCTGGTCACATTGCGGTGTGCAAGGAGGATCCCCCGCCAATAATGACACAGATGAACCACCCAGAAAACAAGCCGCTTTGTTCTGTGAGTCATGCATAGCGCAAGTACCTGAACCGATTTGGAATGGTCCACGAATTGGCTATTTTAGGCATGAATTGTGATTCGCGTTTTGATTTGTGCCCATTCCTAGTGCTCAGCCTTTTTGTTTACAGCTTATTTCATCCATTAGTGCAAGTGCTATGGTTCTAGGCTGTAGTCTTGGAAGCTAAAAGCATGAGCATATAATCAGCAGGATCATTACCTAAGCAGTGCCATAGGCTAGCTGCCAGAGAAAGTCATAGAGGCTTCCAGAAGAACTGCATGGCCACTCTTTGAGACAAGGTGCTAGAGTAGATGGTCTGATTCAGCAGGACTCTTCTTGTGTTCCTATGACATAGAACCATATGGTGCTTATTGCAGTAAAACTGGCAAAAGGTAACATTAAATTGGACCAGGAATCCAGAATTTCTTGCTTAAGATGATTTACATCAATCATGCATGAATCTTGTAGATGGCTTCCCCTTTGTTATAGCTGCACACATTTTTATCAATGTCTTAAGTGACTCTGAATATAGTTGTTTCAACATAATAATTCTTAAAAAGGCCATCTTAGTCTATTAAAGCAAATATCAACAGGAGAGTTGTTGCCATGAAAGTTTACACTAAGATAAAATTTTGTTAGTTTCTGAGTGCCAAAGTCTGTTTGTAGTTTCTGCAATGACTCTTTTACATGCTGATGTGTGCTGGATGTGTGCTGGATGATTACAGGAGGGATGAGATAACAGTTTCACTTCTGTTGTTCATTCACCACATAGATGCTAATAACGATGGTGTAAGCCAAAATGCCCTCAAAAGAGGTTGGGGAATTGACAGATGGGCACCTGGCTTAAAAAGGATCCTACGTATACAGGATACACGTCCAGAAATTATTGCTTAAATTTACCAAGGACACTAATGAAGTAAAAATTAAAATTTATTGTAGAAAAATATAGAACACACATACAAGACAATGAATACATACAACACACATACAGTCCTAATAAAAATAGAGAGAAATGCAGAGATAACACAAGGGATTGACAAACAGGGTAATAATTACTGATCGTAGTCTTCAAGGAAGGCTCCAATGGCGACGAACGAGGACTAGGGGGAAGGGACCCTCAACTTGCCAAGAATCAGCGATGTATTTAGACAGTGGAACTGGGGTACTGCTAGATGCACACCTGTGGTGAGCTGGACCACAGGTTATAAGGACTACCTTGAGCCCTTAGGGAATGGGAGGTACAGGGGCGGATGACAGTGGTCAGCTGGTACATGACCTCAGAAAAAGGGGAGGCTCCGCAATGACCATAAGGGCTAGACTTATGCATTAGCTAATAGCCAGTTTATTGGTGGCACCTGATTGGATGCCCATATCTGGCCAATGGGCTGCCTTGGCCCTGGTTACCTGATTGGACTTCCAGGTAACAATGGGCCAAGAGGGAGGCTCTAGGATGACCATTAAGGGAAAGAATGGAAAAAATGATTGTGATGTGGGTGATTAAAACTATCAAACTTATCTAAAAAGGTGACAATAGATGGCCTAATTGCTACCTAAGGTAACACCCAGTCTACACAAAGACACTTGGCTCTAGGTGAAGATGTTCTTCCTCCTCTTCAGTCTTCTATTGGCACTAGTCTTTGTCTTGGGTTCTGTTGGACAAAGGCTTAGGTGGACTGACAGGATCCACGCCTAAGATAAGCTAGATGGCTTTATGCATAGGTGACATCTGTTGAGTACGTGAGCCTCCCGCTTTGCTGTTATGGAGTCTGGCACTGCAGGAAGATAGCTGCTGCTGGTGGTAGCCTCCCAAAATGGATTCTCTGGTCAAGGCTGGAAACCGCTTGCCTGGACAGTTCCTGGCGGCGCAACTTCTTCTGCTACAACGGCCGAGATAGGGATCGCACGGAGCGACTGGAAACCATCTGTTCTCCTGGTTAGCCCTCCTCGAGAGACACGAAGTGCTGCTGCATCGTTGTGGCTGTTA
Organism: Heteronotia binoei; assembly: GCF_032191835.1. NCBI lineage: Eukaryota > Metazoa > Chordata > Lepidosauria > Squamata > Gekkonidae > Heteronotia > Heteronotia binoei. The sequence goes on along the minus strand of NC_083227.1, from coordinate 109,673,013 downwards.
GTACTCATAAGTCCCTTCCAGTCTGGTAGACAAAACCCACGTTCTCCTAGCAGATGTGTGTGAGCTGAGTCTCCAGGCACCCTGGCAACCAAACCGGTGACTACAATGTTCTGGTATTAGGGGTCTTTTCCTCACAATGGGGGCAGGAATGCAAGCATAGAAGAGATCACCACCCACTCTGACTGGAGACCACCACAGTCTGAATGCAAGATTTAATATATTGCATAACTATTGCAACCTATTCCTGAAGACTGGAGAGGATCCACATCAAACGAGTGTCAGGCTGTGGGATTACACTTTGGAACTGCAGTCAGGGCTTGAAGGTTAGCCAGACTTAGCCCCAAAGATGAAATAACTGGCAAAGCTGGTTGAAACAGAGGCTACTCGGTCTTCCACCAGTCCCGGACTAGCGGGCGGGGGGGGAGGAGTGGCATTACTCATACGAGAGGCTTACTCCTTTAGGGCTCTCCCGGCCCCCGGAGATCCCGGGCACTGAATGTGCCGGCCTGATGTGGGACGTTGGGGAGGGGTTGGCGGTTTGGCTGGTGTACCGACCGCCTAACGCACCAGCCGCCGCCTTATCATCCCTGGTGGAGGCCGCGGCGGGCTGGGCGTTGGAGTGCCCAAGGCTACTGGTCTTGGGTGACTTCAATGTTCATGCCGACGACGCGGACTCCGGCCGGGCGATGGATCTAGTGTCATCCATGGCGACACTAGGACTCTCCCAGGTTGTTACAACGCCCACTCACCAGGCGGGACACATGTTAGACCTGGTCTTCGCGGCGGGAGTACAAGTGAACGATATTGCAATGGAAGCAGTGCCATGGTCGGATCACTTTGCCCTCAAGGCCCGTATGGATATGCCACCCCAAACCCGTTTAGGCGGAGAGCATATTTTGGCTCGCCCGCGGAGCCTGATGGACCCGGAACGGTTCCTGACGGCCCTACGGGATACCTGGCCCACTGGCGATTCCCTAGAGGCTCTGGTTGAGTCCTGGAACGACGGACTTTCCGGGGCCATCGAGGAGATCGCGCCGAGGCGTCCTCTGCGCCCCCGCCTCAAACCGTCTCCATGGTTTAATCAGGAATTACGGCAATTGAAGCGGGACCTCAGACGACTAGAGAGGCTATGGCGGCGTACTCGAGACGAAGTGACCCGAACATCTTATAGAGAGAGTTTGAAGACCTATGAGATGGCAATCAAATCCGCAAAGAAGGCATACTTTGCGGCTAAGATTGCGTCCGCAACTTCGCGCCCGGCACAATTGTTTGAGATAATTCGAGATTTGACTACTCTGCCCCAGGGCAGACCAAATTCTAGTGAATTGGAGATAGGCTGTGAGGCTTTTGCGAACTATTTTGCGGACAAGATCGCATCACTCCGCCGTGACCTCCCCGTCAACTTTGAGGCAGTTAACGCAACCGAGGCCCCGAGCATGTCTTCGGATTATATCCTGGACGGTTTCAGCCCCCTCAGCCTGGAGGAAGTCGACAGGATTCTCTCATCTGCCCGCCCAACAACTTGTAAACTGGACCCATGCCCTTCCTGGCTTATTAAATCTTGCCAGGGGGATCTCAGATATCCTATACGGGATATCATAAACAGATCCCTAACGGAAGGGCTTTTTCCAGCGCCACTCAAAGAGGCGGTGGTCCGTCCCCTCCTAAAAAAACCATCTTTAGACCCGTCCCAATTGGCACACTATAGGCCGGTCTCAAACCTGCCCTTTTTGGGCAAACTCATTGAGAGGGCAGTGGCGAGGCAGTTACAGACTTTCCTGGAGGACGCTTCCATCCTTGACCCACTTCAGTCCGGCTTCCGCCCAGGTCATGGGACGGAGACGGTGTTGGTCGCCCTAGTAGATGACCTTCAACGGCATCTGGATCGGGGTGGCTCGGCAGTGCTGATGCTGTTGGACCTATCGGCGGCGTTCGATACGGTCGACCATCGGTTGCTGACTTGCCGCCTCGCCGACGCAGGGATTCAGGGGTTGGCCTTGCAGTGGCTTTCCTCTTTCCTTGAAGGTCGGGGACAAAGGGTCGCGATTGGGGGGGAACTATCCCGGAGGCGCTCACTCGACTGTGGGGTGCCCCAGGGAGCGGTTCTCTCCCCGATGTTATTTAACATCTATATGCGACCTCTTGCCCAGATTGCCCGAAGGTATGGGCTGGGGTGCCACCAGTATGCTGATGACACCCAGCTCTATCTGCTTATGGACGGCCGACCGGTCTGCGCTCCAGATAACTTAGATCGGGCATTACAGGCCGTGGCTGAGTGGCTCAGACTGAGTGGACTGACATTGAATCCTGCGAAGACAGAGGTCCTTTGTTTGGGCCGTCGGGGGCCAGGGGGGGAAATCCCCCTGCCAGCTTTTGGCGGTGTCCCGCTGAGGCCGGCGGATAGGGTCAAAAGCCTGGGGGTGCTGCTGGAGCCGTCCCTAAATATGGAGGCCCAGATAGCGACCACTGCCAAGTCCGCGTTTTTTCATCTTAGACGGGCAAGGCAGTTGGCCCCCTTCCTGGATCCCGACGACCTAGCAACAGTGATCCATGCTACGGTCACCTCGAGGTTGGATTACTGCAATGCCCTCTACATGGGGCTGCCCCTGTGCCGGACCCGGAAACTGCAGCTGGTGCAGAATGCCGCGGCCCGGCTGTTATTGGGCCTCCCAAGATGGGGGCACATTCGGCCGGGTCTTCGGGCTCTGCACTGGCTTCCAATAATATACCGAGTCCGGTACAAGGTGCTGGTCATTACCTTTAAAGCCCTATATGGCCTGGGACCTGCCTACCTGAGGGACCGTCTCTCCCCACACGTTCCCCAGAGAGTACTGAGGTCTGGGACTCAAAATCTTCTCACCATCCCCGGGCCCAAGGAAGTGCGCCTCAAAATAACTAGGGACAGGGCCTTTTCCACAACGGCCCCTATGTGGTGGAACCAGCTACCGGAAGAGGTGAGGGCCCTGCGGGATCTTACTCAGTTCTGCAGGGCCTGTAAGACGACCCTCTTCCGGTTAGCCTGCGCCTGACTAGACAAATGTAGCTTTCTAGATCTTAGATTTTTGTGCTTATACTGCACAGTTTTAATGTAAAATGTAAAATTTTAAGGTTTTTAGGTTTTAAATGTTTGAATTTAAATGTATTAATTTGTTCCGATTTTATTGTTTTATTATTTGTTGTAAGCCGCCCTGAGCCACTTGTGGGAAGGGCGGGATATAAGTTACGGAATAAATAAATAAAATAAAATAAAAATTGTTTAAAGGAAACGGCCATGTTGGGTCAGAGTCAGCAAAATTATTCATCTACCCCATATCCTGTTTCTGAGGTCTAATACATGGACCATAACAACTGGTGGTAAGGGAATAAACAATAGTGGGTTTTGAAGTTGAGAAAGACCGGTCATGTAAATGCTTTAGCATAACAATGATGTAATATATTCTCTCGGTTCAGTATAGTTAATTACCACTGTGCAATAAAACCAATGACAATTAAGGCTGAATTGTTACACAAACCTAACTTGGGAGTAAGACACACTGAATTCATTGGGGCTTCCGAATAAATGTACACAGAATCAGTCTGCAAGCAATGACCTCTCAAAGTCTTCCAATGGAAGGTGAGGAATGGCAGCATATGATCTTTTTGCCTGTGAAAATGTCATAAATATAATGCTGATTAATGTTTGGTGTGCAGATCATTACATTCATGCTCTGGAGTCATGTACAGACTAGGAAAATGTTTCTGCAAACCCAGGGGAATCTCCAGATTTGTAGGAACAACCCCCCCCACACACACAAATTAATTGTCACAAGATCTTAGCTACCATTTTGGAGAAGGGAGGAGCAGCTGCTTGCCACCACGTGAGCTAGGTGGTCAGGGGAGGAGAAGATGCAGACATGAGCCAGGTATGCTCAGAGGAGGAGCAGGAACTGCCACCCCAATGTGTTAGGCAAGCAGAAAGGGTGAATCTGCAACTGGGAAAGCAGGAACTCCCCTGTCAGTGCTGGAGCAGGTGTAAAATTCATTCTGTAGTGGTTCTCTGTTCCTTCATACTCTTTGGAAGGTGTCATGTTCTCATATTCTGATGCATATTGCTCTCCAGTGACAGCAGAAAAATTCCCAGCTATCTAGGAATATTACTGTTCTTTTGTTTAAGTCATTAACTGCTCACCATTTGCCCATTAATGATGACGAGCCCATTCACAGTAATCAAGACAGTCAGACTTACTGGCAATATGTATCTGCTGATTTATCTGATGAATTAGGCTCTAGTCCTCCAAAGAATATGCCACAAAAAGATTGCTTGTTTTTAAGGTGCCACATGGCTCTGTTGTTTTTGCTACAACAGATTAACAGGCTTTTGGAATTTGCAAACATAGATTAGTTATCATTCAATTAGTTGTGCTGTTTTTATAATCAGGTTGGTAAAATTATGGGTACTGTGGAAGCCTTCCTATATTATTTAATGCAACGTACTAAGCATAAAGAGCCCTGTGGTGCAGAGTGGTAAGCTGCAGCACTACAGTCCAAGCTCTGCTCATGACCTGAGTTCGATCCCAGTGGAAGCCAGGTTCAGGTAGATGAAGAAGATATTGGATTTATATCCCGCCCTCCACTCCGAAGAGTCTCAGAGCGGCTCACAATCTCCTTTACCTTCCTCCCCCACAACAGACACCCTGTGAGGTGGGTGGGGCTGGAGAGGGCTCTCACAGCAGCTGCCCTTTCAAGGACAACCTCTGCCAGAACTATGGCTGACCCAAGGCCATTTCAGCAGGTGCAAGTGGAGGAGTGGGGAATCAAACCCGGTTGTCCCAGATAAGAGTCCACACACTAAACCACTACACCAAACTGGCTCTCCAGGTAGCTGGCTGAAGGCTGACTCAGCCTTCCATTCTCCTGAAGTTGGTAAAATGAGTACCCAGCTTGCTGGGGTAAAGTGTAAATGACTGGGGAAGGTAATGGCAAACCATCCTATAACAAAAAGTCTACCAAGAAAACGTCATGATGTGATGTCACCCTATGGGTCTGTAATGACCCGGTGCTTGCACAAGTGTACTACCTTTATACATAAGCATAACATTATATATCTGGTATGACAGTAATGTACTGATATTACACAGTGAACCAAAAGGAAAGAAATGTGTGTGTGTATATGATCATGTTCTAGGACTATTTTAATTTTAAAAATCTTATTTGGTCTCAGATTTCTGAATCTGCTTACAAAGTACATTAGAGGATTTTTCTGCTACTAACCCATCTTCCTCTAACTATGCCCATATCACCAATGAGTAAATTTTCTCTACATTGTTACTATTTTAAACATATTGGGGTGAGCCCAACCACTCTGCTTAGCAAAGTCTGCAGCCTTTCTCCAGCCTAAAGAGCCTTCCAGAGGCACTTGGAAGAAAGTACCTTAGGTTGGAAGAAGGCTTCAGACTTTGCTGAGCAGAGAAGTTGGGCTCACCTACTGTTGCAAGTCCCCAGATCCAGGCTGGGGTTACCCCAGTTTTTGGGATTTCTGCTTGCCACTGGTCAGCTGGCTGGCAGGGGAAACCCCACCCCCAGACAGTGACATCACAGTGCAACGTCCCCAATGCAATGACATCACCTGGAAATGTGAAGCTGGTTTCACCATAGTTTTGCCCTCAAACTAGAGCATCACTGCACGACATCCCTGATGTGATTATGTCACTTCTGGGTGACATAATCACATTGGGGATGCCCTGGAATGCCCCCCCCCCAAAAAAAACTCTGCTGGTGCAGCAAAGGGACCTGGCAACCTAAGGCTCACCTCACAGTGGGTATGCTTTCTAAAGTCACCACAACAAACATGAACAATGGCATTGGGAAGATAGCACCATTGTCACAGGCACTCATGCCATGTTGGTAATGTTGCAACTCTTTAGCAATAAGCATATTGTAATTTGTGGAGAATATCATCCTTAAGGCTACTAGAGATATTTTATTAATGCCAGGTGAATCACTCTTTTAATGCCAGGTGAATTACAAAGAGCCAGTTTGGTGTAGTGGTTGAGTATGCGAACTCTTATTTGGGAGAACTGGGTTTGATTCCCCACTCCTCCACTTGCATCTGTTGGAATGGCCTTGGGTTAGCCATAGCTCTGGCAGAGGTTGTCCTTGAAAGAGCAGCTGCTGTGAGAGTCCTCTCAGCCCCACCCACTTCACAGGGTGTCTGTTGTGGGGGGAGAAGATATAGGAGATTGTAAGCCACTCTGAGTCTCTGATTCAGGGAGAAGGGCGGGGTATAAATCTACAATTCTTCTCCTCTTTATTTTAAATTAACAATTGATTAAAATTACATTATTTTAATTCTATATAAAATAAATTTATTTACTGTATATTACAGAAAGTTTGATTATCATTTCACTAATTTTGACCATGACCCCTGTGTAGGTAGCAAAACCCAATGAATGGGGCCAGGTTCAGATAAGGGAGTATTCTGCAGACCTGGGAAAACCCACAGCCATGTTAGTAGAAAAATGTGAAAAGTTTTCAGAGGGGAGGGGACCAGAACCACCACCAAATGAGCCAGGAAGGTGGGTGGGCAGAAGAAGAGATAGGGGATCTGGAATTGCTACAATCCCCTGCCCTGTGAGTCAGGCAGCCATTGGTGGCAGCATTGCAGACAGGAGGGCTAGCTGGTGAGTAAGTGGCCCATGGATCTCCAAGTCTCATGGAGCGCCTCTTGTAATTAGTTAAGATACTAACATGCTCATCAATGTTTATTGAGTTAGATATGTTTGGAAGGAGGCTAGAGAATGTTTCTCTCATTCTTTGTTACCAACCCCCCCACCAAACCCCCTGAAAACTAAAAATGTTCAACAAGGGCTAGATCCTATAAAAAAAAAATCTGCATGCTCAAGGGATATAAATTCCTCCTTCCTGTGGCAGTCGTCCATCTCCCTCTGCCCTCCTCCAGGTCCCCAATCCTTAGTGGCAGTATTTCAGGGCACATTTGGGGTTGTGTAGTGGGGGGGAGGGAGCTTTTTGAGCTTCCATGACTGCTCTGCTGTTCAGGCACCTCTTTCAGTATGTATGTTATTAAACTCCCAGGCCAGTGAACATTTCCCTTCACATAAAATGGAGGAACCATACTACATTTTGACTATTCAACATTTAAGGTGTTCTGCTCCATTCTAGGAGGAGCGATTCCCAGGACTTTGGGGCTTTATAGTTATCTTTTGTTAACACTGACCTTGGCTGTTCTCTATGCCCAGAGGAGAAGATAGGAGACCTTCACACAGTCCACAGCCTAAACAACACACAGTTGAGAGGCTGAAGTGCTGGGAAGTGTTTACATCTCCCTGCTCCGGACAGTATGACTTCACTAACCGCTCCAAATAAGGGAGATAAGGAGCTGTTTTTGCTCATCCTTCTTTACTCAGATAAAGTGAACTGATATACCAGTGTGACTTTTCCAGAACAGATAAATACTGAACCATAATGATACATTCAGCGACTATTCCTAGAGGAAAAGACCAACAGGTGTGCCATAGAGATTAGAATTCTCTGCCCCTATTTTCCTTAATCAATGTCAGATTCCAGCAGAATTTCACTGCTACCACAAGTGCCTAAGTAGTGTCTGTATTTGGTAGGATGGCCTACCAAACTATCAACTTGACCAGTATATGAGTTTGATATCCAACAATACTGTTATTGAGGCCCTGGCCAGTTTATTTTATTCATGCATGTGGATTTTTGTTACGTTTTGTATTTTATCACTGTAAAAGTTAGGCTGAAGGAGTTGAATTATAGTGACTAGATGAAGCCTACTCAGTGAGTTCTTTTCTTTCTTCCAGAAAAATTCTGTATTATATTAGATGTCTTTGTCATTACCCTAAAAACAGGCAGATCAGAACTCATTCTGTAAAATCCAATCTTTTTTCTGCAGATCCAGCCAATGGGGAACCAGTAGGGTTGCCAGCTCTGAGTTGGGAAATACCTGGAGATTTTGGGGGGTGGCATCTAGGGAGAGGAGGGTTTGTGGGGGGGAGGGACCTTGGCAGTGTATAATGCCATAGAGTCCACCCTACAAAGCAACCATTTCCTCCAGGGGATCTGATCTTGGTAGTCCGGAGATCAGTTATAATAGCGGGAGATTGCAGGATGCCACCTTGAGGCTGGCAACCCTAGGGCCTGAGCATTGCCACATCCCTTCAGCATATCATTACCATGGTCACTAGAAAAGTGTGAATTAGAGCATATCAATATTACACATAGTTGAGCTGCAGTGAACCAAACTAATTTCAAACTGGAATTGGAAAATTGGAATACCAGCATATCTTCCAGTTTCATTTAAACATCTGAGGGATCTTGCTTTTCAGTTGGCTAGAACACAGCCACCTGTTGTGTCTTTAATGCTAGGCATCAAAATAAGTTGTCTACCTAAACAGCTGGCCATAGAAGCCCTTGTGCCACTACTATGTAAATGATAGTTGCAGCAAGGTCAATGCAAAGGTCATTTCTTGACCTCTTATGACCTGGCATCTTCTTAGCTCAGCTGATAACAGAAAGGTGGGAAAAACAAAGGTCGTTTTCGCACTTAGCGTTTGCTCCCCTTATTCCACGGCACAATTATGTCCAGCTCATTTTCCTCGTTTTCGCACATGGACTCATTTGCGGAGTCGCTTTCCATGAAGCCCCGGCTCAAATCGTTTTCCCACTGGCATCGACTTGAGTTCGATGCCCTGTCAATCATTTTTTTTTTAAGCGCAAGTCTGGTTGCGTAAGGACGTAATAACGTAACATCGAGCAGTCACAGCTGTTCCCTCCCCTTCTTTTCGTGGACAAACCGCATCACGTGTGCTGCTGCTGCTTATGGATTGGCTGCAGCTGTAGTATCCTCCACAGCCCTTTATGTATTAACAGAAGCATTCACAGTGGAGAATCCTAGCACTAGATTCCCCCCCCCCAAATTCTGAAGTTGCGAAATATCGCAATAACGAAGACAGAGAAATCGAGGGGTTTGTGTGTGTGTGTGTGTGTGTGTGTGTGTGGCAGCTTCTTCCTTTCCCAGCCTCGCTCCCTCCCGGGTGGCGAAGCTGGGATTTCCTCCGCGCTCTTTCCCCTCCCCGGCTGGCGCTTGCAACGGGGACCTGATTCCTGCTGCCAGAGCTCCCCACCCCACCCCATTCTCTCCTTCCCCTTCTGTGGCGTGTGTGAAGAGCGAGCTCGCGTCTATTTTCTAACCGAGCGGAATGTAGCCAGGGAGAAGAATTCAGGACTCCAACTTCCCATTTTATACATGGCGATTTTGTGCAGGTCCAGAAATCCTGGTGGCACAGCTGAGGGAGGCATTGCCTTTTTAAAACACACACACATGAACGCTTTGGCCCGCGCCGGCACTAGATTTCCCCCCCCCCAACAATGTATAATGTAGTTGCGAGATAACGCAACAGCGAAATAACGCAACTAAAGTCCATAATAAAAAAAAAAATTCTAACGAAACCAATTGAAGTGGCAATTGAGGCTATTCCAGGAGGGGTTTTTTTTTCTATTTGTTAATTTCGAAATATCGCTATTACGCAAGAAAGATGAAGTTTTAAAAAAAAAATGGCCCTGCGGGCACTTTTGGGAAGCGCCACGAACGGCTGATGATTGGCCAAGGGGGTGGATGGGGTGGGAGGACGGAAAGGGAGAGGGTGATGCCCACAAAGCAGTCTATCCGGCGTGGATGGATTTCCCACAGCAAACTCCGCAGAGTGGATCCGGTGTGGATCCGGAGGTTTTCAAAAACTCTGGAAGGAGGTGGATCTAGATACTCCGGCGTGAAACCCCTGCAGCACCGGAGCAAGACGCAGCGCCGGAGCAACAGGTGCGAAAACCAGGAAAAGATCCGGAGGTAAATGGGGTGCTACGCCGGAGTAAACGCTAGTGCGAAAACGGCCAAAGCATTATTTGCTTGAAGCTGGAAAGCACTTGCTATTCTTGGCAATGGTAAATGGAAAACTAGAAGCTTCAAAAGAATTTGATTCATTTCTTGGGAGACAGCCAGGCATCTGGGATGCAGCTGAGGAGAAAGTGTGTAAGTGAAGGCAAATCTCTGTAGGTCCCTGTCTATCTACAAGCCATGTATCTGAAACTGCCTGTCTCCAGATATTATTACATCTTTTGGAAGCCTCTTTGTACCTCCTTCCCAGGAGCTTCTGTGCGGTTTTCTCCAACTCAGAATCTCACCTGTACAATAGAATTTTTACCAAACTAGGATATGGGAGATGCAGATCCTATTCCATGGCTGCGTGACCTGGGGCCAATCCCTAACTCTCAGCCTAACCCACCTCACAGGGTTGTAGTGAGGATAAAAATGGAGGAGAGAAGAATGGTGTAAGCTGGTTTAGGTCACCATTGGGGAGAATGGTAGCATATAAATGTGCTTCTTTCTGCACCTTGTACTTACACCAGCCCACAAAAAAGATATTCTGTTGAGTGTCTGAAGCAGGATGATCTTATGGTAATTTTAAGAAACAAACAACACAAACTTATAGAAAAGTATTATAACTTCTTCACTTGTTCTGATTGCCATAGCCAATTGGAGTGAAAATATTATTTCCCTGATCCAAATTATATCACTGTCCCCCAACTATATCACTAGAGTACAGTTGCTCAGCTTTCCTTGCTCAGACAAGGAAGTGGCATGCACAAAGGAAATTCACAACCGGATAGTTCATCTTTGATGTCTGCTTGCTAATAATTGGCATGTGCTCTTGTCAGGGTTGCAAGTGCATTGTATATCATAATTAACAACATCTGTGTAACAAGTCCCAATACCAAGGATTTATAAACTTGGCAAATCTTTGCATAGTCTTGAAATCTCAGTTTCATCAGTAAGGAATTTCATGCATATTTTCTTTTTTACATCTTACACAACTTCAGATTTGCATGAACTTTTTTAAAAAGTATGTTTATTTTTCTTGTTCTTTTCCTTCATGGTATAGCGATTTGTAGTGGGTAACTGAATGTGCACACCATGCTGAGTCATGCTTTCCACAGAACCTACTTTGTTGAGCATGATATCAGTTGTCAGTGATACCAGTGAACTAAATTTTACTGTTCTGAAAACGTTGGCTGCAGTCAAATACAGAGTCAGGTGCCTTTAATCCCATTGTGGTCTTAATTCTGTGTTGGATTATGACCATCACTACTGGTGTAACTGAATTAACACTATGCAGACAACATGCTTTACAGTCTGTAAAAGAAAAACATTTTAAAACCAATACTTCTGAAATTCTATGAGAATGGCTGCTACCCCATGAAAGCTCTACTATACCATGTGCTAATTACATAACATAAACACAAAGCATATTTATGCTTATCTGTCAGTTGTCAGAGATCTTTTTAGATATCTCTGCAGGCATTTTCTACTCTGGTTAAATGTTAGTAACCAGAGCATTCTCTTTTTTTCTTTTAAAACTTTATCTTAAAAGATAAACAAGTGCTAAAAAAAACCATACAGCACCATAAACAAATAGTAAGAATAGTACATATTTCCTGAAGTTCAAGAAAAGAGAATAAATCACATGGCCAAACAGAAAAAATTAGTTTATTGTGGGATTTTAGGGAGTATCTCTTGTTCCTTAAGAAATGACAGGATACCAAGTTTCACCAAAGTTGTAACATAGTACCAGAACATTTTAGTTTAATTTTATCAGGTGGCTCTAGAAATATGAGCAAAGATTCACAGAGTTACTCTGCTCCTTGGAGATTAGAACAAACTAGTAAAAACTCTTTCATAGATTGCTGCCTTGACATGGTGAGAGGGCTTGTGCGGTTCAGTGAGGCTGTGGGCTATGTGCAGTTCAGTGAGGGCCACTCAAGATGGACAGGCCACAGCTGAGATCCCAGACAAAATGCGATCCACTGGAGAAGGAAATGGCAACCCACTCCAGTATCCTTGCCAAGAAAACCCCATGGATAGTAACAAAAGGCTAAAAGATATGGCACTGGAAGATGAGCCCCGCAGGTTGGAAGGTGCCCAATATACTACTGGGGAAGAGTGGAGGCCTAGTACAAGTAACCACAGAAAGAATGAAGTGGCTGGGCCAAAGCCGAAAGGACGCTCAACTATGGATGTGTCTGATGGTGAAAGAACAGTCCAATGCTGCAAAGAACAATACTGCATTGGAACATGGAATGCAAGATCTATGAATCAAGGTAAGCTGGATGTGGTCAAACAAGAGATGGCAAGCCTGAACATCGACATCTTGGGAATCAATGAACTAAAATGGACAGGAATGGATGAATTTAACTCAGATGATCACTACATCTATTACTGTGGGCAAGAGTCCTGTAGAAGAAATGGTGTGGCTTAAACTGAACAAAACTGGGGAAACCATTAGGCCATTCAGGTTTGACCTTGATAACATCCCTTATGAATATACAATGGAGGTGAAGAATAGGTTTAAGGAACTAGAGTTGATAGACAAAGTGCCTGAAGAACTATAGACAGAGGTTCGTGACATTGTACAGGAGGCAGCAATCAGCACCATCCCAAAGAAAAGGAAATGCAAGAAAGCAAAGTGGCTGTCTGATGAGGCTTTACAAATAGCTGAGGAAAGAAGGAAAGCAAAAGGCAAAGGTGAAAAGGAAAGATTCAACTGAATGCAGATTTCCAGAGAACAGCAAGGAGAGATAAGGAGGCCTTCCTGAAGGAACAATGCAAAGCAATAGAGGAAAATAATAGAATGGGAAGGACAAGAGATCTCTTCACGAAAACTGGAGAAATCAAGGGAACGTTTCCTGCAAAGATGGCCATGATAAAGAACAAAAATGGTAGGAACCTAACAAGCAGAAGAGATTAGGAAGAGGTGGCAAGAATACACAGAAGAATTATACAAGAAGGATCTCAATGTCCTTGACAACCATGACGGTGAAATCACTGACTTCAAGCCCAGACATTGTGGAGTGTGAAGTCAAAAGGGCCTTAAAAAGCATTACTAACAACAAAGCTAGTGGAGATGATGGTATCCCAAATGAGCTACTCAAAGTTCTAAAAGATGATGCTGTTAAAGTGATGCGCACATTATGTCAACAAATTTGGAAAACGCAACAGTGGCCACAGGATTGGAAAAGATCGGTTTATATTCCAATCCCAAAAAAGGGTAATGCCAAGGAATGTTCAAACTATTGCACCATTGCACTCATTTCACATGCCAGCAAGGTCATGTTAAAGATCCTACAAGCTAGGCTTCAGCAGTATGTAGATTGAGAACTACCTGAAGTTCAAGCTGGGTTTCGGAGAGGTAGAGGAACTAGAGATCAAATTGCCAACATACGCTGGATTATAGAGAAAGCAGGGGAGTATCAGAAAAAGGTCTATTTCTGCTTCGTTGACTACGTTAAAGCCTTTGATTGTGTGGATCACAACAAACTGTGGCAAGTCCTTAAGGAGATGGGAGTACCAGCCCACTGAGAAACCTATATAAGGATCAAGAAGCAACTGTCAGAACAGGATATGGCACAACTGATTGGTTTAGAATAGGAAAGGGAGTTAGACAAGGATGTATATTGTCACCCTGCTTATTTAATTTATACGCAGAGTACATCATACAGAATGCTGGCCTGGATGAAGCACAAACCGGAATTAAGATTGCCGGGAAAAACATCAACAACCTCAGATATGCAGATGACACCACTCTAATGGCAGAAAGTGAGGAGGACTTAAAGAACCTGTTGTTGAGGGTGAAAGAGGAGAGCACAAAAGTAGACTTGAAACTCAACATCAAAAAAACTTAAGATCATGGCATCCGGCCCCATCACACCTTAGCAAATAGAAGGGGAAGACATGGAAGTAGTGACAGACTTCACATTTCTGGGATCCAAGATCACTGCAGATGGTGACTGCAGCCATGAAATTAAAAGACGTTTGTTCCTTGGGAGGACAGCTACGATGAACTTGGCAGTATAATAAAAAGTAAAAAAATCCTTCTGCCAACAAAATCTGTATAGTCAAAGCAATGGTATTCCCAGTAGTATTGTATGGCTGTGAGAGCTGGACCATAAGGAAGGCCAAACGCAGAAGAATAGATGTTTTTGAGATGTAGTGCTGGAAAAAAATCTTGAGAGTCCCTTGGACTGCAAGAAGATCCAATCAGTCAGTCCTAAGGGAAATCAACCCTGACTGCTCCCTGGAAGATCAGATGCTGAAGCTGAAGCTCAAATACTTTGGCCACCAAATGAGAAGCGAGCACTCACTGGAGAAGACGTTGATGGTGGGAAAGACAGAAGCCAAAAGAAGAAGGGGATGGCAAAAGATGAAATGGCTGGACAGTGTTACTGATGTAACTAACACGAATTTGAGCAGACTTTGGAGGATGGTGGAAAACAAGAGGGCCTGGCGTGACTTTGTCCATGGGGTCGCAAAGAGTTGGAATCGACTGCGCGACTGAACAACAACAAAGTAAAGAGTTCTTGTTTCATTTTAGTCCTGTCCTTCCATGGAGATAATAGTTTACATGCTCATCTCCCAATCCAGATCCTGGCCAGGCCAAATCAGTTTAGCAAAACAATTTTAAAATCCTTGTGCTGGTTTTCCTTTACAGTTTTCTTTTCATTGATCCACACATAAAAATCAGTCATCTCCTGGATTTATCTGTGCACACAGGAAAAGCTCATACAGTGAGTAATTACAAGACTGTCCTACGAAGTATGGGCTGTACCTTAATTCTCCTTGCAATAACCTTATCAAACCATTACTATTGCCTGGATTCCTCTCTGGAATCAGGAGAGAGTCTGGTCACTTGACACAAAGTAAACTTCCTTTACCATCACACTATCAGTGCAGAGCTCATTTGTGTGGTGACTGCATCTTAACCCTCAAAGGAAGTTGGAGAAGGCATCAGTAAGCCACAAGGACCATTTTGCAGATAAAATTGCTCATAATCTCTTTGACGTGGATTCTGTGGGTTTAGGTTTAATTGTAGATGTTCTGAGGCATTGTCTGTCAGGCTTCCATGGACACCTCTCAGTCTGAAGATGTGGACAGGATTCTTGGAGCAGTAAGGATTACCATGATGGATCCCTGTACTTCCTGGCTTACTAGAGTTGCTTGTAAAAACCTGACTGGGGGAGGAGGATGCTGAGGTCTGTTGTAAACAGATTAAGATCCTAGCAGAATTAAAGGAGTCAGTGAAGTAACCTGAACTCCTTTAAAAAACAAACAAGAACAAAGCCTCAGTTTGATTCACTGGTATTAAAAATGTTTAGGCTAGTATCAAATATTGTGTTTGAGCAAGGTTCTTCAGCAAGTGGTGATGACTCAACTCCAAGTTTTGCTGTTTGAAACTGATTATTAGAACTCATTTCAATCTAAATCAGCTGAAGACTCCTTTTAGGATTATACTACTAGAATGCTACCTGAAGAGTATAGTGTGGTATCAGAACTGGCTGCCTATTTGATTCTGGACCCCATTTGAATTACTGATGTTAACCTTTAAAGCCTTAATGCGCTGGGACCAGCACTGACCCGAGGTCCCATGGTGACCTAGGCAGACTGGGTGGCCTGCCACCCCCCTCCACAGCACCCCCACACCTCCCCCCATGGCACTGTGCCCCCCCTGCATCTCCTCCTCCCTCCCTTCTGCACCCAGCTCGATTTCAATGTCCGGAAGGGCAATCGAGCGCTGCTCCGGGCTGTGTAAAGTTGCCCCCCCCCGCCAATCAGCGGGTAAACATGTTGCTCACTCACTCAGCATCCAAGCAGGCCAGTGGCAGCTTGAATGAACCGCATCCCGAAAGGGCGCCACTTTTGGTCCCTCCTCTGCACTTCCTGGATGGGAAGGAAGTGTGGAGAAGAGAGCAGCCGCGATGCCCTTTCTGGACGCGGTTTGTTTGAGCTGCTGCTGGCCTACTCAGCACTGAGTGAGTGCATAGCGTGGTTTTACCTGCTAATCAGCTGATTGGCAGGGGGAGCCTTTACACAGCCAGGAGCGGCACTTGATCGCCCTTCCGGACATTGAAATCAACCTGGGGTGGGGAAGGGAGGGAGGAGGAGGCACGGGGGGCCCAAACTGCCTAGGGGGAGGGGGGAGGCTGAATTCAGCACCCCCACCCTGCCAGTGTCCTAGGCAACTGCCTAGTTTGCCTGGTGGGTGAGCCGGCCCTGGCTGGGACCATCTTATCTCAAGGACAGTTTCCTACAATGCATACATCCCTGACCTCTCAGATAGACATCTAGGGCAGGGGTGTTGAACTCATTTGTTATGAAGGCCAGATCTGACATAAATGAGACCTTGTTGGGCCAGGCCATGTGTGTCATAAAATGTAATGCCAGGTAGCAGAGATATAAACTTTATAAAAGACACAAACACAATTTAATTAAAAAAAAACTTATAACATGCTTAAAAGATTAGCACTCTTGTGATATTTTGTCTAACAGTCTCTGATAACTTACACATCTGGCTCTGAATTATTGCATCAAAATCTAGAGACAATGTCTGTGCTGTAGCGATTTTGAGTATGCTGTTCAGGTGTTTTTCAGGTATGTACCTGTAAGTTGCAAGCCTACTTTTGATTTATTGACAATCATTACAGAAATCTCATGGTCAATGTTTTGTGTCTAAGACCCAGAGGAAAACATGAAATGGCTGGGCATTGTGAGCTTTTGTACGTATGTGGCTTCTTGTGCTGGTCAAGAACATGTAAAGGCACTATGACCCAGACTGAGGGCTATGCGCTTTTCTACAAAACTATAGCATTCCCCAGAGAAATAACTAGAACTCCTATGAGGCAGTGCAAGAATACAGAGACAGCAATGTATAGCAGTCAGTATCAGCCAACTTATATAGGAAGTCTAAGTTAAAATCCCCAGTCTACAAAGGAAATGTGTTGGGTGAACTGGTCTGGACATACACTCTCAACCTAGTTTGCCTCACTGGCTTGGTGTTATTCCTCATCTAAATAGTTCTCATTGCTTTCCTACTGAAAAAGACTGGATCATGAAGGCAGAGAAAACCCAGTTGCACCCAGGAGAGCCCTGACATAACAAGTCAACAAAATGCACACACACGCACATTCACAGGTCTGATAGGAGCACTCTGGAGGCCTGATCCACCCCCTGGGCTGCACATTTGACACCCCTGATCTAGGGCACTGCCCACTCCTTTACAAGCTGGAACATGAGGGCCTGTTCTGTGGTGGCACAACACATGCACAATGCCCTGGCTGGGAAAATATGTTCACTACTCCCATTCCAATGACAATATATGCTTGGCTATTTAAGAAGATCTTTGAGCATTCCTGAAATTGCTACTGTGGGCAGCTGATCTGTTTTCTTCACCCTCATTCCTTCTTCATATCAATTTGTTGCGATTGCTATGCTATCCCTGATATTGAACTGATTTGTGATTTTTAAAAAATTGAAAACAGGACAGTATTTCAGCTGTGTAATCAATCAATACCCATTTCACCCATAGCAAAATGGAACAGGGATAGCAGCTTGCACAGTCAACATGGCTGTGCAGGAATCTGAGTTGAGGTGTCTTACTTCTGACTCTGTTCCACCTATTTCACAGGGTTGTTGTTTCCATCAAGCTGCACTTGGGTGCACATTTTCTTGGGAATAAGCCCCTAGTCAGTTTCCCTCCAGGTTGCCATGAAGAAGATAGGGCTTCAAAGACTGGACTGCATGGTGAAATAAGACTGTGCTAAAGCTCATCAGAAATCCTTGGAATAACACAGACAAGAAACCTAAAACATCAACAGCCACATCTGGAAGCTTAACCACAGCAACTGAATCCACCATGTACACTAGAATTTGCATGACCTGGATAACGGTACAGCAGTAAACATCTCATTTCACAAGAAAGTGTCAGAACTGCATTTGGAAGCATGTGACAAGTGCACATGAATGTGTTTCACTAAAATGTACATCTGTTAAGAAGTTATAGTGAGCTTCTCCTTCCTAGAAAGTGTTCTGCACACAATTATACACTGAAATACATGTTTGTGTTTTAAATGGTTCAGTGTGTGTGTCTAAAAAAGCACACCAAGTGATTGTTATCATTGCAACAGTAAGCAAGGACTGGGGTGAAATCTCAAAGGGTTGCTGCACTACTTGCCATTCCAAACCCCACCAGCTATATGTGGTTCTGCTTACTGTACCTCATTCCTTATCTGAAGAAATGTGAATGCACACGAAAGCTTATGTTCTGAATAAAACCAAGTTGGTCTTAAAGGTGCAATTGACTCCTATTTTGTTTTACTACTTCAGACCAACACGGCTGTCTATTTGGATCTATCTGTTGGAAATCTGTTATTTTCATTGGGGACCTAGCCCGTGTGGTTCCATAGGGTGCAATCCTAGCCCCCATTCTATTCAACCACTATGTAAAACCTTTAGGACAATCATTCATAGTTTTGGGACTGGCTGGCATGAATATACCGATGATGCCCAGCTTTATATATCCTTATCCAAATCTCCTAGTGATGCAGTAGAAGCCCTAAATTGCTGACTGGCTGCTGTGCTTAATTGGCGAAGAGTGAACAAGTTGAAATTAAACTCTGAGAAGACAAAGATAATGCTGTTTGGGAAGGCAGAGATCTTGGAGGAAGCTGTACTCCCCACTTTTGCTGGCATTCAGCTGACCCTCGCTGACTCAGCTAAGAGCCTTGGGGTTATACTGGATCCAGTATTACTGTGGAGCAGCAAGTTAATACAGCTGCAAAATAATGTTTTCTTCCTGCTCAGTCTAGCCCTTGATACTGGCCATTCCATTTTCATTTTCAGTCCCTTCAACCATAGGTTAGTGGGATTATGGATAAAACAAAAACAGACCAAATCAATAAAACAATAAATACTAAGATCATTTTAAAATGGATGCAACAGCTTCCAGCCAGCTCACAACAGTTGCAAACAACAATATCAGAATAATATAATTACTAGAGCACTGAACATCAAGAGTTGACAAGAGATCCCAATATATGACATCTAGCTTCAATAAACAAAGGACAGTATAATAGCACATGTGAGATGGTCTCTATTGTTCCAGATGAACAATTTCTTTCAATCTAGGGAATACCTTTTAAGCCTTCCTGTGTATTTGGCTGTTGGAAGCAAATTACATCTTGCCAACAGAATTAAATGTCTGTGTTCTGGATTTTTAAAATAGTAACCAAATAATTAGCTTCAGTAAAACACTGTAACATCATTAGCTTCTGTAAAGTTGTCGGAATGTAGCCATAATACACCGGAGAACACTTCCTGTATGAATCAGTAAGTAACTCAGACCAGTCATGTGAAACAATTGCTTCTGTTGTCGGGCTGATGGGAGTTGTAGGCAAAAAACATCTGGAGAGCTACCCTTGGCCACCCCTGATATCCCAGTTCACACAATTTGTCAAAAAAGCCATTGGCACTTGATGATAAAAATGTCTTGCCTCATTAGATGTATTAGTTGACTCAGAGGTTTTAATATTTTTAATCACATCTTAATGGCATATTTCCATGTGAGCACAGTCCAATTTCTAATCTAATTACTGAGTTAGAGACACAATTGGGAATTCACAAGATGGTTTGGAAGAAGCTTATTTGGTCCTCTCAAAATCTTCAGCGATTATATGCTGCCATAACAGTGCCCCATATAGGATTTCAGGTAAGATCTTGGAACTGTATAATTTGAATAATGCTGAAAAATACTATCTTTTGTAAAATAAAATTTCTTCAAGGATATGGACAAAAGCAGAAAGCTACTTATGTTTTAGATGACTTTTCCATGTTGTTAGAGCATCAAAATGGATGCCCAGATATTTGTAAGAATGAACTTGTTCAAATTCCATTCCTCGAAGCCTCCAAGGATGCTCAATTTTCCTAAGGTCTCCAAGCAGCAGTATTTTAGATTTATTGTGACTTATGCTAAGTTGCTCCATTTCACAATGAATAAATCGATTGATTTGGTTTCTTAAATCCTACCTAGTCAATGATAGTCATAAGACATTGTCAGAATAAAGCATGTTAATTTGATCCCACCACCAAGGATGGAGCCATTACATTCACTTTTGACAAGAAGGGACTCAGATTATTTAAGTAGAGTGCAAAAAGTGCTGGAGCCAAAATGCAACCCTGCTGCATTCTTTTGTGGCCAGGAGATGCTGCCTGCCTCTATAGGGTACCCCACTTGAATAATGGGGTTCCCAGCTCTGGAAACAAAATGGATTCTTGTCAGAAAACAGGCCAAGGGAGCACACTTCTCTCTCTCTGCTAAATATAAGAGAAATATGCTGGGGCCTGGCTCTGATTACAACATAGGCTTCCTCTTGGTCTGGATACTCTCCCCCTCCCATCTGAATGATGAGATTATTATGGGTTCAACAGGTAGGTATTGTTTCTGTCACAATTCTTGGGCCACTGATTAATCAGCCATCTCCCTGGCTTCTTACTATAACTCAGCTTCCTTTTGTTTACTTCAATGCTTATGCCTGCCACAAGGACAAATCCTTTGTTTTCTATGCTTACTCCTCCTCAGGGTATCTCAGATAAATTGATTAAACCATTAACACCCACCCTGACACATATTACTCAACCTGGAAATCCATTCAGATGCCCATTAAGGAGCAATCATAGCTCTGGGAGGGTGTTCAACACTCCAAACCTTGTAAAACATGAGAGCAAGCCACACCTTTTTGTTCAGTCTGAGCACATGTAAACAGATTTTCCCCCTATTACTCTAAGTAAAGGGAACCCTCAGACATGGCATAATTGCAGTGCATGTCTCCATCTTTAATGTCTAAATGGACCTCTGAACATCTGGACAGGTAGTATTGCCTTTATAATAAACCCTAAAATTCCTTATTACTCATCTCTATTTTTCCTAGCCCATGTTTGCATGTATTTTATTGCTTGTGTGTGTGTGATAGTACTTTTTTACATAATTTTCTAGTAAGCGTTATAAAATATATTCAATCTGGAGTCTTTCTTTATGAAACCGGACCTCTGTATCATTGCTGAATAAGATCCACGCTCCTAATTCGCTCTACCCAAGTCTCCCTCTTGCTAATTTCCCCATCTAATAGAGGAGACCTCAAGCATTTCTGGTAACACCTTTTACCACAGGTATGCTATCTGTTAAAAGATTTTTTCTTGATCACCTGACCTATAGAGTTGTGTTAGTGTGCAATAATTGAATTAAATACAATAATTTTTTTGAAATTGCATACTTTTGTAGCTTGGGACACAACTTTTTTCTACTTATAGCATCAAATGTCAATTTTAAGTTTAAAAAAGAAGCATGTAGTCCATTCATCTTTAACCAGTTTGGTGTAGTGGTTAAGCACGTGAACTCGTATCTGGGAGAACCGGGTTTGATTCCCCACTCTTCCACTTGTAGCTGCTGGAATGGCCTTGGGTTAGCCATAGCTCTTGCAAGAGTTATCCTTGAAAGGGCAACTTCTGTGAGAGCTCTCTTAGCCCTACCCACCTCACAAAGCGTGTCTATTGTGGGGGAAGAAGATAAAGGAGATTGTAAACCACTCTGGGACTCTGATTCAGAGAGAGAAGGGCGGGGTATAAATCTATGGTCTTCTACTTCTTCTAAATATTTCACAGCCAAATGTAACAAGGTTATCCTGTTATACACAACAGAACAGCCTTTCCTGAAGCCAAATTGTTCAGGTTACAAATTATTGCAATCATCCATCCAAGACCTCAGTTTGAGTTTCAAAAGCATGGCTCAATTTAATGTTCTGACTATCATATACATCTTTCATGGTCGTGATACCTCATATCAGGAGAACTGCCTTTCTCTCTGTGCTCTGCTACAACAGCTTCACTCATCTGAGCAGGTTTTTCTGCAGCTGCCAACCTGCAAATGGCAAAATCAACAACTACCCATACATGTGTCTTCTTGGTTGTGGAATGGCCTACCCCACCTTATAAAATGGCCTGCCTGATGAGGTCCAGAAGGCTCTCACTCTCCTGGATTTTCCCAAACTACACAAAACTGAATTATTCAAGAGGGCTTTTCTTCATAGGTAATAGGGCTGTACTCTGTAACAAAATGGTTTAGAAAGATACTTGGGCAAAGGGTTAGGGACTGTGGTCTATACTAATGTGTATGTGTACTGTCTGTTGCTGCCAGTAGGATCCTGCTATGTAATTTTTGCATTATTTAATGCATCATGTTAATACTTATGTTTTGTTTCAGCTCTGTTTCAGATTTCTGCTTGGTTTCCAGATTTCTACAATCCAAATACTATTGCATTGTTTATTGGATGTCTCACCCTGTTTATTAGATTGACTATGCCTTGAGTCCCAGGGAGAAAGTGGACTATAAATAATGCAAAAAGAAAAAAAATCTCAAAGTTTCCTTGTCTAGACAAGACAAGGAGTAGAAAGGATGTGGAAAACCTTTCCCTCCTGAGGCTTCAGTTTTCCAGGCATTCCTATGGGTGTCTACTTTCAGGAGAAAGGCAATGAATAAAGGGTGTGGGAAACATATAAGCCCTTGAGGGTCATTGTGCTTGGATAGGACACTGCTGCAATCGGAAGCATCAGCAGCCATCCTTATGCTGCTGCCAAAGCAATTCAGCCCACACACATCCTGAATATCCAAGACAAGCAAGGAGACAGTGGACAATCCTGGACTCATATCAACATGTCCAAGGGATCTTTTTGGAAGAGCTGCACTGAAAAGAGACTAGCTTTAGGGAGATCTGAATCCTTCTGTGGTAATTTCACATTAGGTAGCTTACTTCACAGAAGTCGAATGTACTTTCTCCTGATTGATCAGACTGGGATGAGGTATTTGTCTGAAACAAAAAAAGTGAATTAGAATTTGCTACAGTTCTTGTACTGTGAGGCCATGGATGGCTGGGGGTAAGGTACCGGTATGTCCTACTTTCTGAGGGATCTAGGCCCTCAGTCATAGATTTTTGTGGCCACTCCTTCTGGTAACTCTATCTCTGCAACAGTTTGTATTACTTTTGGCCCTAGCAATGAACATGTGCCTGACAAACCATCTTTAGGCTGTGCAGGCCAATGTTCCTGTCTCTTTTGTATTCATTTCTGCCCCTTGTCACTCTGGTAGTAATTTTCATGACATACGTATTTCCTCCTCCTCAAACTGCAGGCTTTATTTATTGACTCAGTTCTCACCCTTCAAAATAACACTACACTTGAACAGACTTACTCCAATGAATTAGATACAGCATACCAAAAATTCCACAATAAAAGGAAGGGATGGGACACCTGAAGTAGGATCATGAATCTGAGCTTTCAGAACTGTCAGATTTCTACTACAGAAAATTTAACAGACCAATTAATTAGCAGTGCAGTTCTATGCAGAGTTTCTGCAGTTTAAGTGCATAGGCTGGAATAACTATGTGTGACATTGCGTCTGGCATATAAAAATGGCCTTGTGAGACAAAGCACCTCTGGTTTCCCCCTCCAAGAGATAATGTGAATGGTAACAGGATTTTGCCATCCTGCATGTGTTACTAACTGGTCTCAGCCTAGATAGCCCTTATCATCCTCAAGACCAGAGCTAGAAATGTGGCAACTAGCTTCTCGTGAGAATCTGTGGCCCACAGGATGGGAGAAGGGAAATCAGGAGTGATGAACTAATTTTTGAGAGGATTCCAGCAAAAGTATATCCTGTTTGGATGTCATCATCACCTGGTGCTGTTTGGCCAAAAAACTATAATTAAGCTAGGAGCCCAAAAGAGGAAGCTAGTTTGGATTCTGATGGACTGAAGGCCTGGGCCAGGTGTGGCCAAACTACAGCTCAGGAGCCACATGTGGCTCTTTCACACATATTGTGTGGCTCTTGAAGCCTGCCCCCCCCCCACCCCATCAGCCGGCTTGAAGAAGGCGTTTGTCTCTTTAAATCACTTCTCCAAACCAAGACAGCCTGCGGCTTAGAGAATGCATTTAAAGTTAGCATTTCTTTCTTTCCACCTCTCCCTCACCCATCTATTTGCCTCCTTCCTTCCCTCCCTCCCTCAAACATCTGACATTCATGTCTTGTGGCTCTCAAAACATCTATTCTATGTGGCTTTTAGGTTAAGCAAGTTTGGCCAACCCTGGCCTGGACGATGAAGGATGTGTTTATATTGCAATAGACAACAATGTAGAGAACGTTTAAGCAGTGGCCTTTGTCTCTTGGATAAGGTTTGTGCCATTTAACACAAGTCTTGAAAATATGTTTGCTAGTTAAGCTAGTTTTCTTGTTTTTCTGCTATTATGACTTTAGCACAGGGGTGACCAAACATGCTTAACATAAGAGCCACAAAGATGTTTGAGAGCCACAAGGAAGAGGGAGGGAGGAAGGAATAGATGGAGGAGGGAGAGGCAGGAATAAAGCAACTTTAATTTTAAATGCATTCTCCAAGCCACCAGCTGGATTGGGGGGGGGGGCCTCAAGAGCCACTCAATATGTGTGAAAAAGTCACATGTGGCTCCTGAGCCACAGTTTGGCCATTCCCACTTTAGCTCATTATGTTGCCTGTAGAATATATTTTTTCTCTTGACAGAAATCAAATAAACTTCATAAAATATTTTAAAAATAAAGAAAGGTTTGGTCACTTGTGTACAACAGCTCCTGGGATCCACAAGGTACAGCTTCGGACTCCCTGACAGACCCCTTTCCTTGCTCATTGTTTAAATGACACACAGAAATGAAGGCCAGAGGTAGGAAAAGAGTAACTCCTTGGTAGAACCTAATGGAACATTTTAACATTGCCTCAGGGTAGGTCCAATGGCTCAGATTCAGCAGCTTGTATCCAAAACATTATGAATGAAAAACTGTTCACACAGTGGGCTTTTCCCACTTCCTCCTCCTCACAAGAGCCACTGTGCTCTCCCCCAAAAGCAGGTGAATGGGATTTGGGATTGGTGGATGGTGCAGCTGGAGGGGGAAATGTAGGGAAGGGATGCACCCTTCCTTCTGTGCATGCAAGGGTCATCAAGGGATAAATTAATAGCCTTATAGTTGTCCACCTTAAACTTGACAAAAGACACAATAATGAGTCTACCTACCAATGAGATATATAAATTGCTAAAGTGCCAGATTACAGTACTGGACTACAGTTGTACATATTTACGTGCTCAAAGAGTCTGTTCTCCCGTTGCACTAAGACTGTCCTTCCATCAGAAAATACCGCAATATTTTTATAAGCTGAAAGTTCCAAAGCTGTGGCTGGGTTTTATGTTAGCATGCATGGACTTTTACCTTCCGCTGTGTTAAATGGGAGATAATCATGGACTCCTTATTCTGATAGAATCTGCCAGTGTTCCACAAGTAGGATTGAAATTATGGGCGCTTTCACATGGCGGCCATTTGCAAATTTACTTTGCCATTCTTACACAGTAAAAATCCAGTTGCAAAGCACATTATTTAGTGCATGTGAACACACCCACTAGCTCAAATTGTCTTTAATTGCCCTCTGAAAGCAGAAGCTAGAAATAAATTCCTCTTGCCCCTTTTTTCATCTATTTCTGATGCTTGCTGAATCTAAGATTATCTGGCTTCTTTCATATTTCAATTCTGATGTTACTTTTTGAGTAGCAAAGTTGTTTGCTATTTTGTTTTGATAACATAAGTTTGGTTGCTTGGTTTCAACCCCTGTGGCTTTAGAAAGAAGGAAAGGAAAGTGCATGGAAGGGGTACACACACACACACACACACTAGTAATAAGGCCCATTGTGGGGAGAAATACAATGGGTGCTAGAAATCTGCTATGGGTGAATTTCATGGCCCTGGGAAAGGGGGCGGGAGGGAAGTAAAAGATAGAGGGCGGCAAGGTATGTTGAAAAGGCAGCTGTTCGGAAGGGAAATGGCGAAAGTGGGGAAATGTGTGGTAGGTTATCAGAGAAGGAGGGTATCTTGAGAAAGAAGGGATGAGGGGCAAAAGAGATGGGGGTAGATTGCTTTCCATCTCCTCCCCCCTCCCTGCAGTGCAGTCTTTCTCTACAGTGGGGACCAAAACAACTTACATCATTCTTCTCTTCCCCCTTTTGATCTGCACAACAACCCTATGAGACAGGTTAGGCTCAAAGTCTGTGACTGGTCTGAAATCACCCAGTCAGCTTCCACAGCAAAAAGCTGGGTCTGTCAGATCCTACTTTGAAGTGCCAACTGCCACGCCACAATGGCTGTCATAGGTGGGTGACCTCAGCAGGGTATAATGACTCAGTATATCACTTTCTCCAGGGGAACTGATATCTGCCCATCTGGAGAACAGTTGTAGTTCTGGGTGATCTCCAGGCCTCACCTGGAGATTGGTAACAATGGTTCCCAAGGAGGAATTGGCTGGTTTAGAGGTGGAGTCTTTGGCATTATACCTGTCTGAGTTCCCACACTTCCTCAAATCCCACCCTCTCCAGGCTCTACCCCTCAAATCTCCAAGACTTTCCTAACCTGGAGTTGGCAACCCTCTCTCTTTCCCAGCCAACCATCAACCTACCTTTATCTAACCCCTGACTTCAGCTTTCCATCTCCTCCCCCCCGCCCCCCCCCCGTCTTTTTCCACAGTGGGGACCAAAGCAACTTACATAATTTTCCTCTCCCCATCGTGATCAGCACAACTCTGTGAGGTAGGTTAGGCTGAAAGTCAGTGACTGGTCCAAAATCACCGTCAGCTTCCACAGTAGGAACCTGGATCTGGCAGTCCCTGCCCTGAAACAATGACTGTCGTGTCACAGTGGCTGTCAAAGTTATTATGGGCTGAAATGAGTTTCAAATGAGATACAAGTTTTTACAGGAGAAAACACAAAAGGCTAGTATTAACAAAGCAAGGGGTGACATTACATGGCACTGCTTCATCTTTTTAAAGCAATTACTGGTAATTTGCTTGCACCACCTGAAGTTAGTATGAATATATCCTTTGAGGAAGGAGAACTGAGGTTGTTGTCTAGTTCTGCTATACCAGATGGAAAAGGATTTTGCAGAAGGAGGCTGGAGGCTGGAGATTGTTTTTAGAGCTGAAAATAGTCTGCGAGAGGTATTGCTTCCCAAGGTGTTCACACATTCTTGTCTTATACCACTAGCCCTTCAAACAGGTTTTCCAGACTTGTGAACAGACATAATTAAGGAAGAACTACATGTCACATTATTGTTCTTCCATACTGCAACAGCACAAGCTATGTTTTAAAGGTGAAGACCAGCATGTGGGGAGAGGGGCTATTTATTAATGCTGAAAATCACCTCCTCTTAGCTGCTTTTACTCCCACTGGGGAAAAATATGACTCCCTCTCTATACATTTTCCTTGGTAGGAGGAAAAGCAGCTCAAGAGTGGAGACATTCAGCAGGGAAATGGCTCAAGGGAAAACAGTTAAATATCCCCCTCCCCACAAAAGTCTCCCCCTTTGGCTGTGTTGTTGTTTTTAATCTGGAAAGATAATAACATAAATACATATAATTTAGAGTCCCATCCAAATAACCATATGGTACCATAACAAATTATTGTGCCATTAACTTTTATGAGTTTAAATCCACTTCATCAGCTGCATGAGGTGTTAACATTCTTTTGGCTGAATCTCTCTCTCTGCATACATGAGTTCCAAAAAGAAGAAGGGCAGGGAGGGGAATCCAAGAGACAGGAGTGTTACATTATTTTATTTACAGGTGTTGTGAAGAGATGCATTTTTCCTTGGATGTTTGGAATGAGCAAATCCTTCATTCTGAGTTTTTAAAGCTTTTTTCTCTCTGGGCAGAGAACAGGCAAGAAGAAAGAAAGTCAGTTCAACTTCTTTGCAGACCTACCTGAGCCCACCTTCATACAAATGTTAGACAATGGAATGGGCAAACTCCGCCCCCACCACACTTCCAAGCAGGGAACAGAGACTTGGAGGAATTAAGTCTAGAAAGTCTTCAGGAAGAAATTTCTGGAGATGGCAGGAAAAGCTTCCTTGACCTGGCCTGACAGGGTCAGTGGGAGGGGAAAAGAGAGGTGATAAAACCCAAGGGAGCAAGGAGGAAGCCCTCTTTCTTTGGGTGCTGAGTCCAGGAGAGCAGAGAGAACTCTCAGCTGAAGAGGCAGCCATTAAAAGAACATGTGCTGGCCTAAAGAGCTGGAGAAAGCTGCAGGGTTTTTCTCTGTAGAGATCTGTAACTTCCTAAACTAAGGAGTCTGTCCTACTTTAACATCTCATAGAGCATACAGAGAGAGAGGAACAGAAGAATTGTTTTACTCATTTCTTTTGAATCCCTTGCCCAATCTGATGCTGTGCTAAACATGATTGTGAACACTTTTTTAGTGTTATTAGTGGCTCTCTTTACTCATGGCCAGTGCGTGGCAATAGGCCAAGTAGGTGGCCGCCTAGGGCACCACCTAGCCTATGGAGTGCTGCCATGCGCCTCCTCTCCCCAGTGCAGTGTGTGTGCTCCTTGGAGCCTGCCTTCCCCAATGGAAAGCAGTCTCCATGGAGTGCACACACACCCCGGCTGCTTTCGCATCCCCCGGGTCTGTGACAGACCTGGGGAATGGGAAAGTGGGCAGAGCTTGCACAGTGTGCTCCTCAGAGCCTGGCAGGCTCCAAGGACCATACTGTGTAGGCATCACCAGTCCACTTTTGCATTCCTCTGGTTTGTAGCACAGACCCGGGGAATGTGAAGGCAGCTACCCCTGAACATGCATAGTTTTCCTGGGCCCTGGGATTCCTAGTGGGGTTGGTGGGGTGCCTCAGCAGTGAACATGCTTGGAGCCTGGCTCCAAGTGCACCTGCTACCACCCCAAACCCACCCAGTCTTCCCAAGACCCATGAAGGCTGAGCAGGGTCAGCAGGGTGCCTCAGCAGCGAGCATGCTCAGAGCCTGGCTCCAAGTGCACCTGCTGCACCCTGACCCTGCCTAGGCTTCCCAGGTCCTGGGAAGGCTGGGTAGGATCAGGAGTGGCATGGCATCAGGTGTGCTTGGAGCCAGGTTTCGAGTGTGCCTGCTGCCGCCACTACCTGGTCCAGGAAGGCTGGATGAGGTTGGGGCTGGTGTGGCAGTGGGTGCCCTTGGAGCCAAGCTCCGAGCAGCTTGCTGCCATGCCTCCCCCCACTGGAAGTTTTGGGGAGAAGAGCTCTGCCTGGGGCAGCAGAACCCCCAGCGCCAGCCCTGTCTTTACCACATAGACCTCCACTGTCTTGGACATGCTTAAAAGGGGTGCCAGGGGGAAGGCAGGCAGCTGGCATTTGGCTATTCATCCAAGGGAGCACAAGCCAATGAACCATCCCTGTGGTGACCAGGTGCTGGGCAGCGGGAGACACAGAGGCAAGGCCTCAGAACTTGGAAGGAAGCTGGGAGTCCTGACCCTCCCAGTGGACAATTCCTACAAACGTCAGGTGGTGGCAGTGGGCTAGCTGAGAGAGAAATAAAAGTCTCTCAAGGTGTTGACAAAACCTTGGAGGCCAGGTTGGAACGGGGCCTGGAGGCTAGAGCAGGCTGTTCTGCTACAGATGTAAACAAGATTCTTCTATTCACGCATTTGTCTGATTGTGTGTGTCTGTGTATAATGCCAACTAACGCTTCATGCATCCGATGAAATGGGCTGTGGCTCATGAAAGCTAACACCATAATAAATGTGTCAGCCTTTAAGATGGCACAAGACTCTTTTGGCTACAGCAGACTAACACGGCTACTCCTCTGGAATTGAAACATTATAAAAAATTTCCAAACCTGATTGCCAGGGTCATGAATGGGATGAGTGTACACATCGCAAACAACAATCCCTCTTTCAAACTGCCATCTTCTACTCTGGGAGAGGGAATGATTTGTTTTCATCTGGAAGTGGGTTATGACAGAGGATGACGCACATATACCACAGAAACATGAAGGGACCCCCTTAATGACAGAAAAACACAGCACCTACAATGACTCTTTTGATCCCTGGAGAGTTTTGACTTTTTTATAGCCTAACACAGGGGGGAGGTTATACTCTGGCAGCTGAAGGAAGTAGGCTACAGGCCCTCACCAGCCAGTAACCTGTTCTGCAGGATGGGAGGGGGAAGCCCTGTCCCCGAGTGGGAGGCAGGCTGAATGCCTTACAGTAAGAGCTGACTGCACCCGCAGCAGCAGCAGCAGCCATGAACTTTCCCAGAACCCTGGGCCAAAGACTGAGCCTCTGTTAGCAGAATGCGAGGTCAGAAGGGCCCCGGCGCCTCATTCCACCCCCTCTGTTCTCGCAAGAATGGACAATGGAAACAGCAACTACTGGGGTCACGGTGGGAGGGTGGGTTGTAGCAAAAGGAGGCCCTTCTGAGAGTAATATTGCTGGAGTGTGTGTGCATCTCGCCCCGACCGCGGTGGAAAGCCGGGCCAGGGGGTGTGAGAAACGGGTTGAGCCGCACCCGCTCATGCTCGCTGCCTCTTTGCATGCAACGGATCTGTCCCAATCCAAGGAGCCGGAAGAACCCCTCCGGTACCCTGACCTTTTCCCCTTAGGCGGAGCCCTCTTATGCAATCCCTCCTTTCCCTCAGCAGCAGGAGCAGGACATCTCTTACGAGCCCTTCCAAAGGCTCTGTGGTTTGTGCGGGTGGCTCTGACCTTGCAAAGGCATTTCCGCGGGGGCTGAAGCCACGCAACGCGGACGTAAACCGGTGTCCTTCTGCAAGATTAGTTGACGAGGATGAGTTCCCCGATTAGTTTCAGGGAGACCAACCCGCGGCGGCAGCAGCAGCAGCAGCAGCAGCGGGCAGCTCCTGGCCCCCGACGCCCAGCCAGGAAATCCCTCTGCTTCGACAGCCGCCTCTGCCAGCAGCGGGAAAGTGCTCGGCGGCCGGGTGGCGCCTCGTGTGTCCGTGAATCCCAGCAAAGGGAGAGGGGCGCTTGTCTCTCCCCCTTTGGGTGTTTGTTCCTCGGCTCCGCGAAGCGGGATGGAGGCCAGCAGTCGCCCGAGGCTCCGAAGTCCGTGCCGCGTGACTTGGCTTTGAAGCGGCAGCGCTCCGTCCCTCTTCCTCCTCCCCCGCGCTCCGCTCCTGCCTTTCCCCTCTGCGGGCTCTGGGCGTGCATCTGCCCCTCCCCTCCCACCCGGCCCGGCCCGGGACTGACTGGCTCTCCAGCGCCTGACGCCTGCGGGAGGCACTTCGGCCTGCCAGCTCCACCCCTTCGCTTCGGTCGCCGGCGCTGCGGGCTGGCTGGAGCGCGCGAGAGCAAGGGGGTCGGGCGGGGGCGCGCCGGGTCTCCAGCGGCAGAGGGAGCTAGCGGTGGCAGGCGAGAGCCGCGAGCGAGCAGCACCACCACGGAGCTTGTGGCGTCCGGCGCCCGGAGTGGAATCTTTCACCCGGCTTGTCGCTAGAGGCAGCGGGACGCCGGAGAGGCGCTGCTCGGAGGAGGCGGCCGGCGGCGACCAGCGTCCGAGAAAGGGATCGCCCCAGCTGGAGAAGCAGGTGAGCTTCGGAGCCGAGCGGAGGGACGTCCGACTAGACGGCTGGTGCAAACCAACCCTCGGGAGGACGAGTCACGCCAGACTCGGCACCGGAGGCGGGTTTAAGCTGCCTCCTTTGTTGTGACACTACCAGACCAGATGTTCCGATAGAGTGCTTTAAAGTGCGGGGGGGGGGGGGCTTAGCCACGAGGGACAGGGGTTTCCACATGTTGCTGGCCTGGAAATATTTAGACATCCAACCCCCGTAATGAAAGTGGAATGACGCTGGTTCTGGACCTTGCTTTCATCATCACTTCAAATTAGCAAACTCACCCACACCTTCCAGTTTAAAATGAAGACAGGCAAAGGCACACTTTAATCACTTTGACGGGGTGAATAGCGGACTGATGAAAATGTGTGGAGAAGAGACACTGGTGTGCTTTAAGAGATCCGAGAGGACTCCCTGAGCAACTTTCTAATGAATACCTGGTGCCAGGATGAGAGTTTTCTGTGGAAGGATTATAGGCAATTTTACAACAAACAAAAGTTGGGTAATACTTTTATGAAGACTGACCAAATAACACAGCACAGTGTGCAAGTTAGGTGGATCTGTCACCTAAAGAGTACTTGTGAATGGTTCCTCATCCTCTTGGAGAGGAGTGACAAGTGGAGTGCCTCAAGGATCTGTCCTGGGACCTGTTTTGTTCAACATCTTTATCAGTGATTTGGATGAGGAAATAGAGGGAATGCTTATTAAATTTGCAGATGATACTAAATTGGGAGGGGTTGCAAACACAGAAGAAGACAGAAACAGGATACAGGATGACCTTGACAGACTGGAAAACTGGGCTAAAACAAAATGACTTTTAACAGGGATAAATTTAAAGTTCTGCATTTAGGTAGGAAAAATTCAATGCATGTTTATAGGATGGGGAAGACTTGTCTTATCAGTAGTATGTGCGAAAAGGATCTGGGGGTCTTAGTGGATCATACGCTGAACATGAGTCAACAGTGTGATGCGGTGGCTAAAAAGGCAAATGCAATTTTGGGCTGTATCAACAGAAGTATAGTGTCCAGATCACGTGATGTGATGGTATCGCTTTACTCTGCTCTGGTAAGACCTTATCTGGAGTATTGTGTTCAGTTTTGGCCACCACATTTTAAGAAGGATATAGACAAGCTGGAATGAGTCCAGAGGAGGGTGACGAAGATAGTGAGGGGTCTGGAGACCAAGTTCTATGAGGAAAGGTTGAAGGAGCTGGGGATGTTTAGCGTGGAGAGGAGGTGGCTGAGAGGTGATAAGATCACCATCTTCAAGTACTCGAAGGGCTGTCTTATAGAGGATGGTGTGGAATTGTTTTCTGTGGCCCTGGAAGGTAGGACCAGAACCAATGGGTTGAAATTAAATCAATAAGAGTTTCCAGTTGAACATTAGGAAGAACTTCCTGAGTGTTAGAGCAGTTCCTCATTGGAACAGGCTTTCTCGGGAGATGGTGGGCTCTCCTTCTTTAAAGGTTTTTAAACAGAGGCTAGACGACCATCTGACAGCGATGAAGATCCTGTGAATTTAGGGGGAGGTGTTTGTAAGTTTCCTGCATTGTGCAGGGGGTTGGACTAGATGACCCTAGAGGTCCCTTCCAACTCTATAATTCTATGATTCTGTGATCATGATCTTTTATAGATTCATAAATTGGAAGAAACTTCCCGCTGGGATGGAAGCACCTTCACATCCACAATGGAAGTGTCTCCAGTGTGGCATTTCAGGTGTGAAAAAGCTGGAATAGAAATTAGTGTTCCTGGGTTCTGTAATAACACCAGAAGGGGAACAAGGATTAATGTCTTGAAGGTGAAAAAAGAGATTAGAAATCCATATTCCTCAATTCTTGTATTGCTTTTGGGAGGGTAGTTGATTCTACTATTTCATAATATGAATGTGGAATTGGAGCTGTGTGTGTTTGCCCAGGCTGAGAAAAGAAAGTGTTTCTTTGCATGGTTACCAAAAGAGAAGATGCACCACATTTCATAGGCTTGGTGGAGGGTGGGGTAGGGAATGGGTCGCCTCCTCAGGTGACTCACGAGCCCTCAGCTACCATCATTTCCTACCACATAGAGAAGATGGCTAGAAAAGCAGAAGAGAGCAGTCTCCAGCTAGGAGTTTTAATTTCATCCATCCCATAGACGTTTGTTAGAAGAGTCAAAATGGCAGTATGTTCCTCAGATCAGGTTTTCTCCCAGTTCAGATACAAAGAAGCTTGGTCTGGGTCCATGAGGGATGAGAACATATAATTTTGGGATGGGGAGGGGTGTTGAAGACTTAGAGTCTGCTTCTTTCCTTTCCTTTTGTCAACTCTGCCTTTAATTTTCTGCACCATTGGATGGAGCAGGGTTGGAAAAGGAGTGTGAATGATTTAAAAGAGATTTAGTGTGTATCACTGCAGGGTCAAAATGAACCCTTATAGTTGTTACATAGCTCTGCCGTTTGATTAGGGCAGGAAATTATTAAGCTACTGATGCAGAATCCAGTTTAAAAACATTTAAATGCATAGTTCACCCCATCCTGATATTCTGGTAACTGAGAAAACATTTTTATAAAACTTAAAGAGTATAATTGAATATGCTGCATTCTTTACTGGACTAGTCTCAGTCACTAGAATTCAACCTCGTGAAAATACTAACTGCTTTTAAAGGATGCTCTGGTTTTGGTAAGGAGGTTCATGGATATGGGGAACCACTGAGAATACATCTTTTTATGCCCATGTGGCACAACATTGAGCATTGTGTGGATGAACTCCTATAACAGATACTATGGTCAAGTAATTGATGATAAAGAATATGATGGAAGACAGACAATAAATAGTACATTTCAGAGATTAAGGTGATTTGAAAGTGAAAGTGCTGCACGTGATACATTCTCTGTTTGCTAGTTAATGAGGCTTTCAGGGTCTTGTATTCTTTCAGATGCCTGCAGAAGTATCAGATCTCAAATACAGAAGACAGAGTGGGATGAAAGAAATAGGAGGTCACATCGTGGAAAGAGATGCCTCTTTGAACTTTTTTTATCTCTCTTCAAAACCATTGTTTGCTTCAGTTCTCAGATGTTGCAGGAAACTATTGTCTGGTACAACTGAACACCTTCAGAATGTGGTATCAAATATTTCCATGCTAGAAAAGCCTCTAGCCACTAAGGAACTGGGGCTGTTTCATTATGTTAGCTCACTGCATGTGGATTGGCATCCCTTGCCTGGTTTGTCTCTGTGCTATTTGTAAGCTATCAGGCTGATTTAAATCTGAGGTGGAAGCCAGTCCATGTCATGAGCTGATACATACAAAGTTGATCTACGCAGGTGGACAGGTTGAATTAGCCTCCATGGGAGAAATGGCTGTGATAGCCAATCTCTGGCAGCCAATGAAATGTCTCCCCCCGCCCCCGCCCAATAATGCCTCAATGAATTAAACTACCTCCCATGTCTTTGGATGGAGAATAGCAAGACTCTCTGACTGTGTAATGCCAGGCATCTGTGTGATGAGGAGACTCACATAGTTGAGCGACATGTGCATGCAATGTGACTGAGAGGGAATCTATTTCCCTGGACCTGGAAATGTGAGGATTTAAGTGCTGGATTGCATCTGGCAACAAGAGGATGGTTTTTTGGGTACCTTTTAAGGGTTAAATCCTCATATTTAAATAGGTACCTCTCTGTGGTTGATTTCAGCTCAGTTAATCAGACTGAACTTGGGTTTAGCATGCCTGCAGCATCAGGATTTCATTTTGCATCAGCAAACGCCAGTGAAGCACGTGCCCGTATGCCTAATATGGGCAAGTTCTTTGGTCCACAGAGTTTCTTTAATTACACAGAACATTGCATAACAGAAGTGGAGCCAGTGTTACATAGTTTGTTCCACTTCAAGATTTGCTCTGGAGGCATCTTTTACTTATTTGCTTTGTCGCCCTTCCTCTCTGTAGAGGGGATGGAGGCTGAGTAGGCAAAGAGTGTTGCAGTACCAGCTGACTTCTGTTCTGCTTGTCACCCAGTCCATGTACAGTAATAAACTTTTACAGACTTGCAGTGTTTTTTCTCTGGCTTCATTCCCTAGCAGTCCCCCAGCTTTGAGTCTTTCTTTTAAAGGAACAGTGTGCATATTTTTGAACTGTTCAAAAGAAAATGTATGTGACCCATGTTGCTAATGAAGATGCAAAAGGTAGCATAATTTCAAGACATACAGGTAGTGGCATCTGGAATAGTTTACTTTAAAAAATAGGCAGCTGTGAGGTTGTGCCTAATGCCATGGCACTCAATAGCTCAGCAGAAGACCAGTCGATTATACAAAACTTTGAAGTCTTATAATGTTTACTCAGTTTGAATCCAAAGTTCTGCTTGTTGGTCTGCCTCTAATCTTTCTACCATGTACTAACAAGGTATTTTCAGGACCTCAGAAATACTACTGGAAAGGCAAAGTGTAATGTAATTTGGTTTGGGGGATAACCTAGCTCTTGCAGAAGTGCTGGCTATGGGGTTCATTAGTCATGATTGTCTGACTTATTTTTGGTACAGAAAAAGCAGCTATAACTTTCGGAGTCAGCAAATATAAAGACATCAGCTGCAATACAGTGTCTGTCATCCAGACAAATTAAGTAGCTTGTCATAACATAAGAACATAAGAGAAGCCATGTTGGATCAGGCCAATGGCCCATCCAGTCCAACACTCTGTGTCACACAGTGGCCAAAAAAAATTATATACACACACACACACACACATATGTATATATACATACTGTGGCTAATAGCCAATGATGGACCTCTGCTCCATATTTTTATCTAACCCCCTCTTGAAGCTGGCTATGCTTGTAGTCGCCACCACCTCTTGTGACAGTGAATTCCACATGTTAATCACCCTTTGGGTGAAGAAGTACTTCCTTTTATCTGTTCTAACTCGACTGCTCAGCAATTTCATCGAATGCCCACGAATTCTTATATTGTGAGAAAGGGAGAAAAGTACTTCTTTCTCTACTTTCTCCATCCCATGCATAATCTTGTAAACCTCTATCATGTCACTCCACAGTCGATGTTTCTCCAAACTAAAGAGCTCCATCATCTCTGATGTAGTACTGTGGGGGTTGTGGTGCCCATCAGAGGAATTTCCTGCCTACTGCTGAATTCTTAGGCCTTAGAGATAAAATCCAAAGGGTCTTGCATGGAATAGAAGAAAAGGGACTTTCTGATTGTTCCCTACCAGTGGAATGGCTGACACAGCAGTAAGAGCCTCATGCTCTTCCATTGCAGCCATATGTCCTCAACTGGGCCATAGAACCAGCTTTCTATTTATCTGGGCGTGGCAACTTCTCTTTGAAGCCGTGTGGGGTGCAACATAAAGCAAAGGGCATCTCTTCCCAAAAACCAGAAGTTGATCCCAGGTGCAGGAGGTGCTCCTAAAGATCCCAGGAGGCTGCAAATGCCTGTCAGGAAGCAGCTAGCTCTGTCAAAGGAGGAGCCTTGGTTTGGACATGACCAAATTTTTGTGGACATCCTAACATTTGGGGACCATGCTTTACTCCCTTGTGGCAGCCATTTTCTGGTGGCATCCTCTACCATTTTTTCAAAATCCCAATTGTGCCTGCCTGCTTGATGAAGTTGGAGTCTCCTGAAGTATCTCCCAGCCCAAATCTGGCTAGTACGAAGGAACCTTAACATTCCTTAGCTTACTGGAATCTGTGGGAGCATTTCATTGCCCTGCAGGCCTGCATGAATATGTGACTGTTCCATCTTTTAGGGGGCAATGATAGACTTCAGAAACCACTGCCATTATAAAATTGTGGATTGATTAGAAAAATCTAGACACAACAGCAGTGCAATATTGGGATCAATTATTTAAAAGCATTCTTTCTACTTTCTATTATTGCAACTGCTCCTAATAGATTCAGGTGAGTAATGTTGGTTTGAAGCAATAGAACAAAGTTTAATTAAAGTTCAGTGGCACCTTTAAGACCAACAAAGTTTAATTCAACTTTGTTGGTTTTAAAGGTGCCACTGAACTGAAACTTTACACTAGTTGCTTCTGGATGCCTCTAGAGGCCAGTGATGGTCATCATATATTCAATTTGGGGGCATAATTGTGGTTGTGTAGATGTCACCCCAGAGTTGGAAACAACTGGTGCTTGCACAGGGGACTACTTTACCTTTTTTAGAACAAAGATGGGGAAGGAGTAGCTGTGGGAGGCACTGTAAGTCAGTGGTATTATTGGCCTTGATTTCTATCAGACTCTGCCATGCCTAGTCACAAAATAGGTATCATGCAGTAGGAAAGGGATCCCTGTTGCAGCCCCAGTAAGACAATGTCAGGATAAGAGGCCAGGGTTTCATCACTGAGCCCATTAGGGGAGGGTGGGATATAAATACAATAAAATGAATAAAAATAAAATAAAATATATCACTGAAGCAGTCTGGCTTTTCAAATTCAGTGTCAGCCCTCTTCTTAGGGAGCAGTTGGAGACAAATATTGTGTGTGTGTGTGTGTGTGTAGATTTGTACTGGCAGTCATTGCACCTATCTCACAGGCAGAAGTGGCAGCCAAGTCACTGACACAGCCAGACAGGATTTTTATTCTGTCCAACCACATATTGAGGGGCCAAACCAGACATGATTGAGACCTGGCTCCTATATGTATTATGCAGATTTCTGCCTGTTCACATGTAAAGCAGTCATAAGATAGGGAGATATTTTGTTTATTTTCTAGAAACAGAACACACAAGAGAGGGAAGCTAAACTTGTCCCCATCTAATTCTTTACTTTATGTCAGGCTGTTGCTCTGTGATCCACCCCCTCCCCTGGTTTGGCTTGTTCCTGAGCCTGGCTAGGAAAAAAATGTTCCATATGGCAGAGCGCATTGTGATAAGGAGGGAGAGGGGGCAGGGTTTAGCCCCCTTCAGCTGTTTGTGGTTAAAAAAGAAGAAAGGAACCCCCCCCCATTTTACACATAATGGGAAAACACTTGAATTAAAAACTGAAAATCAGTATGGTATGGTGGTTAGGATGTCAGATTAGTACTAAGGAGTCTCCATATTGTCATTCTGTCATGAAGCTCACTGAATAACTTGAGGCCAAAGATTCTTTCTCAGCCTAATCTCATAGGGTTGTTGTGAGGTGAAAATAAAAGAGGGCAGAACCATCCAGGGGTGGCCAACGATAGCTCTCCAGATGTTTTTTTGCCTACAACTCCCATCAGTCCCAGCCAGCATTGCCAATGGCTGGGGCTGATGGGAGTTGTAGGCAAAAAACATCTGGAGAGCTACTGTTGGCCACCCCTGAATTTTAAGCTACTTCAGGCTTTTGGAGGGAAGGTGGTACAAAATGTAAATAACCTTAGGCAGGGAGTTTTTTTTAGCACAGGAACGCAGGACCGGCTGGCTTGGCATCAGGGTGTGTGGCCTAATCTGGAAATGATTTCCCGCTGGGCTTTTTCTACAAAAAAAGCCCTGATCTTAGGTCTTCTCACATATATTTGGCTGTCAGTGTAGGAAAACAGTGATGTATGATGCAGCCCTAGCTGAAGGGTTAACAGTGAGGGGTAATTAATGTCCTCTCAGATTTTTTTCCCCTACTCTTTACATCCTGTGGCAGCATCTGTTTGGTTTAATTTTTGATTTAAAATTTTATGTGAGCATAAAAACAACCATGCCAGTTCAAACCAATGATCTATAAGAACATAAGGGTAGGGACGGTGGCTCAGTGGTAGAGCATCTGCTTGGGAAGCAGAAGGTCCCAGGTTCAATCCCTGGCATCTCCAAAAAAGGGTCCAGACAAATAGGTGTGAAAAACCTCAGCTTGAGACCCTGGAGAGCCACTGCCAGTCTGAGAAGACAATACTGACTTTGATGGACCAAAGGTCTGATTCAGTATAAGGCAGCTTCATATGTTCATATATGTTCAACATAAGAAGAGCCCCACTGGATCAGACCAGTGGTCCATCTAGTGCAGCATTCTTTTTCTCACAGTGGCCAACCAGATGTCCACAGAGTGCCATAAGTAGGGCTACCAACCTTTAGGAAGGGCCTAGAGATCTCCAGATCCCAGAAATCAGTTCACCTGGAGAAAGTGGCTGCTTTGTAGGATAGACTCTACAGCATTGTAACCTACTAAGTTCCCTTCCCTTCCAAAAACCTGCCCCTCACCAGACTCCACCCCCAAAATCTCCAGCCATTTCCCAATGCAGAGCTGGCAACCCTGCCTATAAACAGGGCACAATAGCCAAATCCTGCCCTTGTTGTTGCCGCTTAGCAGCTGATATTCAGATGTACAGGTGGGTGAACCTATCTTCAGTGAATGTTTACAGACCTCATTTAAAAGCATCTAAAGTAGCGGCTATCACACCGTGCCTGTGTGTGTGTGTTCTGGTGGTAGAGGAAGTTTTTTATAATCCAGGCTGTTTGCACCCTGTTACTTCTGAGTTTTTCACAGTTGCCTCGGGATTGGGAAAGAACAGCATTGGCTCTTGTCCAGAGGTCACAGGGCTCTCCCACCCCAGTAGCCACATTAATCTTGCACCTCCCACTGAGAGAAAACAAAGAGAAGGCAATTTGCCTGCTCAGGGCCTTTCTTGTCAGGATCAGCCCATTCATGCCACAGATTCTTGCCAGTACAGAATTGCTGATTCCTAATCCTCCTCTCTTGCTCTCACTGCCATTCTAGGACAAGGAAAGAGAAGCTACTAGATCCAGACCGACTTCTCACTAAGGCTTGTTCCGGGTGGAGAGCTCTTTTGCTCCTGGCACTTTGGTCTGTTTTCGCACAAGTTGCCTCGGAGCTGTGAGTCGGCTGCTGTTTTTCCGTGGCAAGCAGAAACCGCTTGTAAGAGGATCTCACTTGCTGCGGAAAAGTGGCGGGCCAACTTGCAGCCCTGGGGCAGCTTGTGCAAAAACAGACAGAAGCTCCAGGACCAAAAGGGCTCTCTACCTGGAACAAGCCTAGTGCGAAATTGGTCCCACACTGTTTCCCAGGCAGCATTCTTTGCATAAGCCTGCAGGCACTAGTCTACCTAAATGCTAACATCAAGCAGCAAGATCTGGAGTGTGGAGAAGGGTAAGGCTTCCTGAAGGCTGTGAAGGAAAGTGAGTGGCAGTAGGGATTTGGGAGTTCTATACTTTCCAGTGAACATATGAAGGGGGCCTCTGAACTGAAGACCAATGGGATACAGGGGCACAAGAATGCTTGGGTTTCCTTTGGTTGGAATGAAGCCACTCTGTAACATATGGAAATCCCACTAGGTTCAAGAAAGGGATATATATATCCCAATCTCCTGTGCCTTAAGGCAACACAGGGGTAGGCTGACAGATTTTAAATTTGTATAGATTACTTTTTTTGCAAGAATCTACCAAGGAGCTTTAAATTTACAGAGCAAGAATGTGTAGTACTCAGGATCTTTTGAGAGCTAGGATGTAATCAGTCTGTGGCAAATGGTCCTGAGTGGGCACTCTTGCTTAACAAAAAATGCCTTGCTCTTTCAGACCAAGGTTAATTATCCCAGCAATCGGCAGGCACTAAGTAGAACTAAATAAAGCCAGTTGTGCCTCCTCGGGCTTTCCCCCCTATTGATAACAAGAGCCTCTTCTACTGAATTCTTCCCTGCAATAATTCCACAGTCCTTCCATTCTGAGAGCATCCATTTTGCAGCCAAAAGCATGGGCATTCTCACTACAGAGCAGAGGAAAGTACCCCCTCACCCAGGAGCAGAAGGCAGTGATAGCACTGCCTGGCCTCTGTACATTCTTTCAGCAGAGTAACCTGAATCTATTCTAATTAGGCATCTCTTGAGAGGGAAGATTCCTTTCTTCACCAGTCAGATACAAAGCCCTTCTCCTTTGGGGCTTGGAAGAATTTTCTGTTTGATAAAAATTAGTTTGGACTGGGACGCAGGAAAGGCAGAGCCCATGCTGGCCTGTAGAGATCCAGTATGGACAATTTTATCTTGCTTTAAATCTTCCACATGCCCATATCTATGGGGGGGGGGGAATCCAGGCCCCTTCAATCAACCCCCCTTTCCATATGTATGACCCCTCCAATCTGTCCCTGTTGCTCACCATTGCTGCTCTGAAAAGCAGCATTGCTACTATAGCAAATTGCTACTACCAATGCTGCCAGTCTCCGCCTCTGCCTCCTTCACTCCCGGGGCCGGTGCCAGACTTCCTAGGCCCCGGCCCCAGCCTGGGCAGACCTGGAAGGCAAGAGCAGCCTGGTGGTGCGCTGCCATGTGCTCTCCCCATATAAAAGGCAGGCTTCGAGGAGCCACAAAGGTGGCCTCAGAGGAGCGCACACACTACCATGCCATGCCGCCCTCACTGTCCTGGGTCTGCCCGGGGTGGTGGTGGGGGCAGCGCATGCTCTCCTCCAAGCCGCCTCCCCCTGCAAGGGAAGGAAGGCTCAGAGGAAAGCACATGCTGATGTGCTGCCCAGCCACTCTTGCCTTCTGGGTCTGCGCAGAACTGGAAGGCAAGAGTGGCAAGACGGGGCATGCCAAGACTGGCAGTGGCCAGGGGTCCCACTGGCAGCAGTGGGGGTAGTGAAAGCAGCAAGGAGCAGGCACTCATCTTCTTTCCATCTTCACCGTGGCACTTCCTCCTCTTGCTCCATGAGTCAGAATGCTACGCATCTAAATAAGAGCAGGAGCCTGGAAGGGCAGGGGGCCACCCCATTTTCTCTTTGCTCCTCCCCTCTGGGATGAGGAAGTGCTGTCTGACACTGGAGCTTGCCTGCCACCCTCTCCTCTCCTGCTCCTCCAAACCTGCAGTTGCAGAGATGGGGAAAATAGCAGTGATTGGTCAGCCTTCTCTGGGGAGGGGATTCTTGCAGCTGGCTGCCATGCAAGATTTTTATGTGTCTTGCAGCTGGATGCCCAGGGTTTTATTTTATTTATTTTTTAAATTGTGACATTTTTTGTGATGTCATTCTGGGTCCCACAGCCCCTCCACCTAAAATGTTATCCCCTGAGGCCCCCACCGAAAATTTTTTAGCTACGGGCCTGGTCTTCCTTAGAGTCGATTGCATATTATTTAAGAGTGTCTTCCCACAAACATTCAGGGGCAACAGCCAGAGCTTATTCTAGGTAGTTAGGGGGACAACACCACCTTACTGAAATATTTATTGAATCAAAGCACTGTATGAGGGATTGGGTTATTCTTTTCTCCTCCTCCTCATTCTATATAGCTTAGCAGACTCCCTGCAAAGGGAGCTCTGTGCCCAAGTGCTGTCTGGGACAAGATTCATTAGCTGACACACCAGCCATGGAGCAGTTACCCCCAAACCCCCAAACTTACATGACATCTCTGTAATTGCTTTAGAAAGCTGGCATCCTTACATTGCCGGAGATGCAGAGAAACAATTGCAGTAGACGAATGGGCTCCAAGGCAGCCATCCTTCTGTAAAAAAAAAGAATAGGTTGGGGAAGATTCATTCAGGGGGAATGCAAAAAGAACTGAAGTAAATGAAGACATGGGAAAAGGGGGAAGGGGCTGAATCTTGTCTGGGAGCTTGGCTACAGGTTGTGCTTTTTCACACAAGAGGAAAGTTTGGTACGGTAGTTTTTGTTTATGGCTTGTGCACAGTGGGATAAAACTATTGTGGGGCCCACGTTAAGAGGAGATGGCTGATACTTATTGCAATCCCAGTAATGGGGGGAGGGGTGGCCTGAGAAGAGTATCGCTGGGCTCTTGTGTCTATACAACTTGAAAGAGTTGTGCATGCAAGCCAAAGAACTAAGAATAACAACATGGCTGTGTTAATAATTAGGGGGAAGCACCTAGAAAAGATAATGCCCTTCCTTTAAGAGTTGTAATTGGATCTTATCAGGTAGCAAGATACCAGAGGTGCAACTTCCCTCATTTTTTATTTGATTAACTAGAAAATCCAGAAGATCTGTAGGGGCTGGCACAGAAGGCTCTTAGTATGGCCAGAGGAACAAAGTCATACACAGAAAGCTGTCATAAGAAATATGCTGATACAAGTTCACCAGCAAAGCACATGCTTAGCATATACAAATAGCCATGTTTTGTCAACAATGAAGGCCTCACAGCAAGAGAGAGACCTTTCTTGCTCCTGGAAAGCATGGTTCAGGGCATGTCCCAGGTCAGAATTTGTGGTACTGGAGTAGACAAACCTTTGTTCTGATACCATATATGGCTGTTTCTTCTTCCTCCACATTCACTTTTCCCTAAACTTGGAATTGTTTCCCCTGCTGCCTGCCCCCCCTTTGTCTCTTTCCCCTCTGGTTTGACAGCAAAGAATTTCACTGGAAACTTATTCCCTGATTAGGGTTCAGTGATCACTGTTGAGAATACAGGAGGCTTCCTGAGTGCAAGAGTCTTCTCAGGAGGCAGAAAAAGAGGGCCTTCCCTGCTCCAGCTTGGTGTAGAGCAGCAGATTCTAATCTGGAAAATCGCCAGCTGAGTGACCTTGGGTCAGTCACAGATCTTTCAAAGCTCTCTCAGCCCCACCTACATCACAAGGTGTCCGTTGTGGGGAGAGGAAGGGAAAGCAATTGTAAACTGCTTTGAGACTTCTTTGGGTAGTGAAGGACAGGGTATAAAACCAACTCCTCCTCTTCCTCCTCCTCCCCCTCCCCAGCATTTTACTAGCAGTGTGTCAACCCTTTGATGTCCTCCTTGGGCAGAGCAAAGAAGCCAAGATATTAACTTTATTTACTGGGTTCTGATTCATCTGCTTTCTTTCTTTCCCTTTTTTCTTGTCACCTCTTTCAGCACTCTTTCTGCTCTTTCATTACTTCCTTTACTTGGAATTCTTTCCCCTGCTGTCTGCCACCCTCCTTCTCTTGTCAGAAGGCCACTTACCTCCCCCCACCCCTCCGCCTTGCCTTCCCTCACCAAATATCTGGACTTTACTTTTATACACACACCCAAAAGGAAAGTTTCATTAAATTGTGACTGATTTTTGCTTTTTTTTTAAAGTGTGCTGCTTTATTAGCAATATGGAATGTGTACACAACCTCCTCTCCTTTTTCTGCTCTCCAGTCCCTCTTTTGGCATGTCGTTATTTAGACTATAAACTTTGCTTGGGGATATATTAATTTGTTGTGCAAGGGTCAGTTTATTGTAAGTTCTTTAATATTAATAAGAATTTGCTGTTTTCCACTTTCCTTTTGAAACATTCGTTATCTCCAGATGTGTCTGTCCTAGTTCTGAATCAGTGCTTAGAGGTCCTGCTCAGGTGGCTAAGACTAAACAAGCAGAAGGTAATGACAGAGGTAATGCTGGCTGGGAAGGTTGATATTCTAGAGGAACAGAATCCACTTATCCTAGATGGAGTGGAATTGGTTTGTTCAGAGTTGGTTCTCATGATCCCTTCCTTGCTCTTTGAAAAGCAGGTTGGCATGGTGGCCAGGAGTGCTTTCCATAAACTGTACCTGATTCACCAGCTCTCTCATTACCTAGACTCAGCCAATCTGGGTATGCCTTCTGTAATCTTCTGTAACCTTATGGTTGGATTGCTGCAATGCACTCTGTGTGGGGCTACCCTTGAAGACAATCTGGAAACAACAACTGGATCAGCATATGGCAGCCAATCTACTGTCGGGGGCTAGCTGCAGAGAACATTGACTGACAGTTTGT
This sequence comes from Heteronotia binoei, assembly GCF_032191835.1. Lineage (NCBI taxonomy): Eukaryota > Metazoa > Chordata > Lepidosauria > Squamata > Gekkonidae > Heteronotia > Heteronotia binoei. Next base: position 109,628,106 of record NC_083227.1, on the reverse strand, counting down.
TTCCAAGTTCAGTTCAGGGTGTTAAAGCCCTTCATGACATGGGACCCATATATCTGAAGGACCATCGCCTTTCCTATGTCCCTATGTACCAACTACTGTATTCATGTAGTTGGCTGCCCTCCCCACCATGGTGGTCCAGCAGAGATGGCCCAGAGCATGGGCCATTTCCATTGTGACTTCTTCTGTGGGATGGTCTCCCTGAGGAGATGAGGGGAGCCTCCTCTGTGGACAGCTTCAGGAGGCGCTTCAAGGCCTGCTCATTTGCCAGGGCTTTTGGCAGGGTTTTAATGGCAGGCATCTTTTTTTGGAGGGGGGGTGGGGAGGGAGATTTGAGGGGGTTTTGTTGTTTCTATTAGAAAAGTTTTTATACTTTTATTGTAGGTTGCCTTGAACTACAAGGAAAGGTTGAGTAAAATGTTTTAATAAATAGGTAAACTTTGACCAAGTCATAGACAGGACTTGGTATTATCAGACCTTTCTGCTTGAGCAAGTATTTTGTGTCTGAATATGTCTGTTTACATACAGGAGGGCATTTCCAGTTATGATTCATTTTTTAATTACTGGTTTTAGGACGTAACCCCACATTGTGCTAGGACATTGTGTATGGCATTGTGTTTGTGGAATAGCCAGTAGATCCTGAAGAATTATTTGGCTTCCTGAAGCTGTAGCTCTTTTTGGCACCACTAGGTGGAGATCTATGCTTACTTTTATTCTGAGAGTGCTGTGACTTGCCCAAGGTCACCCAGCTGGTTTCAAGTGGGAAAGTGGGGAATCAAATCTGGTTCTCCAGGTTAAAGTCCACTGTTCTTAACCACTACACCAAGCTGGGGGACAATATGAATTGAATTGATGGAGATGGATGACTTAACTCTTTCCCTCTCCTCTGCTCACTGATAAAAGGAAGTACTTCACCAAAAGGTGATTAACACATTGAATTCACTGCCACAGGAGGTGCTGGCGGCTACAAGCATAGACAGCTTCAAGAGGAAATTGGATAAGCATATGGAGCAGAGTTCCATCAGTGGCTATTAGCGACAGTTTATCATTGGAACTCTCTGTCTGGAGCAGTGACGATCTGTATTTTTGGTTCTTGGGGGGGCACAGTGGGAGGACTTCTAGTGTCCTGGCTCCACTGATGGCCCTCCTGATGGCACTTGGTTTTTCTGGCCACTGTGTGACACAGAGTGTTGGACTGGATGGGCCATTGGCCTGATCCAACATGGCTTCTCTTATATTCTTATGTTGTCTTATGTTCTTATGATAGGCATAATATTTTTCCCACCTGGAGTTTAAAGCAGTCTAGAGGGAAATAGCAGGGAAGAGTTCCCCTTCTCCAGTGCCACAATCCTGATCCAAATTGAGCCTAGCTGGTTTTTGCAGCTGCAGTACACATCTGGAGATCTGATCATTGATCCCCAGCATCAAATGTTGTTGTCCATAGTTGCACAGTAAATGGGTAGTCGCTGTGGGAGCAGAATCTAAGTTTCCTGCTGCTTTTATTACCAGACAGCATTGTGTGGCAGATTTGTTTCCCTTATAAACATTTTAGGTGAATAACATTAAACAACTGAAAGTCCTCTAGATACACTGCTGGATCCCACCTGTCATTTCTGTGCACGAGGGGGGGTGGGAAATGCTTGCCAGCTTCTCCCTCATGCTTTTCCTCTGGGAGCAGCAATGGGGGAGGCATTTTGAGCAGCAGCAGGAGGGAGAGGTGGAGAAGATATGCTTGACTGGCAAAAGGATTTTCAGCAGGATCCAAGCCACAGATTGTACTTGCATTAGCCTAGATCACATATTCCTCATTTTTATTCCAGGCAGTCATATTAGCTATTCAAAATATATTTTTGAAAACATTCTTCTGCCCTTCCCTTTTATATCTCATTAAAGGGCTATCTGCAGCTCTGACATATCAGTGCTGTTCTGTTGCAGAGACCTAGCCTCTTCATCTCTGTTAATCTAATGTGTCCATTTGAATGTATCAGCTGGTCAAATAGACAGCTCATTTATTGCAAAATTACACAGGAATAAATCAATGTAGGATAAAACCCCCCAAACACCTCTGTGAAGTTCCTTTGTGGCAATCTGTTGACGTGCAAAGCAGAGAAGGCTGCCAATGTTTGTTCTGGCTGCTGGCAAATGGAACTGTATTTTAAGTTGGGCTGTGTGCTGCTGTTGGACATTGAGAGGGAAATAAAAGCCTTATGGGCTGTTATGAGTTCTCTACTGATAGCATTGTAAGTGAGAAGCAAGTAGAAAGAAATGCAGGCAATTTTTGTTGTCGAACTTTCCAATTCTGTAAAAAAAAAAATTGTTCCTGCTTTAGATCTAAAATAGCCTCATACTTCAGCGGGGGTTTTCTTGGGCATGCAACCGGTCCTCTCTGTTGCACCCTAAGACATGGCATTTCAGGAAAGGAATGGTGCTGATCTGGAGAGAGCAATTTGGCATGCCAGCACCAGGCAGGAAGGCTATATCTGCAACTAGAACAGTATGGAGGAACTGCTGCTATGCCCTGATGGGTGACTACACATGAGGCAGCTGTGATATGTTACATCACAGGGCTAGTCAAATCGTTACAGCCTCCATGGCTTCATTCAAGGTTTCTGGCATTGGCATGGAGCCTCCATATGATGTGGGGAATTCACTGTGGTAAGTGTGGAGAAGCCATTGTGTGGTTGCTGTTCATATTGATCTCCATCTGGGAGCCCTCACATGTAGACTGGCACTTTCATGCAGCCTATGAGTAAGTGGAGTTTGTTTTCTGGAAGATGTATATGTTGAAGGCACTCATCAGTGAAGCATTTCAACACATAATAAAGGGAACCTTGTTGATTTGGTCCACTCTTTTTCCTGAATGCTGCTGGAATCTAGAGACAGGAAGAGGAACTATGGCTCCAATTTCTAGGGGGATGTAAGGTAGGGTGTTTCTGGGATTCTGGAACTGGGAAGGAAGAATGGTCTGGTGAGAGGGAAAAAAAATTGGGGGGAAAGAATATTTATGACAGGAGAGAAAGGACAAGCAGAAGTGTGGGAGTGGAGGGGGAGCAGAAGCAGTTGGAGTAAAGAGGGAGAAATAGTGTTTACTAGGGAATCCTTGTGGTGTTTAGGTTTTGGAGGAACCTTTATCACTCCTACTTTATCTAGATATTTGTAGGGCTAGCCCCCCCCATTACTATAAATCTAACTTTGACTACTCTGAGGAAGTGTATATTTAAGTAAGATAACATCAATGTCATATTTACAAAATTTAGATTTACAGGAGAGCATTTACCCTGCTTAGAGTTGATATGTTACCATCTGTAGTAATTGAAGGTAAATATAAAAGGCAGCCTTACGATGAAAGACTGTGTCTGTGGAGATGGGAAGACAGAAACAAAGGAACATGTGATGTTTGAATGTAAACTGTATCAAAACATTAGAGCCAGTTATATAACTCTGATCTGCTCTCAATTCCCTGGGAGAAATGAAAGATTTTTTTTTAGACAAGTTGTTAGCTGACAGAGAGCAGGTAATTACTTTAAACATGGCAAAATTTGCTATGCAGGCCATTAAAATCTGGAAAGAAGCTATCAACAGTTAGCCAGCCCAAACAGAGATTTTAATTATTTTAATTATTTAATAGTTTACTTTTGCTGTTTTGCTGACTGATATTGCTGATCATGTCTGTATGAATTTTGATGGTGTACCAGTTGATATGAGATCTTTTACTCCTCTTTTATGTATTTAGTCAATGACTGTTGAAATGAATTATGTATGTATGTATGACTACTCTGAACTGAGATTCAGGTGAGTAGCCATGTTGGTCTGAAGCAACAGATCAAAGTAATATCTCTTCCAAACAAGACATTAACCCTAAGTCCCCTGGCAGTGTTTACACTTTCAGTTCCAGTTCTGTCATCATAGCATCCTTGTAGAAGCAGTTGGATTGCATCCAAAATGTGGTATTTTGCCTTGTTCTCAGCAGCATGAAAGCTTGTTCCCAGAATTAAACTTTGTTGTCTTAAAGGTGCCACTGGACTCAAACTTTACCCTGACCTGAGACATCTCTCTTCTGAAAATACGTTTGTATCTGGGCTTAATTTCATAGATATTGACAAGATATTTGATTGGTTACCTCCATGTCTATTTCAACACCAGCTATTGTGGGACAGGAAATACCTCTCTTGGCTTGCAGGGCAATCCTAAATTGAATTACGTGTAGTAGATAGGCTGATAGACAGTGCTGGGGAGGAGCCTGTGGTCGTGGTGCATGTTGGCACCAACGATGTGGGGAAATGCAGTCGTGAGGTCCTGGAGGAGAAATTTAGGCTGCTAGGTGGGAGACTTAAGGCCAGGACCTCCAAGGTGGCCTTCTCGGAAGTGCTACCTGTTCCACGTGCAGGGCAGGAGAGACAGGCGCAAATTAGAAGTCTCAATGTGTGGATGAGATGATGGTGTAAGGAGGAAGGGTTTAAGTTTGTTAGGCACTGGGATGCTTTCTGGAACAAGAGGGAGCTGTACAAAAGAGACGGTCTCCACTTGTCTCCGGATGGAACCAGGCTGCTGGCGCTTAAAATCAAAAAGGTGGCAGAGCAGTGACTTCCGGAGTTGAAGCTTAGTGAGCTGCCCTGTTTCCTTGTGTGGGATAGACCAGGTTCTTTGTTTTTGGACAGAAAAGGTTTTATAAAGCCTACTGTCTACTTTTTCCAGTAAAGGAACTTGTCTATGGCATGCATGTTTATTTAGAGAGGAGTTCACTTTGGCCGACGAACGACCCCTGAAGAGGTTTTTTTTGGGCTTTGAAGACTCCCTGATGAAGAATTGCATTCCACCGCCTACAAAGAAGCCTTGGTGTCATTAAATTGACATAAACTCACTAAAGCTTCAACTTCCTATGGACTACAACAACATCTGAGATAAAGGGGACGGTAATAGAAAATTAGACGTCGCTAACGAGGTACAGATTCTTATCTTTTATTCCGGGAGTAATTCAAGCTTTTTAAAAGGGAAGATCTGGGACCCAGAACTATCTTTCAAAGTGGAAAATCAAGGAGAAGTGGAAGGGGATAGAAGTTCTTTTTGGACTTAAAAGAAAGCAGAAATATGCAGAAAAATACCTTTTGTTATTGATTCCTGTGGCTTTGAAAAAAACCCCAGCCATAACAAGCTGCTGACTCTCTCCTTAAAGCAGGAAGTGACGTTTTCTGTAACCATTGAGACACTTCAATCCCAGAGAGTAAGGAAGTAAGGGTGGAGTGAATAGGAGCATCCAAGCATCCGGACATTTGCAAGAGTCAGTAATCATAGAGAAACATTGGAGGCTAATTACAGAAAGGCCAAAAGATTTTTATTAAATAACCTGAAAGTGGACTATAAAAGGATTTAAAACATATATAAACAATCCCCTAAGGGCTAAATAATTTGGATTATGTGCTTGAAAAGGGAAAATAAGCCCTAGAAGACAAAAGGAAAACTTTTTAAAAAGTGAGGCTTGGAACTTTAAAAATCAATATCTTGTGCTAGGAAGCTCTGAGGATGGCATTCTTAGGCTTGTTGGAAAGGGCATGCTCTGCTCTGTTAAATGCAAATATCAGATTGGAGATTGAAGATACCAATTAAAAATCCATTATTTGCAATGGGCAGTCAGTAATGTCTGAAAAGAAGTTGGAACCAAGAGTTACAAGGTTAAGAGCTGCCTCACTGGGAGAGGGTAAAATGTCTAAACAAGTTCATGAACAACTGGAAGCTATGGAAGCAAGAATTTTGAAAGTAATGAGAGATTTAATAACTGGAAGCGAGAAAAAATTAACTATGGAAATAAACTCCAGCGCTGAAGAGATAAAGAAAGAATTTAAGAAGGAAATTGAGGACTTAAGGAAGGAGTCTCAAGCAACAGCTAAAAAGACTGATGAGATAGAAGTGAAAATTAAAGACCAAGATGCCACTATTAAGAAAATGCAAGACAAAGCAATACTACAAGACTGTAAGTTGATGGAGAACATGATTCGGCTAAGGGGAGTGCCTGAGAATGAACGGGAGGATGTAAAGACTAATATTGTCACAATTATGGCTGAATTTTTGGAAGAAGATGTGGAGGAGATGGAGCGTCTATGTGACTATGCATACAGAGTTAATTCTGAATTTGCCAGGAAGCGTAAACTACCCAGGGATGTAGTAGTGAAGTTTACTAGGAGAGACGTGGTGGGAAGGATCTTAAGCAAGCAATTTGAAACCCCAATGGTGAGGGAGGAAAGTAGAATACGAATAATGAAGGAGCTGTCGAGAAAGGTTATAAGTGACAGAAAACAATTTAAGAAATTGACGGACAAGCTAAGGGAGAAGAACATAAGGTACAGATGGATACTACCAGAAGGTCTTAGCTTTGAATATAAAAGACTGCGAAAAACAATAGTTGACACCCAAGGAATGAATGAATTTTTGGTGGACAATAAAGAATTTGAAGGTACAGAATAACTGAGAAAACATTATGGATTACAAATTAATTTCTTGGAACGTAAATGGACTTAATTCACCACAAAAAAGAAGGGCAATTTTTCATTGGATTAACAAGCAGAAATGTAATATAATTTGTCTACAAGAAGTGCATATTAAACAATTGGATTACAATTTTTATGGAATAAGGCTTTGGGAGAACAATTTGTTTCATTAGCTAAAGAAAAAAAGGGGGAGTGGTTTTTTATATTAAAAAAGAACTAGAACCCAAACTGGTCTTTAAAGACAATGATGGCAGATACATTGCAGTGGAAGTGTTGATAAATGGGAAAAAAACATTGTTGTTGGGTTTATACGCCCCTAACGGGGCGAAGGATGTTTTTTTTAAAGACATTTTGCAACAACTTAACCAAGTGACTCATGAACAGATTATGTTAATGGGAGATTTCAATGGAACCATTAACAACTCTCTGGATAGATCTGGAAACAAAAAGAAGAAAGATGGGAAGCTACCAAACTCCTTCTTTGACTTAATAGAGCAAGAAAGTCTGGAAGACATCTGGAGAAAGTTTAATCCTAATGTACGTGATTATACCTTTTTCTCAGCAAGGCATAACTCCTTCTCAAGAATTGATATGTTATGGTCCACGAAGGACCTGGGACTTATTACAAATAAGATGGAAATTCTTCCGAAAATAGGTGCAGACCACAATCCATTAATGTGGTCAGCGAAGGTTATGAGAAAGAGCAGAAGATGGAGAATAAATGAGGATTTGTTGCATAAAGTGGAAGTAGTGGAGTCTCTGGAAAAAGAAACTAAAGCTTTCTTCCAAGCAAATGAAGACCAAGAGGTTAAAACACAGACCGTTTGGGATGCGTATAAAGCAGTGATGAGAGGATTACTAATCACGTTGAACAACAAAGACAAAAGAGCTAAAGAAAAGCAACTGAAAGATTTACAAGTAGAAATAAGCAAAAAAGAAAAAGATCTAAAAAAACGACCAGGGAAAAAGAAAATAATGCGAGAAATCACAATTTTGCAGAATCAGCTGAAACATTTATTGAACAAGGAGGTGGAATGGATGTTAAAAAGGTCACAGCAAAAATCATTTGAAGGTGCTAATAAACCAGGGAAATATCTGGCTTGGCAACTTAAGAAAAAAAGGGAGAAAAAGTTTGTGAATAAAATTTGTGTGGAAGGGAAAGAAATTGTAGATCAAGCTGGAATTAAAAGGGAGTTTTTTAAATGTTATGCCAAATTATATAAAGGTCAACAGAAAAAAAAAAGAAAAAATTGATGCCTATCTGCAAAGAGTAAAAGTAAAGCCCTTGAATGATAATATCGAAAAAATCTTGAATAAGCCAATTGAGAAGGTTGAAATTGAAGCAGCGATTGGTTCAATGAAATTAGGCAAGGCTCCAGGTCCAGACGGTTTCTCAGCAAAATTTTACAAAGTCTTGGCGGATGTACTAGTACCCAAAATGCAAAAGTTGATGAATTGTATTAGAGAAGATGGGAAGGTACCAGATTCTTGGAAAGAAGCGGTTATTTCATTAATACCAAAAGAAGAAAGAGATTCCACAAATGTTAAAAATTATAGACCGATTTCACTACTGAATAATGATTACAAAATATTTGCTAGAATTTTAGCGGAAAGACTCAAACAGCATTTAAACATTTCTATTCAGGAAGAACAAGCAGGTTTTCTCCCCAGGAGGCAAATAAGGGACAACATCAGAAATGTAATAGACATTGTTGAATATTATGAAAAACACCCAGAAAAGGAGGTGGCCTTATTCTTTGCGGATGTGGAAAAAGCTTTTGACAATCTTAATTGGGACTTTATGTTTGCAGTTATGGAGAAAATGAATCTAGGAGATGATTTTATAAGGATGATTAAAGCAATATATACAGAACAACAGGCAAAACTTTGTGTGAATGCCGACTTAACTGAACAACTGAAGATTAGCAAAGGCACTAGACAAGGTTGCCCTCTATCTCCATTGCTGTTTATAATGACCCTAGAGGTCTTGTTGACTCAAATCGATGAAGATAGTGAAATAGAGGGTTTGAAGTTGAAAGGTTTTTCCTATAAATACAGAGCCTTTGCAGACGATGTGATGTTCGTCAATGAGAACCCAGTACAAGTGATGCCTTTGTTGTTAAAGAAAATTAAAGAGTATGGTGAGCTAGCTGGCTTTTATATCAATAAAGAAAAATCGAAAATCCTTACTAAGAATCTGACACTAAACAAACAGAAAGAATTACAAAATGCCACTGGATGTGAAGTTGCCTCCAAGGTAAAATATTTAGGTGTGGAGATGACGATGAAAAACATTGACTTATATAAGAACAATTATGAAAAGCTCTGGCATAAAATAGAAGGTGATATGTTAAAATGGAACAAACTAAACATATCCATGCTGGGGAGGATATCTGCAATTAAAATGAATGTTCTACCAAGGATGATGTTTTTATTTCAAACTATCCCAATAGTGAAAGATAAGAAACAATTTAATCTGTGGCAAAGAAAAATTTCAGAGTTTATTTGGGCGGGCAAGAAACCAAGAATTAAAATGAAAATCTTAACAGATGCGAAAGAAAGAGGCGGCTTCCAACTACCTAATTTAATGCTATACCGTGATGCAGACTGTTTGGTATGGATTAAGGAATGGATGACTTTGATCAACAAAAAATTATTGGCGCTAGAAGGACATGGAAATATATTTGGTTGGCATGCGTATATGTACTACGGGAAAGAGAAGATGGATGGTTTTTTCTCATATCACTATATAAGGAGGAGTTTGCTGAATACTTGGAAAAAATATAGTAAATATGGAGATGAGAGGAAACCACTTTGGATTGTGCCAACTGAAGTAATAAGTATGCCGCAAAGTGTAAAGGAAGGGAAATGGGCATCATACGAACAACTGCTAAAGTTCAAGGGGGGCAAAGTTGAAATGAAATCGGTTGAAGAATTGCAGGACAAATTTGATTGGTTTCAGCTGTTACAGATTAAAAGCTTGATAGAGAAAGACATTAAAAGTACAGGTATAAGACGAGAGAAAACAGAAATGGAGAAAATGCTGCTGGGCGAGAATGAAAAATTGATTTCAAGGATGTACAAACTGTTATTGAAATGGTCTACAGAAGAAGAGGTGGTGAAGCCTCAAATGATTAAATGGGCGATTAATTTTAATAAAGAAATACAAATGGAGACATGGGAACACCTATGGAAGAATTCAATGAAAATATCAACGTGTTATAACATAAAAGAGAACTGTTTCAAAATGCTGTACAGATGGTACATGACACCTAAAAAGTTAACAAAAATGAATAATCGAGCCTCAGATAGGTGTTGGAAATGTAAAAAACATGAAGGTTCTTTTTACCACATGTGGTGGACTTGTGAAAAGGCGAAACAATTTTGGTCAATGATTCAACAGGAGATCTCGAAAATCTTGGGTTATAATATTAAGAGAGCACCAGATGTCTTTCTGGTGGGATTACAAATGGAAAGCTTTCCGAAGCAAGACAGAACATTGTTGTGGTATTTGCTTTCAGCTGCGAGAACATTGTATGCGCAAATGTGGAAGCAAGACAGAATACCTGAAAAATGCGACTGGGTCTTAAAGGTTCTTAACTGGAGTGAAATGGACAAACTTACTAGAATCTTAAAAGACAACAATTTGGAGAAGTTTAAAGAAGACTGGAGTAAATTCCAAAGTTACGTGGAAATACAATGGAGGGTGAAGAGCCACTTAGTGGTTTATGACAACATTAACTGAACTTTAAATGATAAAGAAGAATTGTGATTATTGAATTAGTAGAATATAGTTACATGGTAACTATGTATATATGTTAAGATAAAATCAAGACAGTTGGAATTCCGGAGTTGGTTTTATAACTTTGGGTTTTGTGTTTAATAAGCACTAAGGGAATTATAGAGAAAGGGTTAGGGAAAGATGACTCTTTGTGTAAAAATTTTATAATGGTGAAAAGATACTTAGTAGTGCATGACAACATTAATTGAACTTTTAATGATAAAGAGGTACTGTGCTATTGTGATAAAAGTATTAGTAGAACATAGCTACGTAGTAAATATATATATATGAGAGTTAAGATAAGACTAAGATAGAGGAAGCCCTGGAACTGAATTAATAATTATGTGCGATGTGTTTAATAAGTGCTAAGTGATTATTAGTGAAAAGGTTAGTGAATGATATATATATATTTTCTTTCTTATTTCTTCACTAAGATTCTATCATTGTGAATTTACCTCTAATATGCTTTTAATCTGTTTTAAGTACCGGCGGAGGTCATGAATAAGAGTGTGTGTGGGGGGGGGAGGAAATATGTAATGTATTGGAGAAGTATATTTGAATCTGAATAGGTGAATGTACTTCAATATATTGCAAAATAAAAGTTTGGTCACACAAAAAGGTGGCAGAGCGGTTTTTAAACTAAATCTTGGGGGAAAGCCGACAGGAGATGAAATGTCTCTGGTTCGGGAGGACTCGTCTCAAAGAGATGAAGGGTTGGCTTCTATTTTTCTACTGGGTAACGGATCAGAGTTGTCCACTGTGGTGGTGACAAACAGTATGGACTGTCTGCCAGAGTCTCGAGGCGGCAGGAGGGAGGTGGCGGGCCTAGCTTGCCTGGGAAATTATAAATGTTTGTATGCAAATGCTAGAAGTATCCGAAGTAAAATTGGTGAATTGGAATGTTTAATGTTGGGAGAAAACATAGACATTGTGGGAATTTCAGAAACTTGGTGGAATGAGGAGAATCAGTGGACATGGTGATCCCTGGATATAAGTTATATCGGAAGGATAGGGAGGGAAGGGTTGGAGGTGGGGTGGCTCTGTATGTCAGAGAGGATATACGGTCCAGTAAGACTGAGGTCAGAGAATTAGATTCCCTTTTAGAAATGCTTTGGGTTGAAATAGAGGGCCCAAAAGGAAATTTAACTATGGGAGTTTGTTATCGCCCACCAAATCAAAAGAGAGAGGACGATTATAATATGATGGAAGGATTAAAGATAGCGGCTAAACGTAAAAACTATGTCGTAATAGGTGATTTTAATTACCCGCAGATTGATTGGGTCAATATGTGTTCTGGTCAAGAGAAAGAGATTGAGTTTCTAGATGCTCTCAATGACTGTGCTATGGAGCAGATGGTCTCAGAACCTACCAGGGGTGGGGCGATCCTGGATCTGGTCCTAAGTAATGCCCAAGATTTGGTGAGAGATGTAAAAGTGATTGCGCCGCTTGGGAACAGTGACCATAATGTAATTGATTTCACTGTTTGTATAAATAGGGAGTTGCCCAAAAAGACCGCCACAACCACATTTAACTTTAAAAGGGGTAAATTCTCTGAGATGAGGAGGCATGTGAGGAGGAAACTGAAAGGAAAGGTAAATACGGTCAAAACCCTTGGGGAAGCTTGGAGACTATTTAAAACTATAATCCTAGAAGCTCAGATAAAATACATACCACAAGTTAGGAAAGGCACAAACAGGTATAAGAAGAGGCCAGCATGGTTAACAAACAAAGTAATGGAAGCTGTAAAAGGTAAGAAGGACTCCTTTAAGCGGTGGAAAACCAGTCCAAGTGAGATTAATAAAGGGGAACACAGGCAGTGGCAAATCAAATGCAAGACTGTGATCAGGCAGGCAAAAAGGGACTATGAGGAGCATATTGCAAAAAACATAAAGACCAACAATAAAAATTTCTTCAAATATATTAGAAGTAGGAAACCAGCCAGGGAGGCAGTTGGGGCCCTTGGATGACCATGGGGTAAAAGGATTACTGAAGGAGGATGGGGAAATGGGATGGGGAAATGGCTGAGAAGCTGAATGCATTTTTTGCCTCTGTCTTCACCGTGGAAGATGAGAAGTGTTTGCCCGCCCCAGAACCACTAATATTGGAAGGGGTGTTGAAAGACCACAGTCAGATTGAGGTGACAAAAGAGGAGGTCCTACAACTAATGGACAAATTAAAAACTAATAAGTCACCGGGTCCAGATGGCATACATCCGAGAGTTCTGAAAGAACTCAAAGTTGAACTTGTGGATCTTCTAACAAAAATCTGTAATCTTTCATTGAAATCTGCCTCTGTTCCTGAGGACTGGAACGTAGCAAATGTCACCCCCATCTTTAAAAAGGGTTCCAGAGGAGATCCGGGAAATTACAGGCCAGTCAGTCTGACTTCAATACCGGGAAAGTTGGTAGAAACCATTATCAAGGACAGAATGAGTAGGCATATTGATGAACACGGGTTATTGAGGAAGACTCAGCATGGGTTCTGTAGGGGAAGATCTTGCCTCACTAACCTGTTACATTTCTTTGAGGGGTGAACAAACATGTGGACAAAGGAGACCCGATACATGTTGTTTACCTTGACTTCCAGAAAGCTTTTGATAAAGTTCCTCATCAAAGGCTTGAGAGTCATGGAGTCATAGAAAGCTTGAGAGTCATGGAGTTAAAGGACAGGTCCTCTTGTGGATCAAAAACTGGCTGAGTAATAGGAAGCAGAGAGTGAATATAAATGGGCAGTCTTCGCAGTGGAGGACGGTAAGCAGTGGGGTGCCGCAGGGCTCGGTACTGGGTCCCATGCTCTTTAACTTGTTCATAAATGATTGGGAGTGAGCAGTGAAGTGGCCAAATTTGCGGATGACACTAAATTGTTCAGGGTGGTGAGAACCAGAGAGGATTGTGAGGAACTCCAAAGGGATCTATTGAGGCTGGGTGAGTGGGCGTCAACGTGGCAGATGCAGTTCAATGTGGCCAAGTGCAAAGTAATGCACATTGGGGCCAAGAATCCCAGCTACAAATACAAGTTGATGGGGTGTGAACTGGCAGAGACTGACCAAGAGAGAGATCTTGGGGTCATGGTAGATAATTCACTGAAAATGTCAAGACAGTGTGCGTTTGCAATAAAAAAGGCCAACACCATGTTGGGAATTATTAGGAAGGGAATTGAAAACAAATCAGCCAGTATCATAATGCCCCTGTATAAATCGATGGTGCGGTCTCATTTGGAGTACTGTGTGCAGTTCTGGTCGCCGCACCTCAAAAAAGATATTATAGCATTGGAGAAAGTTCAGAAAAGGGCAACTAGAATGATTAAAGGGCTGGAACACCTTCCCTATGAAGAAATGTTGAAACGCTTAGGGCTCTTTAGCTTGGAGAAACGTCGACTGAGGGGTGACATGATAGAGGTTTACAAGATAATGCATGGGATGGAGAAAGTAGAGAAAGAAGTACTTTTCTCCCTTTCTCACAATACAAGAACTCGTGGGCATTCGATGAAATTGCTGAGCAGACAGGTTAAAACGGATAAAAGGAAGTACTTCTTCACCCAAAGGGTGATTAACATGTGGAATTCACTGCCACAGGAGGTGGTGGCAGCCACAAGCATGGCGACCTTCAAGAGGGGGTTAGATAAAAATATGGAGCAGAGGTCCATCAGTGGCTATTAGCCACAGTGTGTGTGTGTGTGTGTGTATATATATTTGGCCGCTGTGTGACACAATGTTGGACTGGATGGGCCATTGGCCTGATCTAACATGGCTTCTCTTATGTTCTTATGTACACCCTTCTAAGCCAAGGATATAACTATGTTTAGGATTGCACCGTTATGCTGCTTAATTTACACTGCTGCAAAGATTTATAGCAAGCAGCAAGTTTAGTCTTCTCAAAAATTCTTATGCGCACACAGAATTCTAGTAAAAACTGACTGGTATCTGGATATCCTCAACTGGACAGAATCTCATTTGTACCTTTGGGTGTTATAAATTGCAGAGAGATGAGAGATAAACTCATAAGAAAAATCATAAGGGTGCTTGGCTTTGTCTTACCTGAATCACACATTCCTCTAGCAGCCTGGTTCTTAATGACAGTGGTAGCACATCTGCCGTGTGGTTTTATCCCAACACTTTCCCACCATGTTTTGGAAATACTGAATGAAACATTTCTTTGCCATTCATTCTTTGTCACTACTCACTGTTGTTTGGGATGTACAATAGTTTCCTGGCTTACTGTTTTGTAAGAGTTACTGAGTTGGTCAATTCACTGCCTTACTCAACAGGGGACATTGTTATCACCAAGTCGGTAGGTCCTATATATAAAAATAGACCTTTCATATTAAAATTCCAGGAAAACATGGTTGATGCTAAAATAAAAACTCATCATATCCCCCAGTGACTAGTCTGAGGCTACCTCTTTGTGCAGTTTGCCTGTGACACTGTGTTGTAGCTGAACAGCGAAATAATGGACATATTTCTCTTTCAGCAGAAAAAGATACTGTGCTCATCACAGTGCATACTGATCTGTTCACTAGATAGAGTGAAAATAGAAAGCTTGCCTCATGGTCAACTATTAGTGCTTAATAAAAAGGAAGACACCTAAGTGTGTAATATCTCTTCCAAACAAGACATTAACCCAAAGTCCCCTGGCAGTGTTTACACTTTCAGTTCCAGTTCTGTCATCATAGCATCCAGTTGAATTGCATCCAAAATGTGGTATTCTGCCTTGTTCTCGGTGGCACTGTAGTGCAGATGTGGCATCAGAAGGCAGGGAGTGTATCTCAAAAGCTTCACCTTGAAGAGGGATCCTGCTGGGACTTTGGGCTGAAGATGAAGATGTCAGCTTGCCAGATAAATGTAGGAAAATAACTTGCAATAGCACCTATGGAGTGCTGTAGAGTTCTCTGGAAGTCTTTGAAAAGTAAGGTATCTTATGGAGAATGTGGGAACATTAATTTTAGGGTCCCTTGATTCTCTTCCCTGCCCACCCAACCTGCAGATTTGAGAAGACCTTGTCAAGTTATTTGTTTTGTCTTGGATTGTGCCAAGAAGCAGAAAATGGGAGGGGAGGGAAGCCTGGAGGAGATAAATATTTGTCTAGGGTCCTTCTTTCCCCTTTCTAAAGCAAGCTGAGTTTTTTCCTCCCTGAATGCCTTCTCCTTTCCCCTCCCTTTTATCACACAAGGGGCTGTTGTAACCTGATCTTGCAGATTGTCTCACTCTTGCATCTCTGCCTTTCAGCCACCTGAGGTTCAGAGTCCAGTGCTTGCAGGGGAGAAGAGGCAGCAGCTGCTATGATCCAGGTGCTTGTGCTGCTGTTGCTGGCTGGAAATGGAGCTACGACTGCCAGTAGTAATCCTCGTTTGAAGCTTTCCTTCCAAGGTAAGTGGAAAACAAACAAGTGGGGACAATAGTTGGGAAAAGGTACATGGGGGAGAGTTTGCTGCTTCTTATCAGAAGTGGATTAGTTCTGTTGGGGACTCTGGTGCTCAAGTTGAAACAGTTTGGTGTCAAAAATAGAGAACTGGAGTTTGAGCAGGGGTGGAGGCTGGGATGGCATAAAGGGAAATCTGTCAGTGAATCTCCTGCTACTTTTTACACTTTTAATTGTAGGTGCATGGTCTCAATTCAGATTGGGACATAGCACTGGGGTGGGGGGTTAGCCCTCTCTCCAAAGCCATTTTTAGTATCTTGCACATAACTGCAAGTTCTTTGCAGCCCTCTTGGCTGGTGTTTCCCTTGCAGAGGGTTAACTATAGGTATTTGTGTAATAGAACAGGCAGTACCTCTTGGGGGGGGGGGGGCAGGACCATCCCTGTGATGGTTTGGATCATGCATTTGCATGGAGCAGAACTCAGGGAGATGGACTGTGTGGCATGATAAGGAAAACTTTGTTGCGGGGGGGGGGGGGTGAGATGGAGTTGGGATAGCATTGGAGATAAATATGACAGCTGCCTTTTATTTTAAATTGAGTGATTGCATGTTATGTTCCATTTGACACAGTTAATGTTTCTATGACACAAGTAATCTTTGCAAAGACAAACAAGGTCATGGAGAACTGTCCTCTTGTAGTTAGGGCACCATCCTCTTCTAGTTAGGGCAATGACTTTACACTTGTGTAAAACTGGATAAAATTTTCATGAAGTCAGCAATATTGCTGCAAATCTATGCTCAGATGTCATTAACTTCGATCTTGCCTATTGTGCATGTAAACCACCACTAACTGAGAGAAGACAGGATGTGGCCTAACAAATTCTGAATGCTTGGGGAAAGCCAAAATGGAATATTTGTTCATTTCTATATTACAGCACAGATTAAGGCAGGAGTCTTGAACTCATTTGTTATGAGGGCCGGATCTGACATAAATGAGACCTTGTTGGGCCGGGCCATGTGTGTACCTATTTAAGATTAGGTAGTAGAGATATAAACTTTATAAAGGACACAGACAAACACAATAAAATATATATTTTTAAAACTTAAAGCATGCTTAAAACGTTAGCACTTGTTGGTTTTAAAGGTACTCTTTTTCTATTTCTGCCATAGAATCCAGGGAACTGGGCAAAGGAAGCTCCAGCTCTTTCCTTCTTTCCCCAGTGGACTGGTGGGGGAGGAGCCTCAGTCAATAGAAGGAAGAGAGGCTTGGCTCAGTAGCTGTCCTGTGTGATTGAGAGAGCCTGGAAAAACAAGCTCTCCCTCCCCCCCCCTTCCTCCCCAAGGGAGAAGCCTCAGCCAATGGAGAAATAGAGGCGTTGCTTTGTAGCTCCTGTGTGATTGAGCATGCCTTGCAAAGCAAGCTGTGATGCAGAAGGAAGCAAGAGAGAAGGAGAAGGAAGCAAATGATAGCCAGTTGCTCGGGGGGGGCCTGATTCGGCCCTCAGGCCACATGTTTGATACCCCTGCGTTAAGGCCTGCTAATAATACATTCCTTAATATATTATTTGTATTAATGTCTGGAGCATATTTAGCCTTATCAGGCCATTGGGGGTTAGTCTTTCTTTTGGTTAATTCAAAATTTCATATTTTTTTCTGCTGTATTTTTTCTCCCAGACTTCATGGTGCTTTGTTATCATCCAGCAATCTGTTGGACCTAATGAGATGTTCAGACTTCATGTCTTCGGGGTGCTTCTCTAAGCTGCTAGACAGCACCATAAGGTTGCTCATATAGCCTATAGCAGGGGTATGTCAAATGAGTTTGACACCCTTGGCCTATACAGTGTTAGTCCTTGAATGCTCATGACCGTGTTCTTCAGTGGCATGTGGTCACAGAGATCACTGAAGAAGGAGATGGCAAAGGGATGTTTTCCATGTTAGAGGGGAAGGGTATTATTGTGAATGAGAAGCAGAAACCATGAGACGTTCAGGGAAGAATTCTGGATTGTGCTGTGAGCATTTGTCCCAACTGGACTTACTTGAAGAGCATTAGTCACTCTTTTTTTATTCCACTAACCTGTTTGTGACATCTAAATATAACTAAGACAAGGCTAAGATCACCAGATTTCATTCTTGCATTTCAGCCCCTACAGGGATACCAATGACTGGTTCTTTATTACACAAGTGAATCAGAGACCCAGTATAGAAGTCAGAAAAATCTGTGCCTCATTTTCTTTTGAGTCCATCTGTTTTTTCTTTTGTCTCTTCTATTGTTGAACTAATAACTAAAATGGGTCATTGTGGGTAAGCCAGCTGTGTTCAGAATAACTACAGAAGAGAATGTTTATGTTCAAAAAGCCTTTTTATTTATGAACAACAGAGAAGCAGAAGAATGTAGGGAACTGAAGAAAAGAAATTACTCCATTGGCTTCCCTGGTCCCAGCTGTATGGCAGAATCCATTCCCTTTCCCTAGTTAAATAATGTTGATTCCCTTGCTATCCTATATATTATAGATATAAAAGCCAAACCGCATTGGTGACAACTCACTCACCCTCTCTTTAACTGGGCTGCATGTTGCTCAAAAAGCAACCCAACCTTCCAGCCCCAGAACAGATGAGGATTGGGCCACTGGGGAAGCTGCTTGGCAGTGGCTATTGCTAGGCAATAAAGCTTGGTTCTGTCAGTTAAAGATGGGGGGAGGCCCTTTCCAGGTCTATTTTGGCCTTTGGGGGAGAACTCGTTGGGACCAGTCCTGACTAGGGCTGCCAGTTCCAGCTTGGTGGGAAATTCCTGGAGATTTTGTGGTGGAGTCTAAGGAAGCTAGAGTTTAGGGAGGGGAGAGATCTCAGCTGAATATAATGTTCTAGAGTCCACCCTTCAAAGAAGTTATTTTCTCCAAGGAGAGAGAGATCTTTTTCTGGAGTTCAGTTGTGATACCAGGAGATCTTCAGGCTCCACCTGGAGGCTGGCTACTGTAGGTCTGGCAGCACCCTCTGGGTGACTTGATGTCACCTGACTGGCAAGGCTTAACTAGGCCTGGTTGCTCACCAATGTTAAGCAGCAATTGCTTGCTACTGTGCAGCATTATAGCCAATGTGGCATAGCAGTTAGCGCTACAGGGTAGGATCTCTCAGACCCAGTTTCTTGCTACGGACAGGTGATTTTGGCCCACTAATAGACTTTCAGCCTAACCTACCTCACAGGGCTGTTGTGCAGATCAAAAGGGGAAGAGGAGAATAATGTAAGCTGCTTTGATCCTCACTATGGAGAAAGACTGTACTTTTGCTAGGTAGAGGCTGCAGGGAGGGGGAGGAGATGGAAAGCTGAAGTCAGAGGAGCAGATAAAGATAGGTTGATAGCTGGCTGGGAAGGAGATAGGGTTGCCAACTCCAGGTTGGGAAATTCCTGGATATTTGAGGGGTGGAGCTTGGAGAGGCTGGGCTTTGGGACCTCAGGCAAGTACAATGCCATAGACTGCACCCTCCAAATGAACCATTTCCTCTTGGGGAACCATTGTTGCCAATCCCCAGGTGAGGGCTGGATATCACTCAGAATTACAGTTGCTCTTCAGATGGCAGAGATCACTTCCCCTGGAGAAAATGGCTGATTTGCAGGGTGGACTCTGTGTCATTATATCCATGGGAAAGTCTGCTTTTTCCACAGGTTGGGGAGTGGGAGAGAGAGACAGACAGACAGACAAGTTTATTTACCTTTCTGGCTATGTTGTGTTAAAGGAGTGACTGTTCTCCAATCCACTCATTCCACCTGTTACAATATTTGAAATGAAAGATGGTAGCCCCTGTGTACATTCCAAACTACTGCTTGGAATGCTTATGCTGGTTAGGGGCTGGCCCTAACTCCCCCTCAAAAAAGAATGAGAAAGTACTTTTATTTGATCTCCCCACCACCACCACCATGATACACTGTTACATCATTTTTAACCTGCTGCTCCCTTCAGAGCCCCTGGAGTGTCTTGTGAGTGACATGGAAAGACGAGGAAATCCGGTAGATAACCTTATCAGAGTCCAATAAGATAAAAAGCCATTCACAAGAAGGTACTACATAAGGCGCCTCCCTGCCTCCCTCCTGGTCACATACTTGCAGTAGCTCTCCTCTCAAAGTGCTTTCCATTTCCTTGAAAATCAGTTCAGGATACCAAGAATGCAGAGGAGCCTATCCTAGAAGTGAAATGGAACATACAAGCATTTGGGTATCTGGTGGGCTAGCCAGGTCTATAGAAATGTGTGAACTTGGAAAGAGATGCATAGATTGTTAAGGTCAAGGTCATTGCATGTATTCTGTCAGTGCGCTTATTTGCTTTAAGGCTTACCACACTCCTGATAGGGTTTAGACTATAAATATGGGAGCATGAGAATGATACTCCTTTTCAAATCCAGAATGAGATATATAGGGAATGCTCACTAACTTTTGCTCTGAGCTGATCCACCAGTTTGCTGTGAGCTCTGATGTGCACATGGTATTCTTCTGCTTACAAGAATTACCCCCATTCATTTCAGGAGGAATGCAGCAGTTTGGTGAATCCCATGTGATGGTATACTTAACTGCAGCTTGAGTCTCATGTGACTAGTTTGCAGTGGGCAAAATGCAGCAAGAAGGTAATATGAATTCCAAAACAAGTACCCTGTCATAGGCCAAGCAGTTATGAGAATCATCCCTATGCACACATGAGCAATGGGTAGGTTTGCCAACCCCCAAAATCTCTAGGAATTTCTAAACTCAGAGTGGGTAACCTTGGGCAGGTTTTTTTGTTGTTACCCTCTGACCTAGACATAGTTCTAGTAATACCTCATGATCCTGGTTCAGACTTAACATAAAACCATTTTTGCTGTTGTTTAAAATAGACAAGGCAGGTAGGGACAAAAGAGTCAGGTAAGGCATGGCTGCTGCTCAAGGCTAGGCAGTATCAGATTTCCCTGTCATTTGTGGTACAGCCAGACCTGGAGAACACACAACAGAGAAGGAGCTCAAGACCATGGATGGTGTTACTGGACCAGAAGAGTTATGCCAATGAAAGCCCACATTTGGGGCATATGTGGCCATATCAATGCTGTTCACACCGTGCAGCACCCCATGTGCCCAAGATGAGCAGCAGCTTATTAGCGGGTGGATTGCTCCCCTGCCAGCCACTTTCTTTCACTTCCCCACAATGGCTTATTTGTTCCTGCTGCTGCAAGCAGATTAGGCTCTGTGGCTAGAGAAAGGACCTTTTCTCTGTGCAGATGCCTGTTGTTCTGGGAGATTAATGTCACGCTGCTGCTGAGGCCACTAACCTGTTAAAGCTGGTGGGACAGATCAAGGCAGGCAGACTTGGGGGGCAGGTCTGCAATCAGCTGAAGATTGGATTTGGAAAGGGGAGGGAAAGGGTAAGGAAACAAGATCAGGAGCACCTCCTGGAACCCTCCAACCTCCTTCTAACTGTGTTAATGTCATACAGACAGAGAGCATGAATGTCATCAGGAGTCATGGGATTATGGCTGCTGTTGTCATAAATATCCAAAACAGCAGCACCCACTGGAACACAGAGGCTTCATATCTGCCTTTTAGGTTCCAGAGAGGGTTGTCTTCTGTGGAGCACACTGGATCCTGGGCTAGGGGGCACTGAGGCTGTCCGTTGGAGTTTGGATACCTTTACTTCATGGCCAGGTTTTATTGATTGCAATGGGGGGTGGGGAGGGTGCCGTGTTAGTCTGTCATTGTAAAATAAAACAAGAGTGCAGTGGCATCTTAAAAGATGAACAACTTTTATTTCAATAGAAGCTTTTGTGAGTCACAGACCACTTCATCAGAGACTGGTGTGCATGTGTGTGAATTTAAATACCGTTTGTGGTTTGAAATGTGCACTTATTTAGATTGATCAGTGTTGCAAAATAGGCTGACCAGATTATTTTTCAGCATCATCCCATTACAGGGCCTGTGATAGCACCATGATTATGCTTGCGCTCCACTGAGGCTCACTGTGCTGAGTTCAGCTAAGTGACAGGGAATTTTGCTTCTTTGAGGCACTTGCAGGCCAAATAAACAAGAGTGTGTGAAGGGCTCAGAAACCTAGTGAGGGTCCTTGACTTGGCCAAGGTCGCACAAAGGTCATTTGCAGAACCCAGATTTGGACATGGATTGCCTGTTGGCAATGGCCAGAGTTCAAGCTGCAGTGTTAGTTCATCTGCTTTGCGAAAGAACAGTGCAGTGTAGATTGTAGTTTAGCCAACTAGCCATTTTCTTAAATCTGACTTCAATGTGAGGAAATTTTTACTGCTTCCAGGCTCCAACAGCAGCATGGATCTACTGTACTCATCAAAGAGTATTGAGCAATTAGCACAAAGAAAGTGGCTTTACTGTAAAGATGTTAATGTTTCTTGGAATGCATGTGTGGAAACTGTCACCTTAAGCTGCCCATAGTTGTTTACCGTATTTGTTTTAGCACTTAGGAATCTCTTTTCTGTTTCTGTATATAAGATAATGTGTAACCAATTAAAAACAAATTACAAAAGCATAAAGCAATCACTTAAATTTTTGCATTTATTTGTGTATATTTGGCTTCAGTGATCTTTTCAAGTTTTGCTTTGAGATCTCAAATGTTGTGTCTTCCCTGAGGCTGCAGTTCTCATTCTACCTCCTCCCTCCCTCTTCTCTTCAGATCTACGAATGCGCCATGGATTGCAAACCTATGAGCTGGAGCGCTCCTGTTGCTACGACTCACTGCTGCTGGACGAAGAGAGAGGACGGCTTTTTGTGGGGGGGAAAAACTATCTTGCCTCCCTGAGCTTGGACAACATCAGCAAGCAGGACAAGAAGGTACCATGCCTCTGTACTGCTTGGGGGCTTGCCACCTCAAAAAAGACAGGATTCCTTCTCAAAAGCAAGAGGAGTTGAGTTGTATTGTCTGTCTTCAACTCCCTTTTGAGGTCCTTAGGAGCTCTTTTTCCCATAAAGAAGTATCAGGAGGGGGGCATTTTTTCTCATCTTGACAACAGATCTAGCATTCCTGTCAGCTTTGTGAAACTGCCTTTAATAAACGTTCCTGGTTAATGGAGTTAAATGGGCCAGGACAGAATGTGGGTTGAGACAGCTGACGCCCTCACTGCTGGGCTGTGGATGAAAGCTGCATTCTCAGCCCAGCAGGAGCAATACTTTGGGGACATAATACATCTTCCTTACTTCCAGGGCATTCGTATGTATGTGGAGACTGGCAGAGTATAGCTTTCTTCTCTGAAAGGCTGCTGTTTGCTTCTTTGCTGTGTGGTTAACAGCCTTATCCTCTGAACAGATTTGATTTCTTAGAATTTTATGCCATGAACTGATATATAGTTTGTGATAAATGAGCCTCAGGCCACCCCTCACTGCCGGGGAACAGTGGTGTGCAGTTGCTCTATTGTCCCCTGGCAGGGCCTCATCTGAGGCTGGGCTGGAGTGCTGGTACAGCAGGCACCATGGGTTGCCATTGCACCAGCACAGTGTGGGGAAACAGAGCTGGATTCAGCAATGCATGATCAGACAGGAAAAGGTACTTGGCGCAGTTCCATTTAGAAAAGTAGTAGCACAGCAGCTGGAGCAATACATAGTGCTTTAATTTAAATGGAGCAAAGGAATGTACAACATATGGTTCACATGATTTCATTTAATTTGACTTTGAAATTGTATCAGAAGAAATACCTTGCATTATGTCTTGTGCACGCAGATAGAATCACTTTCCCTAGCACAAGTGGGCAGGGAGTGCTTCTGTTTGTGCAAGGACTGCAGCAAGTGTAGAAAACTTCCGTGGGATCTGATGCAATAGCTGTTCTTAGTATGAGGGCTCATTGGATTAGTCTTTAAGGCATGGAACAAAGGTGTCAAACTAATTTGTTACAGGGACCAGATCTGACAAAAATGTCACTTTGTCAGGCCATGTATGCAATAAAATGCAGTGTTGGGTATGGGAGATATAAACTTTATAAAGGACCCGCGCAAACCCAATTAACAGTATTTTTTTTTACTAAAAATATAAACATGCTTAAAATGTTAACACTCTTGAAGCATTTCCTTAAAGTATTTCCCTGATGCCCACTCTCCAACTTCTGCCACCCATTGCTCATTAGCACTGGGACAATATACAGGGGCATAATGCATAGGCTCTGTCATCTGGCAATTAAGGTTATGACCAGTTGCTTGTGGGACAGATAAGAGCCCTGGATGGGCTGCTTCCAGCCCACGGGCCACAGATTTGACACCCCTGGCATGGAATGATCTTGAGGGAAGAGTGTCCCAAAGATAACTGTGCTAGAAATGAGGACTAGGTTACTGGTGCAAATGTATCTGATATTCCTTCTAGTGAAAGCAAATCAATCAGTGGAGATTTCTGGTGTGCACAGTATTTAGGAGAGCCAGTTTGGTGTAGTGGTTAAGTGTGTGGACTCTTATCTGGGAGAACCAGGTTTGATTCCCCACTCCTCCACTTGCACCTGCTGGAATGGCCTTGGGTCAGCCAGAGCTCTGACAGAGGTTGTCCTTGAAAGGGCAGCTGCTGTGGGAGCCCTCTCAGCCCCACCCACCTCACAGGGTGTCTGTTGTGGGGGGAGAAGACATAGGAGATTGTAAGCCGCTCTGAGTCTCTGTTTCAGAGAGAAGGGCGGGGTATAAATCTTCAATTCTTCTTCTTCTTCTTACTAGTCCTGTTCTAGGAATATTTATTTATTTGAAAAATTTCTGTGCTGCCTTTCTACCCAAGTAGGGTCTCTAAGGTGGCAAACATCAAAGCATTAAAATATTCCAACATTAAAACAGCATTTAAAATGCAAGTCTATATAAATATTTAAACAACTCAATAAAACATATACACACACAATATGATAAGGAAGGAAGACCAATAACAGTTAGTAGGGGAATGCCAAACAGAACAAAAAATTCTTCGCACACTGGTGGATGACAGTAATAGAGGAGAGAGTTCCAAAGTATTGATGTCACAACCAATAAGGCCCTTTCTCAGGTTACCACCTATCTTGCTTTAGATGGCAGGGGCACTTGAAGCAGGGCTTCCAAAGATTACTGGAGTGGATGGGCAGATTCTTATGGGAGTAGGCAGTGCTTAAGGTATGCTGACCCCGAGCTGTGTAGTGATTTAAAGGTCAATATTGGTACCTTGACTTGTACCCAGTAGTAAATTGGGAGCTGGTGTAGATGGGCCAAGATTGGAGTGATATGGTCCCGACAACCCAATCTAGTCAACATTCTGGCTGCAGCATTCTGTACCAACAGTAGCTTCTGGATAGTCTTCAAGGGCAGCCTCACACAGAGTGTAATCTAATCTAAATGTTACCAGGGCATGTACCACAGTAGCCAGATCTTTCTCACCAAGGACTGTAGCTGAGTTACCAGCCAAAAATGGTGAAAGCTACCGCTGGCCACTGCAGCCACCTGTTCATCCAATGGGAGGCCTGCATGCAGCAAGACCCCAAGCTATAAACCAGTTTCTTTAGGGGGAGTGCAACTTCATCCAGAACAGGAGATATCCCAGTTTCTGGGTTAAACTCCCCAACACCACAAGTAGCAGCTTCATTTTGTTGGGAGTATCTTTCAGGTGACCTTGTGGCCCATCACTCTGGAAAAGAATACAAAGAGTCCATGAGCTCTGGGCCTAGTCCTTGGGGCATATCCATCAACATGAAACGTAATGCCCCCTGGGGCCTTTAGTCACTATGCCAGGGACTCAATAGCAAAAAGACTTGGAGCCATGACCAAAGGATATCAGAAACAGTGTGTGTGTGCATGGAAATCATTACAGCCTGTGTCACGTCATCCTCAAAGTATGATGAATGACTACACTAACGTATTTCATTTGCTAATTGTCTGCCTTTCCTCTGTTCCTACAGATTTACTGGCCAGCACTTGTAGAGTGGCGGGAAGAATGTAATTGGGCAGGTAAAGACATCAATGTAAGTGAACGCAGATGGGAAATCCTCTGCTCAAGCCTTGTGTTAGCAAGGGCACAAAGGAAAGGAGACACAAGGCACTGACAGATGTGATGTGAGTAGGGTGCTTTTGGAGGGAATAGACCAACCATTTCCTTTTGGAGCAGCTCAGAGTAGTTTAACTAAAATGGAACCCCAGTCCTGTATGTACTGAAAGGACTGTTATTTTAGCTTGATCCTTTCCCTGATTTCTCCCCTGACCTTTCATTGCAGCTGGGGATCTCAGCACCTTGCATGAAGGAACTCCCTTTCACAGGAAACTGTTTTCTCTGTCCCCAGTCTTGCCCAGAGCCCCCTCATGTGAGTCCCAACCCTGCGGGGCCCCATGAGGGCTGAGAATCATGTCACTGTGGAGGGACCGGTTGGTGCACTTAAGGATTCCTGCTTAGCAGTGACCCATCTTGACCTTCCGGGAGATAAGAGGATGGTTCCCACCACTTTTGGCAGGAGGAGAGATGAACCAGGACCCATTCAGATTTGCTCCTTGATAACTGTGGAGCAGCACGAAGAAGGGTTTCAGGCACCTTGGCTATAACTCATACAGGTTTTCTAGGGAGGAGGCAGTGCTGTGTCAAGTCTGGAAATATGAGATTTGCAAGCTGAGGGGAGGGGAGGGGAGGATGGTTCTCCCACAGGCTGTTTGTAGCAGCCAGATTGAGGGTGCTTCAGAAAATGGTAGCTTTAATCTCCCAATGTCAAGAGTTCGACATGGTTGCCTGATGTAATGCTTCTCCAGGTCTTGGAATGGTTTATCCTTCTAGGTGAGGACAGGGTTTGAGAAAAGTCAGAAGAGGGATGTTTGGTTTGAGGACTTCAGACACACCTAGAGGGGTCAATGTTTCTTAGTGGAACAAAGTTCAAGTCCAGTGGCATCTTTAAGACCAACGGAGTTTATTCAAGGTATAAGCTTTCATGTGCAAGAACACTTCTTCAGATACATCGGATGTTTCTTAGTGGGTAGGGGAAGTGGTGAAGCACGTCCTTCATTTGCAGAATCTTCAGCCCCCCCAGTATAAAGGATCATGTAGTAGATGACCTCTACATTACACCCTAGAAAGCTACTGCCAGCCAGAATATACAATGCTGACCTTGAGAGATCAGTTAACTGACTCAAAATCAGGTGGTTTTATAAGTGTCCATTTGTTGGACTAAGATGTGGGTTCAAATTCCCACTCAGCCATAAATTACACTGGGTAATAATGGGCTGATCACTCTTTCTCAGCCTAACCTTCCTTGCAAGGCTGTAATAAGGATAAAAGGGACCAGGGAAGAGCCACCTTGAACCCCTTGGAGGAAGGGCAGGATGAAAATAGATAGGTGGCTGTAATGTTCTGCTTGCATACCTCTGATACCCCCAATCTTAAGTCCATGTGGAGTGCTTCAGCCCACTCCAGTCTATAATGGTTGGGGCTGATATGGGGCAAATACGGGCTGGCTCCTCACATTGGTGTCCAAGGGGAAGAAAGATCTACCTTACCCCAGGGCACTGCCAGTTAGGTGCTGCAGGACATACCACTGTGGCATTCTGCATGCTGTTAGGAATTGTTACTGATGCTTTGACCAGACCCAGAAGCCCATGAAGAAATGAGTTGAAATTATGATTACTTCATTGTCACAATTCTGTTTGATGGACAACAGCTAAGTAAGAATGAGACCAAACAAAAAATGTTTCTTGTTTAGCAGAAGCAAAGGATGGAAAATGGGGGGAATGAGGCAAAGAGTGATGAATGTTTGGCCTAAGATTGCTGGAGTTCTGTATGTGCTAACTACTTTCTATAGCATTAAGTTGGAAAGCTGTAGGGGTGTTTGGCACCAGGAGCACAGCCAAGACAGGAATTGCCCAGTGCATCATCCCCGTAGCAGACAGAACCTGCCTGTTTTGTTTTTTAACTAATCCTGCTATGCCAAGTGAAAGAGCAGCTAAGCAATGTGACAGTACAGAGGCATCCTCAGTGACTCAGTGGCAGAGCCAGGCGCTGAATTATGGGCTCAGGGCAGTGTTGAGGCACTGCTTTTGTCTCACCAGGACTTGACTCTGTGTGGGGGTGGGGGAGTACTTCGTGCTCTGCTGAACACAAGTAGGTTGTGAGTGGTATGGGAAGCAGCTGGCCAGAGAACTTAGAGTGCTGGGTGAGAAAAGGCATCAGAGAGAAATTTCTCTCTG
Source organism: Heteronotia binoei (assembly GCF_032191835.1). NCBI lineage: Eukaryota > Metazoa > Chordata > Lepidosauria > Squamata > Gekkonidae > Heteronotia > Heteronotia binoei. The sequence continues at coordinate 109,600,363 of NC_083227.1, read as the reverse complement.
GGACGGAGGCCTGTCTCTTTGTGCTCCCCTGTCAACAGCTCCTGGTGCTTTTATCCCTCAGGGTAAAAGGGCAGGACACCAAAGAGCCCTGAGGTTGTTTGTCTTCCTAGGCTAGCTCAAGAGTGATGATAGGGATGTGACAGCCCCTGGGCCTGTTTCTTCAAGACGTGCCCAGCAGCCGGAGGGAAGTTTGGCAAATGGTTTAGTCCTCAACAGCTGCTCTAAAAAGGACATATCTGTGTATATGATCATGAACATGCCCCCCCCCTTCCCCAGTGAATCCCAGAAAAAAAAATCCCATCTCCTTCATTGGCACGGTTGCAGTACTGCAAGTTTGGATATACATACAAAGGGGACATCAGCAGAGGTAGTTCTATGTAAAAAATAGAAAAGCAATTTTCCAAGTGTGGGAAGATCCTGCCGGATTTGTTTTCTCCCCAGCAGCACACTCCATGCTGAGTGCAAATCCTTCTGCCTTCCTACATAGAAGGCATTTGCAAAGAATGGGAGTAAATAATGGAGACACCCCTTTTGTTGTGCAAATGATTGGGAGGCAGAGCAATTATCATCGCAGAAGCAAAAACCCTCATCTGTAGCAGGAAAAAAAGTGTGTGTGTGTGTGTGTGTTTGTACAACCAGAGTCTCAGTGAGCAGCAAAGTGCTGGTAGGCTGCTGCAGTCTTTAGGGAAAGGGCATATTGGTTTTAATGGGTTTGGGAAGGAGTCCAGGCCCTTTAAGAGCTTAGCTGCCCTTCTGGTTGAAGTTCATTTAAATTCAGTGATACAGCTTGACGTCACTGTCTAGGTTAAGTATTACCAGAGCATAAGCTGCAAGATCACACTTTCAGCTTCCCAACTGAATAGACGTGTAAATCAAGAAGGAAAGCCAGAGCCAAGAGTTAGGAGGCAGCCAGAGATTTCAGGCTGTGCATTGAAATGAGGGGAAAGGAAGACCCTGGTAGATCTGAGGCTGGCAGAGGATAGTAGAGTGTTTTGCGGAAGGTGGTCCAGCCGTTTCCTTGGTTATGCATTTACCTGGAGTAGCATTCTGTGTCAGAGCATAGGCACCCAACCTGTGGCTTGCCTTTGTTCTCATAACCTGGCCTGTTTCGTGCTGCATGGCACAAGGGACACAGTCCCACTGTTGGTTCTCTGCTCTGTTCTTATATTTGTGCAACATGACACCAGGGCCATTAGCTATCCCTCCTTGGGATTTGTCATGTCTGTGATGAATGGCTTGAGGAATACAGGCACAGAGAGGTTCAGCAGAAGCTCAGTGGTGCATGTCCAGCCTCTGAAAGACCTGTTGAAACAGCAGTGCTGGAACATCTGGCCCATGCCTGATGCATTGATCCATCAGCGTTGCCTCTGACTCATTTCCTTTTTCCATTTGCTGCACAGCTGGGCAGCCTGACAGGGCAAGGGAGGCCAAATCCTTTCGGTTTATGCAGTATTGTCCCCATTCTTGGGTTGAAGCTTTCTTCAACCTAAAACAGAATGCTAGCTATTAGGTGTCAGAGTCAGCACCTCTTGCTCCCTAAGGAAGAAAACCAGATGGCTTCTCCAGATGGGAAGTTCTGCTTACTCAGTTGGTACAAGCGCAAGACCCTGGATAGCCAGGATAGCCTGATCTTGTCAGATCTTAGAAGCTATGTTGGGTTGGACTTGGTTTGTCAGAAGTTAAGCAGGGTTGAGAAACCAGCAAGGAAGTCCTGGCTTGAAAACCCTGCAGGGTCACCATAAGCTGGCTGTGCTAGATGGCACATTACACATACATGCGTCTGTGACAAGCTGTGGGCTGTAATCTTGCCTATAGGCTGCAGTGAATTCCATAGGAAAGAAAAAGCAGGGACATAATTAATTTTAGAGGATGCTGCTAATTACCCTTGGTTTCGGGGTGCAAAAGATTTAATGGCAGGAAATTTGTGAGCTGATCTCCTTTGGTTTTTGTAAAGATTTAACTGCGATTGTGGAAGGAGGCCCCTGTTTGCATGGGCTCATAGGCCGGTGCACCCATTAGGTGACCTTAGGGTGCCCTGGGAGGGTGGGGGCTACTCCCTCCCTCCTGGGTGATTTAAATAATGTGGAAGGGCCCAAGGAGCAGCAGCTGCCCTCCCCACCAGTGAAAGGTCTAGTTGATCTGCTGATCCATGGGACCTTTCACTGAGACGGGGAGTGTTGACAGAGGTAGTTGGGCCGGCTTCCCCCTCCATTTAAAGAGCCCGCTGACCAGCTGCCCCCACTTCCAATTCAAATTTCAGGGGAAGAGCAACAGGAGCAGCCACATGCCTCCCCCCAGGATTTAAAGAGCCCGCCAACCAGCTGGCCCGTGGGGGTCTTTAAATCATGTGGGGAGGCAGCGGCTGCTTCTGCCAGCCCTCCCACATTATTTGAATCACTGGCGGAGGCAGCTTTCAAGCCCCTGCCAGCGGGAGGTGGCAGAAGCAGCCATACAACTCCGCACATGATTTAAAGACCCCACTGACCAGCTGGCCAGCAGGCTCTTTAAATGGAGGGGGAGGCTGGCTGTGGCTTCTGCTGATGCTCTCCGTGCCAGTGAAAGGTCTCGCTGATCAGTGGGGACCTTTCATTGGTGGGGAGGGCGGCGGCTGCTTCTGGGGCTCTCCCACACAATTTAAATTGCCTGGGAGGGAAGGGCAGCCCCCACCCTCCCAGCCTAGGGCACCAGGAAGCTTGGCACTGGCCCTGGGTACTGCAGAAGGCGGAGAGGAGGTTAACCTTTTGCCACCACAGCATTTCCCTATTTAAATCAGTCTCCTTCCCCTCAGCTGCTATTTGTCCCATGGAGGAAAAGATATAATTAACTCTGTGTTTCCTTCTCTGGGGGAAACAGATGGTCCCAGAAAACAGTATGTAAAGGTAAAAAAAGTAAAGGTAGTCCCCTGTGCAAGCACCGAGTTGTTACCAACCCATGGGGTGACGTTGGAACAGGATATATGGCTTGGCATGGGTAAAAGGAGTGGTGTTCAAGGCCTCTCTGACCAGGCCCATGGTACATCTGAAGCTGTCTGCTACTGAATCAGACCCTCGGTCCATCAAAGTCAGTATTGTCTACTCAGACTGGCAGCAGCTCTCCAGGGTCTCAAGCTGAGGTTTTTCACGCCTACTTGCCTGGCCCTTTTTTAGTTGGAGAAGCCAGGGATTGAACCTGGGACCTTCTGCTTACCAAGCAGATACTCTACCACTGAGCCACCATCTATCCCTTACATCACAACATTTTCTTGGCAGACTTTTTACGGGGTTGTTTGCCATTGCCTTCCCCAGTCATCTACACTTTACCCAAGCTTCTGCTGGATTCTCATTTTACTAACCTCGGAAGGATAGAAGGCTGAGTCAACTTTGAGCTGGCTACCTGAACCCAAGCTTCTGCTGGGATCAAACTCAGGTCATGAGCAGAGCTTGGACTGTAGTACTGCAGCTTACCACTCTGCACCACGGGACTCCCTAGAAAACAGTATGGGGAGGTGTTAACGACTTATTTCCAGTCTTATCCATATATGCTCAGAAGTAAATCCCACTGGATCCAATAGAGGTTATGCCCAGGTGGGTGCCCAGTGTACTAGAACCTTAATAGTGGCAAGCCAATTATATGGGGGCACTGCTGTGCAACAGGGTATCATCACCATCTGACAAAAATCATTATGATTCAGGCTATTTACCATTGCCTGTAAAATACTGAAGGAGATTTGGGTTATTAGTATTTTAGTGCCATCTTATTTTAAATTGTGTAATTGTTGAATTTTATTAGCTTTATTGTGACTTTACTATGTTGTCAGCTGCCCTGAGCCCACTTGTGGGGTAAGGCGGGATATAAGTTAAATATAAATAAATAAATAAAATGGTATTTTTAGAGTTGCATTTTAAAAACGTGATCAATAACCAAAAGTTGCAGGAGGAATTGTTGTAAAGAGTTCCAAGATTTATCTGATCTTCCTGGCAGCTGCCCTATTGCCACTCCCTTCATTATGAGGGCCTTCTTCCTTTTTGAAATGATTATTCTGCTCCTTCGTAAACTGACTTTGTGCAAATTCATTCAGCCCCCATTAACACCTTGCCAATATTTTCTGTTAATACCTTTCTTTGAAGTGGTTGCTTTCAAATTCCTGCAGAGCCCTGACTGCTTTGAGAAGAACCCCTCCCTTATTTTGATGTGTTCTGCATCAGGCGTATGGGGGAAATTGCTCAATGTTGAGGAAAGATTTAAAGATTTAAACATTTGACCCCCAGCTTCCCAGAGGAGAAGAGCATGCATAAGAAAGAAAATGAGCACTGGCACCATTCCTGGTTTCAAAGCTTGCAAATCCCGGGATGTTTTATTTCTAAGACTTGCTGCTGAGCCAGTGAGAGGGCTGTCACTCTGGTCTTCTGGTTCCCCTTGCAGCCCTTGAAGCACTGCATTGACTGTGGGCTTCTCCTTCTCCCCTCCTATCCTCTTATTTGCTTTCTGGTTCCCAGCCACCCATGGCTGTTTGCAGAGTGCAATGCAATTGATGGCCACGTGTGAAAAGGCTCTTTTCGGAGTGCTGCATTCAGCCCTCTTCCGCAGCACTTGTTTGCCTTGGCTGCTTCTTCAGCAGACATGTTGTCAGCCTTTAAGAATGGGGCTTGCATCCTTGCTGGGACCCTCTAGCTTCTCAAGGTGCCTGGTGGTGTTGGGTGGGGCCTTGACTTTCCCTCTCCCCCTTTCCCTCCACAGCCTGTTGCTCTCCCAGCCTCATATTTACTGCCCATTTATCAAGGAGGCATCACTTCTGCCTGAGTTATCCCAGACATTTTTTTGAAAAAAAAAATCAGCCCCTTCTTAATGGGCTGGCCCGGCAGAAGTGATCTGTCAGTGAGTAATTGTGCTGAGCAGTAAGTCAAACAGATGTTCAACTCCTGACAGGCCCTGAAGGGGAGGGGGGCTTCTGGGGAGCTTTGCTTTGCAGGGAAAAGAAAGCAATGTGGAGGGTGAACTGGGGTCTTGGTGCCTGCTTGCGACTAGCACAAAATCTCCCCCCCCCCCCAAAATCATTGCCGGGCCCCCTTGGATGCAGCATACAGCCAAATCCTCCTTTTTTCCACAACCCCCCTGCTGGGAGAAGCTGATGGTGAAACATGCAGGAATTCTAATCAGCCATCGCAGTGGAGGCACCCCCATTCCCACCCAGCAAGCATAAGGCAAATACAGTTCTGAATGCAAAGAGAAGCTCCTACAGGCTCTGGCACTTCAGCAATGTCAGGGGAGGAAATCCAGAGGCCAGGAAAGCACCAGCACAGCAAATGCCAGTGCTGGCGACCAGCAAGTTGTTGTGCTCAAGCTTCTACATTTTCTCTTCTGTTTTTCTTCCACGTGCAAGATGTCCATTTCTGGCAGGAGAGGAGGGGTATCTGAAAAAAGAATTTGGGTGAGGAGTAGGAGCCACTGGGTAGAATGTAATAGATAGGGATGGGGAAAGCATCCTCTTGACAGCCCTCCAAGCCTTTGGCTCTCTCTCTTACAGCTCTGTTGGTACCTCCCAGTCCCGGCCTGAAGGTTCTCATCTGTTCATCCCCCTCATTATGCAGCTTCCCCAGCCTTTGAATCAAAAAGACACCCATTGAGCTTGCTCAGCCAGCACTGTTTTTGCTTTGTAGGCTGAGTGCATGAACTTCATCAAGATTCTACACCTCTACAACCGCACCCACCTGTATGCCTGTGGCACAGGGGCTTTTCACCCCATCTGTGGCTTTGTAGAGGTTGGGCAGCGTGTTGAGGTGAGTCTAGTGGTGGACCCTGGAGCTGACAGCTGGATGGCTGGGGCTGGAGATGGGGCAGGAAAAGTGTTCTGTTTGGCCTGACCTTCTGAAATGTCGTTTCTCCCTCTAGGACACTGTTTTTAAACTGGATCTCAGGAATGTAGAGGATGGAAAAGGGAAGAGCCCCTATGACCCACGCCACATGGCTGCCTCAGTGCTTGTAGGTAAGAGACAAGGCCTGGATGGTAATAATAAGGAAGTTGGTGGTATGTCCCACTGATGCCTGTTATCTTGTGTACACATAATAGTTACACACACACCTTGAAGGTAAGAAGAAAAACATGATCCTTCAGTAGCCATTAGCAACATTCCCAGATGTAAGCAGGATGAATTTCACCTGATGCTCTCTATATTTTCCTAGCCAAGAACTCTTAGACGTTCCCAACATATGGAGATTGCCCTCCATCTGATATGGGAACAGCTTGTGTCAGCCAGTGCTGTGCATTAAAGATGTAGCTGCCATGTGGCACATTCCCTCCTGGCTTCTGGTGCCCACTTAGCAAAGCCCCAGTAGTGGCAGCTGCTCCCGTGTCCTTGGCTGGCAGCTTGTACGAGGTCAGCTTTAGAGTCTTTCCATGTTTGGGGAGGATGACTTTGGGGGAAAGTGCACAAGCCAGAGAGAGCATCTTGGACATGCTCCAGTTTGGATTCCATGTAGATGGGCTTGGCCTAGACAAGCCAGGAGGCCTTTTAACCCTTTATTCTTTTGTACCTCACAGGTGAAGAGCTCTATTCTGGTGTGGCTACTGATCTGATGGGCCGTGACTTCACAATCTTCCGCAGCCTGGGTCCGAGGCCTTCTATCCGTACAGAGCAGCATGACTCTCGATGGCTCAATGGTCAGTGATGGAGAGGAGCATCCTAGAGAGGAGGGGGAAGAGAACAGGTCAACACTGCAGAAGGGGGCTACAGGAAGCAGTTATTTTCATGCATTCAGTTAGTTGTCCTTTTCCTTTTGTTGATGGTCACTTGCTCGCTGGGCCTGAAAGGATGTTATTTTCAAAGTGTCAAGGAAATCCACATTTTCAATTAGTGCTTTTATGGGTTCTACCAGGCTAGTCCTTTTCCAGCTCTCTTGCTCTGTGACTTGTGAAGGTATGTTGCCATCTTGTGGTCAGAAGCTGATCGGCAGCTTCCTGAACTATCACAGAGCGCGGCTAACAAGAACAGTGATGTAAACGTTGCAGAGAGAATTTCAGATTGATACCTGTCAGGCAAGTTAGATCAGAGAGCTGAGATCATCCTTGGACAGAGGAGCCAAGGCACAGGAGCAGCCAGGGAGGCTAAACAGTGAGTAAATTGTGCACAGGCACTCCACTCATCACCTGCTTCTGCTTTAAACTTCCATTCCAAAAAGCATGGACATTTCCTTGCTCTGCTATGACATTCTCCCATCTGTCTGACCCAAGAGCCTAAGTTCATTGATGTCTTCTGGATCCCGGAGAGTGAGAACCCTGATGATGACAAGATTTTCTTCTTCTTCCGTGAAACGGCTGTGGAAGGAGCCCAAGGCTTGGGCAAGCACACTTTTGCCCGCATTGGCCAAATCTGCTGGGTGAGACACATGTGCCTGTCTGGAGCTGAGGGTGGGGCAAGATGCCAGATGTGGGAGAGGTTTAGCCAGATTGATACCAGCCTGGCAAGTCAGATCAGAGGGCCGTGTGTCATTCTTAAATGCATGTGCCTACTTGCAGTGGTGCATGAGACCAACACTGGCTTGATGAAACACACTATGGCTATTCTGTCACTAAAGCCCAGATGGTCTGTATCTCTACCATGCTGGTGAAGCATTAGAATTCCTACTCATTATTAAGTCAGCTGGTTTGGGACCCTCACTGGGCAGAAGTAGAATGGGGATATGCAGACCCAGGAGAAAAAGGAAATCCTGTCAAAGTCTTTGATAAACCTCCTCCTTTCTTTGCAGAATGACATGGGTGGGCAAAGAAGCCTGGTGAATAAGTGGACAACATTTCTGAAGGCTCGGCTGGTTTGTGCAGTAACAGGCAGTGATGGAAGCCACACCTACTTTGACTATCTCCGTGAGTGACTGTGACTAATGAGGGCTGGGTTTGCCCCAAATGAAGCAAATACTCCAGGGGCTGTCTGAATGTGTTGCACACCAGAAAAAGGGGAAGTGAGACTGTGTGACTGTCCCCAGGACCTTCCTTCAATTTCTGAATTTCCTCTTTGTCCATCTGCCACAGCCTGGAAGCCACGTTCATTCTCTTTTGCACCAGACATTAGACTACAGTGTACCAAAAAAAGAAAAAAGTCCATGAAAGTCAGTATTGTCTTCTTAGATGGGCAGTGGCTCTCCAGGGTCTCAAGTAGAGATCTTTCACATCACTCACTACCTGATCTTTTAAACTAGAGATGCCAGGGATTGAACCTGGGATCTTCTGCGTGCAAAGCAGAGGCTTTTCTACTGAACCACAGCCCCTCCCTCAGGGGCCTTAGAACTAATGTAAGGCCAGTTGAGAGCAATGATAGGGATTGGTTTATCTGTTGTCTAATTAATTTTGTGGAGCATGGCTGGGATGGGAAGATATAAGTTTAGAGCAAGACCACTCTGTCATCTGGATGGGAAAGAGATGTTCACGCTCAGGGCTGAGGATTGCAGGCTGGTGACTCCTGCCTTCCTTCTCTTTGCTCTCCCCAGGTGATGTCTTTCTCTTGCCAACCAGGGACAAGCGTAATCCATTGCTCTATGCTGTTTTCACAACGTCCAGGTAAATATAACGGTCTCTAGGCTTACTTCACTTTCAGCACAGACTGTTTTTCTGACCAGATTAGCTGAGGTTAGGGCTGAGTTTCTGGCAAACAATACATGGGTTGGGTTGGGAGATGCACATTGTTTCCACTCTTATCTACTGGCGACGTCTTTCTTTAGCCCTTTCCCCTAATGCCTGTTTCTTTGTTCTGCTTCCACAGCACTGTGTTCAAGGGCTCCGCTATATGTGTTTATCACATGCATGACATACGTAGAGCTTTTCTGGGGCCTTTTGCCCACAAGGAGGGGCCCAACTATCAGTGGGTGTCGTACCAGGGTCGGGTCCCTTATCCACGCCCAGGAATGGTAGGTGCTTTTGGACCTGGGAGAGTTAAATGAAGCAAGGTGCTTGTTGCAATATGGGCACCTATAAAACAAGGTGCTTTGAGAGCTTATGGCTAGTGTAGCAAGCAAGAACAAATTGCATTGAGGTGATGAGAAAGGAGATAATGGCTGGGGGGGGGGGGGAGAATTTCTCCATCTGGACTGTAGCATCATGCCAATATTATGAGACCTCATAACTGAAATAAGCAAAGGTGCTGCAGGTCAAAATAGAGGGGCAGATGCATAGAAGGATAAGGAACTATTGCTTGAAGGGTGGGCTGACCCTGGCAAATAGAAGACGAAGACTGCAGATTTATACCGCACCCTTCTCTCTGAATCACTCAGAGCGGCTTACAATCTCCTATATCTTCTTCCCCCACAACAGACACCCTGTGAGGTGGGTGGGGCTGAGAGAGCTCTCACAGCAGCTGCCCTTTCAAGGACAACTCCTGCGATAGCTATGGCTAACCCAAGGCCATTCCAGCAGGTGCAGGTGGAGGAGTGGGGAATCAAACCCAGTTCTCTTAGATAAGAATCCACACACTTACACCAAACTGGCTCTCAAGTACTTGGATGGGAGACCTCCAAGGAATACCAGGAACCGGAGGCAGGGGCAGGCTGTATCAAGTCACTTCTCTGAACATCCACCATGCCCCAGTAGGGGTCACTAGAAGTCACCATGCCTTCTAGGCTTGCGCGCACACACACAGATATAGATACAAAAAATACCAAAAAAGGAGGGTGGAATAGGTGTGCTCTGTGGGATGCATGGAAGGGTAGGGTGGGAACTCAGGAGTTTCCAGGACTGCTGATTGTTTTTACATGCCACCACACTCACCTTCTGTTCTTCTTTCTTCTGCTTCTCAGTGTCCCAGCAAAACCTTTGGCACTTTCAGTTCTACTAAAGATTTCCCTGATGATGTGATTCAGTTTGCCCGCAACCACCCACTGATGTACAACCCAGTGCTGCCACATGGCCAGCGTCCCATCTTCCTGCAGACCAATGTGGATTATACCTTCACCCACATTGCAGTAGACCGAGTAGCTGCAGCTGATGGCCACTATGATGTCCTCTTCATTGGCACAGGTGCGTTTGCATTCCTCCCCTTCTGATGGAAAAACAGGCTCATACTGCTGCATGCAATGACGTTCTGAGTTCAAGGACCAATCAAATCCACATGCTGTCGCTCATCCTTCATAGAGCACTCCTGAGACCAGCATGTAGGCTGCTATTTTGACAACTAAGCAAAGCCTGCATCTGCCAGGCTTAATTTCCATATTAAAGTGAAGGCATGCTGTGAGCTACAGCAGGCTCATCAGGCATTTTTCATTGGCCAACCAAGCCACTGCTTCTCTTCCTCACCACTTTTTGCCATGGATTTTGCTGCAGTCTCCAGTGGCCATCCATACTTAGCCTAATAATGGCATTTCCTTATGATAGTGTGTATGTGCAGCGGCATAAAAAAGTGCATCGGACGGGACTGAGTGCAGGTGGTCACTGGAAGCAGCAGAGAACTGTAGAACTTGGGAAAGGCTTGGTTGGCTGGTGTAGGATGCTCAGCATGCCACTTGGGAGGTAGCCATCAGTTGCCTTGAGATATATTGCCTTTTTTATTGCCAGGGACAGATGACATCCTGTTCAATTATTATTCTAGTATTAGACAATGGGAGTCTTTTAACATAGTCATTGGAACTGAAGCAGGGATTGGAGGGCTCAGAAGCAAATCCATGCTACGAGACCTTTACATGGTCCTTTTTGATAGCCTCGCCCTTTTGTATGAACCGGGAAATTGAGCTTTGGAATCTCAGTTAGTTTCTGGTTGTGAGAAGAGCAAATGGGTGGATAATATTTTCAGAATCACCTTCAGAACATGGAAAGCCTCAGCCTGCAATGCTTTTTTGTGTCAAATTTTTCCATTTCCCCCCCTTCTGGCAGACATTGGTACAGTCCTGAAGGTAGTCTCTGTGCCCAAGGACAGTTGGGAAAATATGGAAGAGCTGCTACTGGAAGAGCTACAGGTGTTTAAGGTGAGAGTCATAAAAGCTGGTTTGGCCTATGCCAAATACACCTACTTTGGGAAAGGACTGTACTGGTCATGCACCCATGTGGGGCTTAGCAGCTTTAGCAGTTCTTTACCTTTTCCATACAAAACTATGATGTTGGAAGGGACCTTTGGGTCTTCATCTAAGTAAAGGAGGCAATATCTTGGGTGTCCTGGGATAGTACTTGAGACCCTGGAGCAATACTTGAGATACTGTCTGCCTTTCATCAGTAGTCACATTGCATTTCCTTTATTTCCTTTTGGCAGGACTCCTCTCCAGTTACCAGTATGCAGATCTCCTCCAAGCGGGTATATATGGTTTTCTATGTTTTTGTCTACTGTTGTATGTCCCTCAGAGCCCTGCAGTAGCAGGGATTAGGCCATTCAGAAGTTTAATGAATAATAATAGGAGTGGGAATGGAATGAGGTGAATGTCAATGAGGGTTCTTGCATACAGCTGGGAAGGGAATCTACAACATGAGACTGCTTGAGCAGAAACTGGTATCTTCCGTTTTTAATCCACACAATTGTGATAACGCTAGGCCTGAACATTAAACATGTTCAGTACATGGGTGTCTAAAAGCCTCAGAGAAGGTGAACAAATGAACAAAGCAATCCATATTTAGGATCAGAAGGTCTGCTTTTCTGGAGAGCTGCTTCTGCTGCAAAAGATAATGTGGAGTGACCAAGAACAAATATGCGACTTCTTTCTGTTAGTCAGTGCCATGAAAACCAGGCCTGCTCCATTGTCTGGCTATCAGTTTCTATGCTGGTGAAAGGGCTCAGCTATATGGAAACAACCTCATGTCTTTATTTAAATTAAAATGGGGCACATAAAGCTCCAGCTTGGGTTGGAATCACAGTGCATGTGCGTGAATCTTCCCCTTCTGTGTTGGTTTCCTGACCAGAAAGGCCTCCAGGGAACTGCTGCTTGCCCCAGTGGGGTGAACATGCAGACACTTCTTCATGGAACTTCCAGTATCATGTGAAGCTGAGCTAGTGTCATTAAGACTACTGTTGTTTATAAAACATCTAACAGTTAAGTGCTATACAAAAGGTGTATTTTTAAAACAACAATCCTTTACTGCAGACATGCAATCTTTTTTAAAAAGAGAGAAATCTACTGCTTCTGTGGCCGAGAGCCTTCTTTGTAGCCTGAACTGAGTGATCTGAGGAAAGCCAGTGAGTGGGTAGCACTTAATGGGTTGTATGGCTTTGTCTCCTAACAGCAACAGCTCTACGTGGGATCTAGGAATTCCATTTCCCAGCTGCCCTTGCACCGCTGTGGCATCTATGGCAAAGCCTGTGCTGAATGCTGCCTGGCTAGGGACCCCTACTGTGCTTGGGATGGCAACAGCTGCACTCGCTACATGCATAACACCAAACGGTACGACTGACAGACTGTAATGCCCAGGAGTGATCTCTTGCTGGCAGGAGTGGAAGGGGTGGGGGCAAAAAGGGAAGGAGACGGCTTTTTCCCAACTGGGAGCCATTCATTCTTTTGCTGCAGCTCCTTATAAGCTGCAGGTTTTTCTTTTTTTAACCACTGCCACTTGGCAATAGCATTGTGCTGCACCCAAAGGAAAAACTAGAGGGACACAGACCTGGATGATGACTTCATCCCCTAATATAATTTTGGGAGATGTAACAACTGATTGGCATGCCCAGTATCCATTCTTATCTGCTGAAGAGTAGTGTGCTGTGAGTATTGGTCACAGGACAGCTATTGCTGGTATCCAGAAGCAGTCTTGCCGCCACCCCCATCATAGCAGCTGCATGGACTGTTTGACCACCAAGATCCTGCAAATGGATCCCAATCCCAACCTCAGTTATGATTCCCTACTACAGCAGACCTCTGGATTTATCTGTCCAAGAGCTGTACTGGATGTGCACAGTGCAGTCTCTGCCTTAAGGTGCCATGGCCTCTAGGGTTCCTCCATGGAACAATGACTGGTTGCTTCATGCTCCTCTTGTAGAGATGTAAAATGCTCCCTTATTATGATGCTGAGAAATCTTTCTGTTCTTCGTCCCTGCCTCCCCCCTGCAGGCGGTTTCGGCGCCAGGATGTAAGGAATGGAGACCCTAATACATTGTGTTCTGGAGGTGAGTGTGCTCAAGCCCCCACCCACTGCAACATTTGTATCCAATTCAGAGTCTCCATAACTGCGAACCACTCAAGTTTTTGCCTTTGAATAGCATGTTTATTGCACTTGGTTGAAATAGTGCTACATAGAGCAGATTGTTTCTCCTATACACTTTCCATAAACATATGGAACAGTCCTAAACAGGACTACTAGTCTGTAAATCCCATGTTATTCAGTGGGGTTTATGTCCAAAAAAGTGTCCTTAGGATTGTGGGCACACACACACACACTCTTTCTCACACATGAAATATATGAGACTTTATGCCAGAACCAGAAAGTGTTGTGTTGCATTGTTTTGTAGAGAGTACTTGACCTGGGCCAGAGAAAAGGAATGAAATCTAGCTTCTGTTAATTGTTGTTTCTTTTCCACTAACAGATTTAAATAATAAGGAACTTTTGTTCCATAAGCTTCCTTTTATACAGGCAGAGAGGGAAGCAAGGAGATGTGAGAGGGGGGCGGGGTGGAGAAGAATTCTACTAAGTCACTGAACAGAGTCTAAGCCTACTTAAGGGTGAACCATATTCTGCCCCTGTTGTCTTGGGACAAATATCTTCCCTTAACCCTCTTTCCAAATTCTGGGGATACAGCGATGTTAAACATATACCAGAGTGCTTTGAAGGGATCTAATCTTAGATCCAAATACTCTTCCACAGATGAACAACAGAACTCTGTTGTTTCCTTTGGATACAGACTTGAACTGTATTCATATGGCCATTTCTTCGTGTCCAGCTTTGCCTTTGGCCTGGACATATTTGCATGTTTTTTTCTGCTTTTCCTTACTTGCACATGTTAAGTGTTAATCATATCCAAATGCCAGACTTTGTATTATCTGTGTGCAGATCCCCAGCAAAATAGTGTGCCTGAAAAGAAGGTTTATGGAGTGGAAGGCAGCAGTGTCTTCCTGGAGTGTCTCCCTAAGTCACTGAAGGCCCAGATTTTATGGACATACCAGAAAACCAGCAGTGCCACCCAGAAGGAGGTATGAGCCTCGCGGCTGTGCACATGTAGAGTAAGTGGAGAAAATAAGAAGCAAGAGTAATAGGATCACTTGATTCTTCCTGAAGCGATGTCATCTGTCCCTTTTGGAGGGAGCTGCCTTTTCAGTTATTCCTTTCTTTCAAATATCTTCCAGTTTCCATTCTAGATAATGCCATACATGCAATACATTGTGCAAGATGCACAATCCTTTTACATTTTCGTCCTGAGGTCTTGCCCTCCTTGAATCCCTTTGCCTTGTCTCCAAGCCAAAAAAAAGTGCTGTGGATAGGACCTTCCTACTTCAGATTCCTCAGCATAGTTCTTGCCTGCCTCATCTCAACCTTCCAATCATCCTGACATCCTTTCTGCATCCCTCTATGTTAACCTGCAGGTATTGCTGGATGATCGAGTCATGAAGATGGAGCGGGGAATCCTGTTGCGCAGTGTGCAGCGCAAAGATGCTGGCCTCTACCACTGTCATGCCACAGAACATGGCTTCACACAGAATTTGCTGCACCTTCAGCTTGAAGTGATCCATGCCCAGCAGGCAGAGTCCCTCTCCTCCTGGGAAGAGGAACCCACACAGCCCTTCCATCGCAAGCTCTGGTACCAGGATTTCCTGCAGCTGGTGGATCATCCCAATCTCAGCACCATGGACCAGGTGTGTGAGCAGTTGTGGAGCCACAAGAGCCACCAGCCCAAGAAGAAGCCACCACTACCCCCTCCACTTAGTGTCAAGGCCAAGAATCAAAAGTGGAAGCACCTGGGGGAAAAACGAAAAGCCCGCAGCCGGAGAATGCATGAAGTGCCCCGTGCTGAGCGAGGACCCAGGAGCACTGACATCTGGTGACCTGTGAAGAACATAAACTGGACAGTCTCTATTCTGGCAGGGGGCCAGGGGAGCAGGATGGGAGTGTGGGGAAAGGGGAGGCTGAGAGAGCAGAATCATTCTTAGCTTCTTTGACTGACTGAAAAGGACTCCCTTCCACACAGGCCTGACACTTCTGGCTGCTGCTTGTGTAGTTTGTAGAGGAAGTGTTGTTGTCATAGCGATTTTAGCTTCCATTTTTTTTAGAACCAGGTGCACACAACCTGACAGAAGTGGGGAATTCTGCACCCCTTGACCACTTTTGTAATGCACAACCAAAGATGGAGGCTACCAATCTCCAAACAAACTGAGATGCAGGAAGCAAAACTGGCTAAAATTCTTGCTTGCAAGGGTATCCACTGCTAGCCATCAAGGTGTAATCTTGAAACTGAGGAATGCACCAGCTCTGAAGCTTCCAGGTGTAACTTGGACATCTTCCTTTGAACAGAGCAGCTCCCTGATGCATCTTCCTGTAATAGGCAAATCCCCTGTCTAGGACTCTTTTCAGATACACAGGGTGGTAGCCCTCTTCTTCCCATAGCCAAACCTACCCCACCAGGTGTGCATTAAGTGTAGCAATGTGCTCTTCACTGCCAGAGACATAACAGAACCACTGATGTATTTATTAACAGACTATTTACTGATGAATGTAAATCCACCACCAGGTGGCCCAACAGGATTTAACCTCTGACAGGAGGGGGCAGGGCTGTTGTTGCCCAAAGGACCATGGGTGCTTTTCTGACATTTCCTGGACAAGTGTGTATTAAGATGTTGTATGTGACTGTGGTGATAACAGGAAATATAGATAAGGGACCGTGCAGTATCTCCTGCTCCATTTCATCTGTCCATTGCATTATCATTTGTCAGCCTCTCAGATGACAAGCCAATATGTGGAAGATTCTGCTGTGAGTGGCGTGTATGTGGATATCTTCCATTTGTGGGAGACCAGTGGCTACTGGGGATGAATAAGGGTCACTGGTACAGTTGAGGCTCTGGTCTAGCCATAGCCTATTCATATCTGTAGGCTCACATTCAGTTATGCAGCAAGACGAGCAACTCCTCCTTAAAACCAGTCACTGTGCCTTTTGTTCTCGGTAGGCAGAGAACGACTAACCAAGTGTGGGTGATAGGGAAAAATCTGTTCTTGGGCCCAAGCCAGTAGCCCAAAACCGAAGTTTGAACACTGGGGGCCTACACAGAAAAAGTCACCGAGTCTCAGCTTATTTTGAATCCTCCATTTTAGGAACTCTTGGTGAGGTGCTTTTATGAAGACCTAAGAATGATGCAGCCATGCCCATGGCACTAACCATTTCCCAGGCGCTTCAGGACACCTGAGCTCTCTGGGCTGCTTCTTAATTTTGAAGAAAAATAAGGAGCTCCAGCATCAAATGTACGTCCACTTCTTGGCCTGGTAGTAGCAGTATGTTCGTATGCCAGACTGCAGCATGGAGAGCAAGCCTGCCTGATCCTATTTCATGATTTGAGGCATAAGAGCAGTTCCACAGGGCATGAGAGGGTATGGTCAGTACTCACCTATCCAGCTGCAGGCAGCCATCCAACAAGGAGCCAATGAGACCAGAGACCGGAGTGTTCATGAAACAAATGGTTCGCTGTTCAGTTTATTGTAAAAGGGTAGTAACAGGAAAACAAGTCTTGCAGCCTGTCTCTCCCAGATTTCATTATATACATGTGATTTTCTTGGGAAATACCTGACTACACCATCAGTGAGGAAAGCCTGACATGCTCAAAATGTGGTTGTCTTGATTTCCATCAGAAGTCCTAATTAATCCTGACACTATATGAAACTCTAACAAATGGAATAGTTTTCTGCTTTTATTGTCCATGCTTTAGGCCTCTGAGTTTAGACTCCTTGTGATTTTTTTCAGTGATGAGACAAATTGCTGATCTAAAACAAGACAAATATGAACACATATTTCATGAATTTTTAAAAAGGTTCTTTTGTAATGCTGTAAACCAGGAGTCTTCCTTGACACTCACCAAGTGTTTTTAGAAATTGGGTGGGGCTCTTGCCCACCTGGGATTTCTGACTGGCCACTGAAGATCTAACTGTGTATGAAGACTAAATTAACATTCAGTGGCAGCTGCCTCCACAGTGCTTGTTTTATTTCCTCTCACTTGGCCTTTCTATTGTATTTTTAATTACCTCTCTTCTCCCCTGCACTTGGGCTTCCTTGGTGTACGCTGTGCCCATAGGGTTGCCAGCTCTGGGTTAGGAAATATCTGGTGATTTTGGGGGTGGAGCCTGAGGAAAGCAGGGTTTGGGGAGGGGGGGACTTCAATGGCATACAGTGCCATAGAGTCTACCTTTCATTTTATCCAGGTAAACTGATCTGTTGTCTGGAGATTAACTGTAATCCTGGGAGATCTCCAGCCACCACTTGGAGGTTGGCAACCCTGTGCCTACTGCCCTGTGTTAGAATTCCAAAGGTGTCCAAAGGCTCCAAAAGGCTGGGAACCCTGCTGTAAACCACCTATTAAGCTTTGTGGTAGGGTATAAACTGCCAAAATAAATACATAAAACATATTATTTCAGAATCTATGGTCTATCCATGGCTACCAGCCAGAGCAGTTAAAACAAGCCTCCATGCTAACCTCTTGTTACCAAAAGCTAGGCAACAAAGAACTGGGGATTTTCCTCAATAGAAAATAACTCATCACATGGTAAAAGTCTTCTTGGACTCTTCAGTTTGGACAGGTGTAGGATTGCACCTGCATAAAAACTCAATGCATAAAAACTCCCAACGAACTATAAAACTAGGTTTATTTGCCAAAATGTATAGGCTACTTGTTAGCTACATCAAAAACACAGCAATAATAAAATGTCAACTATTATAAAATATTGCTCAAAAATACCCACCCACATATTTATGATATAACAGTAGCATTTAAATTAGTAATAATTAAAAGACTAGTAGTAGGAGGGGCAATATTCAGAATCTAACCCATATTTTAAAAAGGCTATTCTGAATACAAATATCTTTAAACTTTTCTGAAAAGACTGAAAAGGGAAACTTTCAGGGGAAAACATTTTACCTCTCATGCCACTGAAAAGGCCCAGTTGTACATTCAGGCCAATGTGGCCTTGCTGAACAACGGAACGCAAAGCAGGGTCTAATTCGCTGGGATTTAATATGGTAATGGACATTCTCTGAGATTCCATATGCCTTAACCATTTAGGGGTTTAAGGATTAAAACTACTGGGGGGGGGGCTGCGCTAAAAAGAGATGAAGCTAGCATAATTATTCCACTATCAAGGAAATAGGCTCCTTCTGTCTTTGCCAAAGTCTTGCGGCAACAGTGTGTACCAGCTGAAGTTCTCAAACCGTGCTCAAGGACAAGTCCACATTACAATAGTCTAATTAACTGTGAGAGACAAAGGGGCTTATTTTCTGTGCCTAAGAACCATTTTTTCTCATGAGGAAGCGCTCAGTCATAGTCCTCCACCAGCAGCCAGAAAGGGCAAGTCCAAGCACAGTTGAGCCACACAATCAGCAGTTTCTCTTAAGAGAACCTCGGAAGCATAAAAATGGGCACTGCTGAAGATCAAGAATACTTGTCTAACCCAGCAAGCAAATACTTAATTTCTTACAAAACATTGGGGGGGGGGAACTCCCCAAACAATATATTTACTACTTATCCCTTACTTATTCTATGGAGAAGGATTGTAATTCATGGAAATTAATTACTTGCTTCAGCTTGTGAAGGCCATGTTTGATCCTCATTTTCAATAGTTAAGTGGCTGCAGACGGCTTCATGTGATCATATAATACTAAGAGAGCCATGATTGAGATCTGCTTCCTCATGCTACCTCTTGTGCTTGGACACAGATACAGGTAAAGGGTGCAGTTGTTAATATACTGCCATTTACCCCTTTTAAATTTATTGAGATGGGAAATGTGTCTTTCCCAAATCACTGCTCAGTGTATAAGCGAACTCTTTGCAGCTGAAAGACAAACATGCATTTTTGTCTGGGTATCTGTACAATCTGTTGTTGCTTTAAAAAAGGCATGACCACTAGTTCTATGTTAACTTTAAATGAATTTTTCTTTTGCAGATTTAGCTGCCAGGAAGAGAACATTTTTTTTCCACTTTGTAAACTTCTCTGAGGGGATTCCTTTTTAAAGGAGATCAGTGCGGGGAGAGAGGCAACCTTTCAACCATTCCTCATGCCATTTTCTACTGGGAAAAACCACTCCCACCCCCAGCTGCCTTTACCTCCACTGAGGAAAGCCAGTGTCCATCTTTTTTTTTCTCCCAGAAGATTAGTTGTTGAAAATAGAAGAGGAAGGAAAGGTTCCACATGGTTGTCTGATAAAGATACTGCCAGCTAATTTTATAAAGTGGAACCAAAATGTTTACAACGAACAGCCAAAATGGTCACCTGCAGCTGGGCCCTCACACAGAGCCAGCAGTACGCAGAACAGCACCTTTGTCTAAGATATTTTCCTTGCGAGAAGTAACTGGCAAGCCTGAAATGTCAGGAATGAAACACATTTGGCAAGGACAATTGAATTCTGCTTTCCCCCTCATTTTACCCCTTCACTGGCTGCATTTCTCTACTGTCCGCTAAGAACAAATATTTTGATCACATTCTTCCAGGATCCTCAGCATGATGCACCTGTGGGCTCCATGGCACCTCTTGACACCTCTCCTAGTACCTATGAAACATTCTTTAGGAACTGGGCAGGACCAAGTGGGGCTTTTGCTCAGCAGGGCTTCTGATTGGCTAACTGAAGATCTGATTGGTTGAGCACACTGCTTTAAGCAGCAGCTGCCACCAAAACACAAGGATCTTCACTGTGTGACTGAAGGCATGCTATGTTTAAGGGGATGGGGTTCTTTTAAACAATATGTTCATTTTAAAAGGCATTCTGTTAAGCAGAGCTTCTGCCTGAACTGTTAAAGTGTTACTAGCTCCTGGGTATTTTGTAGTCGGCTGTGCCTCCTGTGACAGTCATTTTGTGGTTGGCTGCCTCTGGGAGCCAACAGTGTGTGGATACACATACCAGAATCCCAAAGGAGTCCACAGGCTCAAAAAGGCTCACCTTACATACATACTAGCGCCTGAAAATCCCCATATGGAATCTTCAGGTCAGGCAGGATCTTTGGCAAATAATTATTTTTATGGTCTCTCTGTTATTTATCTGTACCTCTGGTTTAAAAAAAATTGAAAATGTTAAGGAGGTAAAAAGCAGAAGGGGGTGTTAGAAGCAAGTTGTAGGTTTGGACTGAGGTTGCCTGTAGGGACTGTCAGTGCATGAGTAGCAACAAGCCACTGGGCTCACTTGGGACAAGCAGTAAAGCATGCTGGGTCCTCTGACTAAAGCAGTCATTTTAATTTGGTGTGCGAGTTTCCCTAAGTAGCAGAAAGTCAGTAGTGGAGAGAATTCATCTATTTCAGATGACTACATTCTCTGTCCACTCTAGAAACAGAACATTTATTAGTATCAGACAAAGCCTGTCACTTTTAAAATTATTCTATTGGGCATAATACAAGAGATCTAGTTTCACAAAGCCCAGCTGGTGATTGCTGCCACCTGGTGGGCTAGAAGATCTCTGCACCAGTTATGGATCAAAATAACTATGGCGGGAATAAATTCTTGTCCCGCCCCCCCCTTAAATAATTTCTTTATATCCAAGAAAATAATACATAGAGCTGTGCATTATCCAGAAACTTCTTATTCCAATATGTGATTAATAGTATCCAGTTTTTAGATACATTATTTAACTGTTTTTTCTTTCTCTTTGCTTTATTAGCAACATATTCCAGATTCTTCTATACCACTCCATCATCGACTGCCATTTTCAGATTTCCATTTTGCAGCAATACATATTTTTGCAGCTACTAGTAGTGTAGTGACTAGTTCTACATAGTCTGTTCCCAGTTTTTAAGATAAGTTATAGAGGTATATTCATAAATAAATATACTATTTTTTGCAAAACAGACATTTTCATCAAAACTATTCAGCCCAGCCATGACAAAAGGCACTCTAGATCAAAATTCCATTTTGCTTGCTACTTTAGTCAATAATATCGTGTGGCTATAATACTTTATTATCTTGATATCTTCCAGTATGCATAGTCCTAGATCAGGGGTGGCCAAACTCACTTATCGTAAGAGCCTTGTAGAATAAATGTCAGATGTTTGAGAGCCACAAGACATAAACATCATATGTTTGAGAGCAGGCAGGAAGGAAAATAGGGGAGGAAGAATGAATTCTACACGCTGCTGGCCAATGGAGTGGGGTGGGGGGGCTTTGAGAGCCACACAATATGTGTGAAAGAGCCACATGTGGCTTCTAAGCCACAGTCTGGCCACCCCTGTTCTAGATACTTTCCTGTCTTCATTTTACAGGATATCCCTAATTGCTTAGATAACTGCATATTTAAAGTGATGCATTTTGATTTAATATGGTTAACCTTATATCTGGCTATTGAACTAAACTTTTCCAAATTTGAAACACTTCCTTGCATGACATAACTGGGTCTAAAAATAGCAAGACAATATCTGTCCGCATATAAACTGAATTACAAGATCCTTTTTTCATAGTAAATGCACTTTTACATCACGACACTGTTGTGTACTACAATTACACTCCCCCCCACCCCACATACACTGATTCTACCCTCAGAGAACAAACAGACCTAATTTCCTGAACCATTAAATATATAGTCATAGTACTTGCTTTGAAAACAAAAGGCACTACTTTTCTTTAGGATCAGCCCATTAGAATGTCATTAAAGGAAGTTGTTCAGAGCTGGCATCCCCTACTCAGAGGCTGTCCTAATTACAAATTTTAGGGATCCATGTCCATGAGAAAAATTCCAAAAACAAGACAAGTAAAGTACCTTTTAACTAGGACCAACGAATATCATGCTAAAACACTAAAGCAGTTGGCTCCTATGCCAAGCATAAAAGCAGGAAGCCTAAGACAACCCAAACCCAAAGACAAGATGCTTATCAATTTGAGGAATTTTTCTCTTCAGGAAGGTGTTCCAATCCTAATTGTATGCATGGGAAGGGGAGAAATTGTAATACATGACAGTTGGTTACCAACCCAACTTAATTTGCTTTATTTTGGAATTAATAAATGAACATAAATTCTGTTATTGAAATATATTTGCATTGCAGGGTAAGCATTAATATTTCCTCAATAAATTGTGCTTGTTTTTAATTATGTTAATCTACACAACAAAACACACCCACACGATAAGACAGGTGGACAGTAAAAAAGAGAGTTACTAGGAGTTTGTTTCTGCTGGTTTTATATAATCCAGGTCACTGCCTGACTCAGAAGAACTTTCTTCAGCCATAGCATTCCCACAGTGACTGGACTGAGGCACTACTTCCCCCATACTCTGTCCTTCCTTTGTAATCCCTTTACATTCTGAAACACTCTCTCACTCAATACTTAGCAACTCTCCTTATAGTCTTCCTCCCATTCTATTATCACCCCAGCAAGCCCAGGACTTAGGTTCCTTTCCACAGAAGAATCCCCAGAATTGCATGTGGAACCCCAACTCATATTATAAAATAGTGGGAGCTTTTTGGTTCTCCTGAAGTCATGATCTGGCTTTTCCATCCATAAAAAGGTGGGGGAAAGAGATTGTTTCAAAACATGAAGGCTTCTGTAAACTGCAGATTGGCACACCATGAACATTCACACACACATTTTCTAGTTAATATTTTACTTGATAAAGAGAACTCAAAAGCTTGTTTGTAGTGATATTAAAACTGGTCCTAATATAAAGGCACTACAGCACTGATGTCTATGCTGCAGTCATGATACATGTTGTCCTTTCATCCCTCATTTCATGTCCTGGTTTGTTTCTTTGCAAGATCACAGAGGAAGAGTGGGGAATGCATGGACAGTCATACTGACTAGTGCAGCATTAAGCAAAAGACATTTACATTGAGAGAATCCCTCTACCACATATTTTAAGAGACAAAAGATGTAACAGAAGTACTGCTAATATTATACCAGTTATTAAGATTTCAGTCTTGATTGAGGAAGTAGTATTTGCTAACCAGTAGAAGGCAGTGAAGAGCTAAGCTTCATTTTAAAATAACTTTGTTGATGTTGGTGCATGTACAAGAGCTCACTGACCAGCTCTAAGCCATGCTACTTTTTAAAGATGTGGGGTTGCCCTAGCAATGCCCTACCCACAACTCACTCCTGCATTCCTTGTGCTCTATTTTTTTTAACTAAGAATTCCCATTGGATATAATGGGAACCATGAAGGCAAACTGACTTACATAGGTTCCATTTAAATAAACTGGAGTAGAGAAAAATTGTACATCCCAGTTCTGCCCCCATCATAACTTGATCTGTACCTGAGCATAATGCTAATTGCTAGTGAAACTGAACCATTCACTAAATAGAGGGCAAGAGCTAAGTATTTAAAACAGTTGTATTCCGTCCTCCCTATAACGTTCTCGAGACGTTTAGCACGGTTAATTAGACTCTGATTGAAGCAGTATTGCGCATCATTACTCTGGATCAGAACAAAGTTATAAGCTTTTTTCGTGTGCATGCACACTTCTTCAGATACTCCGGATTGTTTAGTATCAAATACAGGAGTGAGTCGCTGAGTGCTAACTGCGTAAACAAAGAAACTCTACTCCCACCCACCCCCCCTACCCGTACCCGAACTTAGTCATTATCCTCTGATAGATCCAAGTGGACAGCCGTGTTGGTCTGAAGCAATAGAACAAAGCAGTAGACAAGTGCACCAAGTTTTAGACTGGGGAAAGCAATGGCAAACCACCCCGTAAAAAGTGCCGTGAAAACGTCATCCCAGAGTCGAAAAGGACTGGTGCTTGCACAGGGGACTACCTTTACCTTTTTAAGCTTCTGTATGCTTAGAGCATACGAAAGCTTACATTCTGAATAAAACTTAGTTGTTCTTAAAGGTGCGCTTGTCTACTGCTTTGCTCTATTATCCTCTGAGTTTGCGAAACGTTCACGTTGCAATCCCTTACCACTTCCTTGCAGCCGACGCCCTTTCTATTTCGGCACTTTTGTTTCATTTCCAGTAAAAAAGGAACAATTACTAACACGGCAGCCACGGTGGTCTGCATACAACAAGCTTAACCAGAATGTCTAAGGAGGAAGTGTGCCTTTAAGACCAACTTAGTTCTGAATAAAACTAAGTTGGTCTTAAAGGTACAACTTGACTCCTGTTTTGTTCTACTACTTCAGATCAACACGGCTGACTACTTGTATCTATCTTATAAGGAGGAAGTGGTGCTAGTAGTTCTCACTGAGAAATCCCACTCGAACCTAGAGGTCCGCCGTGCTGCTTCAGCGGAGCTCCGCTGAACGGAAGTGACCCTTGCCCGCGTTGCTTCAATAGCACTTCCAGGGCTCTGAACTTAAGGTAGATAGTCACAGGGCTATGAAAACAAATTGAGATCTTATTTCGGGGCTAGATAAACGTTCAAAAACACCGAAGTTCAAAATGCCAAACAATTACAAATAACAATGCAATCCCGGTCTTATTTTTTTTTTTTAAAAAATAATTTTTATTATTTTTATCTGCCTTTTAAATAAAACTGAGCCAGGGAAAGAATTATAAGGAAACTTTCTGATAAGGAGACTGCAGGTGTTCTTTTATTATTGTTTTCTGTTTCCCACCACAATACATGCATTTTTCATCTTTTACACTGAAAGCAGATAGTGGGGAAGTGTTGCAAGAATGACAAAATGTACTCCACCTTAACTGCTTGCGCATAACCCCAGCCGCGAAGACTCCACTGAGAAGAACCCAGCTGGCCGGGCTTGAGCGAAGCGGAGTAGGAGAGACGGTGCCGATGGAACTCTACCAAGTCTCCTCTTGCGAGCAGGATGGGTGGATTGCGGCGCATCTCCAGCCTAGCGAGGAGTTCCTTGAGAACGTTCAAGCTGTTGTGCAACGAATCTGCAATTTCTTGAAACGTAATTTCTCCATAGATGCCAGAGTAACCAAACTGGTAAAGGTGAGGGTGTCCCGATAGATGACGCGGTGCTGTTTTATTGCCTTTCAGTTCCAGAAGGAATGGGTGCCG
This sequence comes from Heteronotia binoei, assembly GCF_032191835.1. Classification (NCBI taxonomy): domain Eukaryota; kingdom Metazoa; phylum Chordata; class Lepidosauria; order Squamata; family Gekkonidae; genus Heteronotia; species Heteronotia binoei. Next base: position 109,575,369 of record NC_083227.1, on the reverse strand, counting down.
CCTAGGCAGCTTCCCTCTTCCTGGGGAGGCGACGAGAACGCTGTTTTCCTTATTAACAAAAAGATCTCGAAGCAGTTTCCACCCAGAGTTAACATCTGATAATTAGAAAAAATACAGTGCATTTAAAAAGAGCACTGTCCTTACCAGGCCTGTAGCCAAAAAATTTCAGAGGGGTGGGGGGTCCGCGAAATAAAATTTTGGGTGGAAGGGCCTGGCAGCCCCCACTCTCCGCCGCCGTTGCTCTGGTGGCCCTCGATCTCCCTGTGGCTCTGGCGGCCCCGCCCCCCTCCGCGGCGCCTCCCCCCTCCCTCCAACCACCTGGCGAAGGCCCATGCCCCCTTCCCTTTTCACCCCCCCCCCCTTCAGATCACAGCACACCGCATCTGGGCCCTGCCGTGATCGCGCGGGGGAGGGAAAGGAGGGATGAGCTGCGGCAGTAGCAGCTACCACCGGCGCAGGAGGGGCGGGCGGGGTGTGTGTATAAGCAGGCACTGAACGGAGGGACCCTACAAGGGGAGGGGGGTTTAATAGAGGGACCGTGCCCCCCTCCCGGCTACTGGCTGGTGGGGGCAGGGGAGATGGTTAGCAAAAGCAAGTTATTCTGTGACTCTCGCAAAATGTGACCGATTGGGGAACCGTGGGCGGGGGAGCTAGTTGACACTCGGCTGCCTGAAAACCCATAACCAGTGTTTATGTTTTGTACTTGGAGGACTAGTTTCCAGTCATTTATAGTTATCATGGGAACTAAATTTGCCAAAATGTTTTTTCTTCCAGAGGTGCCCTTTCTGAACAACTTGTTTCTCTAGCAACAGGGGTACTATATCACATCAGTGTTAATAGGCAGTGGAGCTATATGAATAGAAAGCAAAATGGACACTTGAGAGCATGATTTAGCCACCAATGTTTCTTCCTCTCCACTTTCTTATGTTGATGGTCAGGGCTTTTTTGGTAGAAAAAGCCCAGCAGGGATTCATTTGCATATTAGGCCACAACCCCTGATGCCAAGCCAGCCGGAACTGCATTCCTGCTAAAAAAAAACCCCTGTTGATGGTGTTAGATAAAGATCAGGCCTTGAGCTTAAGGGTAGTATTTGAAAGCAATGTCGCCTGACTTATGCTACCCCTGCCCCCATGCCCCAGTTCTGAATTTCAAGCAATTCTTGTATGTTTATTATTATTTTGTTTTGTTTTTAAAGTTCTCTGGAGGTGGGACATTGGGGGTTGGGAGAAACAGAAAAAGGAGTGCTCACTCAGCCTGGTAAATAAATGGTTAATTGCAAACCACTTTGCTGTAGCTTGCCTGTGTAAATGAACATGCAGGATGCCTCCTTTTTTGTATTCTAAATTTTTATTGGAAACAGATTTATAAAAAAACCATAATTATCTACTTAATCTTGCTATATTAACACAACATAAACATTAATCTTTGCTTCTTTACTTCCTTTTCTTTTTTTCCTTAATCACTATTTTTGCTATGCTTAACTATTATGAAAGAAAATCCAGGATGGCCACAAGGGTCCTGAAGGGAAACATTGTCCCCTCTTCCCAAGGATTGGGGGTGGGGGGGACAACTAGGAAAAAATATACATAAAAATAATAAACAATGGAGGAACATACCCAAAGGCTGTGCCATTCCAACCTGCTTAATGCTACAGAAGAGAAAAATGAATAACAAATATAAATCAAGTAAACATATTAAATTATTTTTACCCAAGTCCTAACTTCAAAATGAGTCCAAATTTTCTTCAAGCACACAACTTTAGATACTTCGCCAGGAGTTGAAGGAGAGTATTCTTTTCTTTTACTTGTTTTATTGCCTGTTGGTTCAGATGCTTAAGAATTTATAGCAGCCATCATTTGTTCACCAGTTGCAGCATCAAAAGCAATATGATTTTGTCCATGTTGAACAGATAGCTTACCATATCGAAGCCAGCGATATTTAATTCCACAGTCTCAGAGTTTAGCTGTTGTTCATTTAAGATCTCTTCTTATTTTAAAGAACTCTGGAGGTAAATCAGGGAAGACTTGAATCTTTATGTTCTGAAATGCAAAGCCACCCTAATTTCTGGTTTCTTTGAAAATCCTCTGTCTAGTACGAAAATCTTTAAATTCAACAAGTATGTCTCTAGTATATCTTAAGGAAGCAGATTTCTCTGTTCCCACTTGATGAACTCTCTGCAGGAGGGGAACAACACCAGATTCCAGTTTTAAAGTGCTCGCAAATGTGTTCCAGTTCATCTAGGCGTTGGCAAATTGGTGTTAGCGTTTCCAAGGTATCATTTTTCAGTTCTTGTCTTTGTTTATTTAAAGCTTGCATTAAGAAGTTTGTCACGAGCAAACTCTCAGCTGGCTTTAACTCACCCTGCTTTGCAGAGGAGGTAGATGAAAAGAATTCTGTTAAGAGGGAGACAATCTCTTCCTTTCTCTCGGCTTTCTTCTCCTTCTTAGTAGCTTTTGGAGGCATTGTTCAAACTATACATTTTGTTGCCAGGGAGAGTAAAAAAATCAATATTATAAGCAGGTAAATGATGAGCACTGGGTAATGGCTTCCAGCCAGGAAATTGGTTGAAGCCCCTCCCCCAGACTCCTGTCTCTTAAGGCTCCCCCTCCTTCTTAGCTATGAGTTACCATTGTTAAACTCCTCTCCTTCCTCTCAGAAATCTGGACTAGATTCCAGCATTTGGTTTTGGTTTAGTTATTGGCTTTGGATGGCTGAAGTGGTACACTATGGGTAGGGCAGAAAGCAGAACAGCTTTTAGGGGAATATCAATAGGAGAGACCAATTTTTATATCTGTGATCAGTAGGTGTGGCAGTGGGAGGAGTACTTTTATTGGTAAACAGTGAGGCTCATGTTTGGAGTCATACCATATTTAATCTCCAAGCCATGCCTCAGTATGATGTACTTGTGGAAGAGGGTACCAATTTGAAAACATTCACACAGCATATGTGACCTAAACCTGGCTGAATACTAGAAGTGAATCTGGTTTCTCAACTAGTTCATGTTAGATATGTGGTCCTTTATCAGTCTTGGTTGTGGAGAATGGAAAGGGGGTGTAGCTATAATCCTCCCAGTATCTTTCTCCTTTCATAGATCTGCAGTGTAGACAGTGGCTGACTTTGACTTACATTCCTTGTATTGGCATTTAGGGATAAGTTAGTGGTGCCCACACAACTTTGACTGAACTGGCAGAGATGATCTTATCTGCCTGTCTCTAAACTGTTGGTTGTGAGAGATTCAACATTTACATGGAGTCTCTTATGTCAGGCTGTGCTCAGGAACACATGGCCCCAGTATCCAGTAGGCTATATTGTTGTCTTTGTGAAATTGTATTTTTAATGAAATTGATGACAAGCTGCTTTGAACAAAGGAAAGAGAGGTAGGAATTTTTAAAAAAATATATCCGTAAGTGCCCAGTCCCAATTTAAATCACTCTCTCTTCTTTCTGCCCCATGGCCTGTCACAGTGCTTCCTCTGCAAATTATGCGGGTATCACAACAGACATGAAGACTTGTGTTCTTGTTCTCTCTCTTTCTCCTTGTTCCCCATAGCAGAAAAAAACAAAATAAGAACAAATCCCCCATTACTGTCCTTCCATAGATCTGAGGAAGTGGCAGCAAAGACTCACTCATCGTGCCACCATCCAGTCCAGCTGGACATGATTGTGCTCAGCTGCTCAGAGTATTTCTCACTGCATAGTTCTGTTCAGGAGTCCAGTAGCAACGAGACAGGCCATGGACAATGCAAGCTAGATTTATGCACAATAATTTAGCAATAGCAACTAATCAAGTGAAAATGCATACATGCACACTATATTACTTCACACACCACATCATTGGTACCAGCAGAGAGATACCAAGTGGCCAACCATTCATTTCAGTACCAGAAAGCAAAATCAGGATGCATTTTTCAGGGATGACAAGAAAAAAGCAAACACCTTTAGTCCTGCCTAGCTTTACCCCTGCAGTTTTGAAGAATAGTAGAATCATAGAATAATAGACTTGGAAGAGACCTCCAATGCAGGAAATTCACAAATACCTCCCCCTAAATTCACAGGATCTGCATTGCTGTCAAATGGCTATCTTTCTTTAAAAACCTCCAAGGAAGGAGAGCCCACCACATCCTGAGGAAGCCTGTTCCACTGAGGAACCACTCTGTCAGGAAGTTCTTCCTAATGTTGAGTCAGAAACTTCTGATTTAATTTCACCCCATTGGTTCTGTGCTGACTTTCTGGGGCCACAGAAAACAATTCCACACCATCCTCAATATGACAGCCCTTCAAGTGCTTGAAGATGGTGATCATATAACCTCTCAGCCACCTCCTCTCCAGGCTAAACATGCCCAGCACCTTCAACCTTTCTTCATAGGACTTAGTCTCCAGACCCCTCACCATCTTCGTCGCCCTCCTCTGGACCTGTTCCAGCTTGTCTATATCCTTCTTAAAATGTGGTGCCCAAAACTGAATGCCATACTCTAGGTGAGGTCTAGCCAGAGCAGAGCAAAGCTATACCATCACTTCATGTGATCTAGATGCTATACTTCTGTTGATACAGCCCAAAATCACATTGGCCTTTTTAGCAATTGCATCACACTGCTGACTCACATTCAGCATATGGTGCACTAAGACCACTAGGTCCTTTTTGCACATACTGCTGCCAAGACAAGTCTCCCCCAACCTATGATTATGCATTTGATTTTTCCTCCCTAAGTGCAGAACTTTATATTTATCCCCATTAAAATCCATTTTATTTGTTTTAGCCCAGTTTTCTAGCCTGTCAAGATCCTATATCCTGACTCAGTCTTCTACTGTATTTGCTACCGCTCTCAAAATTAGTATCATCTGCAAATTTAATAAGGATACCCTCTATTCCTTCATCCAAATCATTTATAAAGATAGTGAACAAAACAGGTCCCAGGACAAATCCTTGAAGCACTCCACTTGTCACTCCTCTCCAAGCAAATGAGGAACCATTAACAAGCACTCTTTGGGTGCAATCTGTCAACCAGTTACAGAGCCACCTAGCAATAGCAGGATCCAAACCACATTTTACCATTTTATCAACAAGAATATGATGTGGAACCTTATCAAAAGACTCACTGAAATCAAGAGATAAGTTCTGTCCTGTCCCCACAATGGGCAAACTGTTTCCTATCCCCACAACGGGTTTCCAGTGTTTTTGGTCTTTTTCTTACTTTGAACATAAGAGAAGAACCCTTTTGTTGTTGTTGTTAGCATTTCTTGCTAGCCTAAGGTCATACTGAGCTTTAGCGTTGTCCACTTTCTCTGTACAAGTACAGGTAATTTGTTTATGGTCATCCTTGGTTATAAGGCTTCCTTCCATTTCTTAAATGAGTCTTTTTTATTTCTCAAGTCCTTTGAAAGCTGTTCACCTTGGCTTCTTTAGGCTCCTCCCATTTTTCCTTCTCATAGGTATTGTCTGTGATAGTGCCTTCAATATCTCACTTTTAAGAAAATGCCACCCCTCTTAAACTCCCTTCTCCTTAAGTATTTCTGACCGTGGAATACTACCCAGCATAACTTTAAGTTTGTAAAAAATTGCTTTCCTGAAACCCAGCCTACATGTCTGACTACATACAGCTTTTCCCTTCCCCAAGAGTGTAAATTCCAAAATCACATGGTCACTACTATCCAGGGTGCCGACTACTTTCACCTCATCAACTAGTTCTTCCCTGTTGGTGAGAATCAAGTCCAAGATAGCAGATTCCCTTGTTTCCCTCTCTACTTTCTGGAAAAGGAAGTTGTCAGCAAAACAACTTTGTTTTTAACAGAGTTGGACTTCCAACAGATATCTGGGTAATTGTAATCTTCCATGACTACCATGTCCCATCTCTTTGAGAACCTTGTAATCTGTTCTAGGAGTGCCTCGTCCAAGTCCTCTGTCTGGCTTAGTGGTCTAGAGCAGATCCCCACCATAATATCACTATTATATCTTACTCCTTTTATTTTTATTCAGAGATTCTCAATTAAACTTCCATGCTTAGATTTTCTTATTTCCTCACAAGTATATACCTCCTTGACATATAATGCTACTCCTCCACCTTTTCTTATTTGTCTGTTCTTTTTAAACTAGAACAATGGATAAAGATCCTAATATAGCTATCTTAACAGTATCTTATCTGTTGCTTCCAGATAAACAGTGTATCTTCTCAAAACAGACTACTGAGCATTGTTCAGTGTAATAGTAAGCCAGCAAATCTTTCCTCCTTTGGCCATGGGATGCTTTTCCAGCTGTAATCACTGAACATTTTACTTCCTAAATCTAGTTCTGAATTGTTTCTTTAACCTCTAAATACTTGGGTTCTCA